>NC_134397.1:39456944-39784539 GCF_050003625.1 Haematobia irritans | reverse complement strand
AACAGCTCCACGATAATAGGCCGATGTAATAGCACGATAACGTTCTTGGCCAGCTGTGTCCCATATCTGAGCTTTAATTGTTTTACCATCAACCTATTTTTTTTTTTTTTTTTGAAAGGGAAATAAGATAATGGATATTAGTTTTAGTTTTCATGTGTTTTTATAAGGTGTAACATAGCTAGGATATTAATTGACTATATACAAACACTATGTACAAACACAAAATATATGGGCCATTCAAGGAGTCATGACAAGCGGAATGTAAGCCGCCCATTAAAATTTCGACTTTCAGATACACAAGATAAAAAGTCGATCGATATCCGTAGGTAAAGTAACGTGGACCATCGAGGGTAAATCGTTTTGAGAGACTAAATTAGCTAAACTATCCGAAAATAATCTGAACTTGACTTTATGCAGAAAAAAAACTAATCATTAGAAAAATTTAGTGCGATAAGCTCCATTATTGAAGGGTATTTATCACACCCTCCACCATAGGTTGGGGGTATACTAACTTTGTCATTCCGTTTGTAACACATCGAAATATTGGTTTCAGACCCCATAAAGTATTCTGGATTGTGGTGAAATTCTGAGTCGATTTAGCGATGTCTGTCCAACTTGAAACTTTGTACGGGCCATATCGGACCACTTTTGGGTGTAGCCCATGGTTACCAATATATATGAAATGTCTTTTGAGTATTTCTGATTGATTAAACCCCCCTTAGGATGTGTTTTAGAGTTTTCTCGGAGGTTAGGAGTGAAAACATTCTGTATATATGTGGTGGCTGCGGCTTACGCGAGTTATTTAAAGAGTAAAAAAGAATAAAATACCACAAAAATGAACTAAAATGTCTCATATTTTCAATGGTCATTTTTTTGTTATTGTTTTTTTATTACTCCCAAGTTTCAAGCTCTTATGAAAATTAAAAAGAATGTCAATGATATTTTTTACCACAAAGCCCCTTTTCATCATGAAATTAACGTCTCTTGACTTCATCCATTTGTTTTTCTCTTGACATGTGTGTGTGTGGCAGCCCTGACCTAAACAATTTAATATAACCTTTGTGAGTTCATAAGTATGAATAAGAGTAGAGGTATATATGTGGCACATCAGTATGTAGGATTTTTTGTGTTTGCGAAAAAGGAAACAAGGAAATCGCGTTCTCCTTGTCGAATTTAATTTATGGCTGAGTCCTTTTTGTGTGTTGCACACATGATGGCAATGATCAAAAATCAATATCATGTTACCTAGTCCAAATTTAGCAAGAAATCACCCTACTCCAAACATTTAATATGGCCAATTACTTTGTGCTTTTCTCTCATGCTAACTCTTTGCATTCCATATGGCTATTTTTAGGTGTAGGTTTTTTTCTGCAGATTTTGATTTGAATAAATTTTGTTCTTACCTCTATGCTGCGCGTGGCAAACTCCACACCAATTGTTGATTTCGATTCCAAATTGAATTCATTGCGCGTGAAACGTGAAAGAAGATTACTTTTTCCGACTCCAGAATCCCCAATAAGAACAACTGAAAAGAAAATTATGTATTTTTATGAGTGTATGGTCTATTAATAAAAGGTTTGTGGAACATTTTACATTTTTTATTAAAAAAAAAAAAAATAATTATGAAATTAAGTCTATTTATTATTAACCCCAAAGTTTAGTAAAAAAAATTGGAAGGCATTTTCTATCTATTCTATTCTATTCTATTCATCCACCATATTTCAAGTTTGGAAGTTGTCGAGAGAAAAAATAAAAAATATGGATAGAAACTACGATATTCGGACATTTATGCCTCACATGTTGAGAATATATCTACCAATTGTTTGCGGAAATCTCTGAATTAAAATTTTGTATACACATAGGATGGGGGTTTGTCCGTCCATCTATTGAAGTCACGCCATCTTTCCAACGAATAAAAACATTTTTATACCACTACCATTGGATTGGGACTATACTAACTTTGTCATTGCTTGTGAAAAAATTCTGAGTCGTTCTAGCCATGTTCGTCTATTTATTCAAGTCACGACAATTTTCGAACGAATTCAGATATCTGCTTAAAACTTTACAAAATTAGTGTAAATGGGGAATATTGAACTAACCAGATTCTCCGATTCGCCTGTACATAATGGACCCTTAGGTAACGACAAAAAAAATTGGTCCATATTGGTTCAAATTTCACATAGCCCCCATATAATAGACCGATCCCCAGATAAGAGTTTTGGAACGTCCTGAAGATTTATTTTTCACCCGATCTGAGGTTCAGTACGTGATTTCGGTATCAGAGAATGAAGCCGGCGAGTCGCGCCGCCGATTTCAGTCGCCGCCGGCCATTTTTTGCCAGTCGACGCCGCCGCCGAATATGTCGGCTCATCTCGACTCAAATTTAGCCGCCAATCAATCTATTTCAAAGTGTTATAATAATTTTGCAAAAATTTACCTCAGAAAATTTTAATGAAATGTAAATTTGATTGTAAGATTGGTTGTACAACTAATCTCATTACCATTCGAATAACTTCAAATTGATTTTATAATGGACAATTGTCCGCCGCCGAAGAGACTTATTTATATCGGCTTAGCCGTCAAGCCGCCGCCGACAAAAATGGGTCGGCTTCATTCTCTGTTCGGTATGCACATTCGTCCATAACTATATTTAGAGCCCCTATATAGCGATCCACACATATTAGATATAGCCCCCATATAGACCGATCCCCAAATTTTTACCAAATCTGAGGATCGGTACGTGATTTTGGTATGTACCTTTAAATAATCACAAAAATAATTCGTCCATAACTATATACAGACCCCCTATATTACGTACAGACTGATCCTGATGTACAGGATCAGCAACCTTAAGTAAACGCACAAAAATTGGTACATATCAGTTCATAATTAGATATTGGCCCCATTGTTGAGGGGCGGGCTATAAATAGTTATGGACGATTTTTTTTTTGTGTAATTTACTTAAAGGTGCATACCAAAATCCCGTACCGAATCTCGAATCGGGAGAAAAATCAGAGTAGACAGATCCTCTAATTTTTCACCCGATTCGAGATTCGGTACGGGATTTTGGTATGTACCTTTAAGTAAATTACACAAAAAAAAAAAATCGTCCATAACTAGCCCGCCCTCAACTTTAGGTTGCTGTCATTACGTGGGAATTTTTCGACATTTGGGTGGAATTGAGGATTTTCTATTGGTGATCACGAATTAAGGTTCCTTTCCTATGACCACGGATGGAATTCTATCAAAATTGGTAGATTTTTTACAGTTTGGTAGTTTGATAGAATTCTTGATGTTTTGGTAGAGTTTCCATAATATTCCTCTACAACTAAGAGGTACTTCATAATTTTTCTATAAAAATAAAATTTGCTGTAGAAATAAATTTTTTTCAAAAATTTCTATAGAAATAACATTTTTACAAAATTTTATGTAGAAATAAAATTAAAAAAAACCAAAGAAATAAAATTTTGACAAAATTTTCTATAGAAATAACATTTTAATAAATTTTCTATAGAAATAAAATTTTGACAAAATTTTCTATAGAAATAACATTTTAATAAATTTTCTATAGAAATAAAATTTTGACAAAATTTTCTATAGAAATAAAATTTTGACAAAACTTTCTATAGAAATAAAATTTTGACAAAATTTTCTATAGAAATAGAATTTTGACAAAATTTTCAATAGAAATAAAATGTTGACAAAATTTTCTATAGAAATAAAATTTTGACAAAATTTTCTATAGAAATAAAATTTGGACAAAATTTTCTTTAGAAATAAAATTTTGACAAAATTTTCTTTAGAAATAAAATTTTGACAAAATTTTCTGTAGAAATAACATTTTGACACAATTTTCTATAGAAATAAAATTTTGACAAAATTTTCTATAAAAATAAAATTTTGACAAAATATTCTATAGAAATAAAATTTTGACACAATTTTCTATAGAAATAACTTTATGACACAATTTTCGTTAGAAATAAAATGTTGACAAAATTTTCTATAGAAATAAAATTTTGACACAATTTTCTATAGAAATAAAATTTTGACAAAATTTTTCATAGAAATAAAATTTTGACAAAATTTTCAATAGAAATAAAATTTTGACTCAGTTTTCTATAGAAATAACTTTATGACAAAATTTTCAATAGAAATAAAATTTTAACAAAATTTTCTATAGAAATAAAACTTTGACAAAATTTTCTATAGAAATAAAATTTTGACAAAATGTTCCATAGAAATACAATTTTGACACAATTTTCTATAGAAATAAAATTTTGACAAAATTTTCTATAGAAATAAAATTTTGACAAAAAGAGATACAAGCAAAAGAACTTTTCCACATAAAAATTTAGAATTTTTCGGGATTTGGTTGGACGCATAGTTTTTTTCATATAAAAATTTTGTATTTTTCGGAATTTAGGTGGAATTTTGGATTTTCTAGGGGTAATCACGAATTAAGGTCCTTTTTGCTCTAGGACGCATAGTATAGAAAATATGAGCAAAAGAAGTTTTTCATATAAAAATTTTAAATTTTTCGCGATTTGGTTGGAATTTTGGATTTTCTAGGGGTGAACACGAATTAAGGCCCTTTTTGCTCTAGGGCGCATAGTTTAGGAGATATGAGCAAAAGTTTCTCATATAAAAATTTCGAATTTTTCGGGATTTGGGTGGAGTTTTGGATTTTCTATGGTTGATCACGAATTAAGGCCCCTTTTCGCTCTAGGATGCATAGTTTAGGAGGTATAAGTAGAAGTCGTTGGACAGCTAAGAGATTTATTTCAATTCAAAAATTTTGACAAAATTTTCTATAGAAATAAAATTTTGACAAAATTTTCTATAGAAATAAAATTTTGACAAAATATTCTATAGAAATAACATTTTGACAAAATTTTCTATAGATATAAAATTTTGACAAAATTTTCCATAGAAATAGAATTTTGACAAAATTTTCTATAGAAATAAAATTTGGACAAAATTTTCTTTAGAAATAAAATTTTGACAAAATTTTCTTTAGAAATAAAATTTTGACAAAATTTTCTGTAGAAATAACATTTTGACACAATTTTCTATAGAAATAAAATTTTGACAAAATTTTCTATAGAAATAAAATTTTGACAAAATATTCTATAGAAATAAAATTTTGACACAATTTTCTATAGAAATAACTTTATGACACAATTTTCTTTAGAAATAAAATGTTGACAAAATTTTCTATAGAAATAAAATTTTGACACAATTTTCTATAGAAATAAAATTTTGACAAAATTTTTCATAGAAATAAAATTTTGACAAAATTTTCAATAGAAATAAAATTTTGACTCAGTTTTCTATAGAAATAACTTTATGACAAAATTTTCAATAGAAATAAAATTTTGACAAAATTTTCTATAGAAATAAAATTTTAACAAAATTTTCTATAGAAATAAAACTTTGACAAAATTTTCTATAGAAATAAAACTTTGACAAAATTTTCTATAGAAATAAAATTTTGACAAAATGTTCCATAGAAATACAATTTTGACACAATTTTCTATAGAAATAAAATTTTGACAAAATTTTCTATAGAAATAAAATTTTGACAAAAAGAGATACAAGCAAAAGAACTTTTCCACATAAAAATTTAGAATTTTTCGGGATTTGGTTGGACGCATAGTTTTTTTCATATAAAGATTTTGTATTTTTCGGAATTTAGGTGGAATTTTGGATTTTCTAGGGGTAATCACGAATTAAGGTCCTTTTTGCTCTAGGACGCATAGTATAGAAAATATGAGCAAAAGAAGTTTTTCATATAAAAATTTTAAATTTTTCGCGATTTGGTTGGAATTTTGGATTTTCTAGGGGTGAACACGAATTAAGGCCCTTTTTGCTCTAGGGCGCATAGTTTAGGAGATATGAGCAAAAGTTTCTCATATAAAAATTTCGAATTTTTCGGGATTTGGGTGGAGTTTTGGATTTTCTATGGTTGATCACGAATTAAGGCCCCTTTTCGCTCTAGGATGCATAGTTTAGGAGGTATAAGTAGAAGTCGTTGGACAGCTAAGAGATTTATTTCAATTCAATAAACAACAAAAGAGGATTAATTCGTGCTGAACTTAAACGTGGTCGTACAAGCATTGAAGATGAACCACGTAGTGGACGGCCAAAAAAAGCTCATCATAACTGTTGATGAGTCATGGATCCACCACTATACTCCAGAGACAAAAGAACAATCCAAACAATGGACTGAAGCTGGAGGAAGTGTCCCAAAGAAGGCAAAAACAATTCAATCGGCTGGTAAGGTTATGGCAACGGTTTTTTGGGACTTCAAAGGTATTTTATTGATTGACTATCTGCAAAAGTGTAAAACAATAAATTCAGAGTACTATTGCAACCTTTGAATCAATTAAATGTAAAAAATCGAGAAAAACGTCCTGGCTTACAACACAAGAGTGTTTTAACAATGGCTAAAATCAACGAATTAAAGTACGCGTTCCTTGACCACCCACCTTATTCTCCTGATTTAGCTCCCAGTGACGTTTACTTGTTCCCAAATCTAAAAAAATTCCTTGCTGACAAGCGTTTTACCTCAAATGAAGATGCAATTACAGTTGTAAACCACTATTTTGAAGATCTTGAGGAAAACGATTTTAATCAAGGGATAGAATTGCTAGAATAGCGTTGGACTAAGTGTCTTGAAGTTTAAGGAGATTATATTGAAAAATACAAATATTTTTGAAAAACTAACTATTCTCTTTCTTTGATAGGCTAAGAAGTTTTGGAACCGCTCTCGTAGTCTTATATCTATGTCTTTATTCCAAAGTACGCTAAGTCTAAAAAAGTGAATTTTACAGGAAACAAGTTCAAAGTTTTTTTTTGGAATTTCTCAAAAACCGTATAAGATAGAAATTCCCTTTCATATTTATTACAATTTTTTTAGTATGTACGAACTCAAACTAGTGATAACACAACATGGCTTAAAATGACTTAGACTACTTAAGATCGAACAAAGTTTTTCGCTCTTTTTGGATTGGAGATTTTTTAAAAACTTTAGTAGAAGTGTCCCATAAATTCGAAATTTTGACAGTATGTAATTCACATCAATCCGAATAGAAAACAATGAACTCCATCAAAACATGCTAAGTCGACTTAGCTTACTCTGGAATGAGGGAATCGATATATTTTTTTTTTTGCTAAGCAGTGGTATATTTACATACATATGTACTTATATGAGATATGCTCATTTGTATCAATTCATAGGATTTTAATCATTATCATACTTAGACAAAATGTATAATATATTTTTTTTAAACATAGACAAATGGTACGCCTCCTTTTTTGTTGTATACCAGAAGCATCATATTCAATCAGAATATATGATAAATACATTATTCTCTATAAACTTGCGACTACATTGTGAATATAACTATAGATTCGTTACAAAAAAAGCTAGTGATACTAAAAAGTTCTTCTGCATTTTTAATGCGCTGAACATCTTATGATTAAATATTGAACCGAAGTTATGGTAAAAACATAAAAAAAATTGTTCAACGATGAATGTATGCCCTACTCGACCAACGATTTTCAGCAAGTTGACTGTCTATTAATCTCAAAAATTTAATTATAAAGGGCGATACGGTCAAAATTTGGTCAAGGGAAAACGCGTGTAAATCGGTGATATCGTTTATTTAAAAAATCAAATTAATTTTTTTTTTCAAGTTCAATTACTATAAAATTCGGGAAAAATATTCAGTTAGGCTTTCGCTTTTCCAAATCCGAATTGCCGGGCCTCACGCTTGACACCTGCCACCAGATTTTGTACAGCCACCTTCTTCGCCGCAGAAAGCCAGTTTGCCTAGAACTGCTGCTCGTCCTTAGCAGTTTTTTGGTCTTCTTTAGGTTCCGCTTGACAATAGCCCAGTATTTCTCAATTGGGCGGAGCTCTGGCGTGTTGGGAGGGTTCTTGTCCTTGGGAACCACCTGCACGTCGTACCACTCCATGGCCTTTTTACCGTAATGGCAAGATGCCAAATCCGGCCAAAACAGTACGGAACAACAATGTTTCTTCAGGAAAGGCAGCAGACGTTTATTCAAACACGCTTTCACGTAAATTTCTTGGTTGACAATCCCGGAAGCTATGAAAATTCTGCTTTTCAAGCCACAGGTACAGATGGCTTGCCAAACCAGATATTTCTTTGCGAACTTTGACAGTTTTATGTGCTTGAAAATATCTGCTACCTTTCCCCTTCCTTTTGCCGAATAAAACTCCTGTCCCGGAAGCTGCTTGTAGTCGGCTTTGACGTAGGTTTCGTCGTCCATTACCACGCAGTCAAACTTCGTCAGCATCGTCGTGTACAGCCTCCGGGATCGCGCTTTGGCCGTCGTATTTTGTTTATCATCGCGATTTGGAGTCACTACCTTCTTGTAAGTCGATAGTCCGGCCCGTTTTTTGGCTCGATGCGCGGTTGTAGACGATACACCCAGCTTATTTGCGGCATCTCGGAGAGAGAGGTCAGGGTTTCGCTTGAAACTACCGGCAACTCTCTTTGTCGTCTAAGAGGCTTCCGGTTTTCGATTTCCCCCGATCCAGACTTCCTGGCTGTCGACAAACGTTCCCCAAACACTTTAATTACATTTGCAACGGTTGATTTGGTAACTTTTAGCGATTTTGCCAGCTTTGCGTGCGAGTAGCTCGGATTTTCGCGATGCGCGAGCAAAATTTTGATTCGCTGCTCTTCTTGCTTGGGCGGCATTTTGACAACTGAAGAGTGAATTCCAAAATCAAAATAGGAACAACATTCTACACACACACACACCTTCAAAATGAGGGGTGTTCAGGTTTTTTAAATGCAAAATTGAAAGAAATAAGTCATGTTTATATTGACCAAATTTTGACCGTATCACCCTTTATCGTGTAGGCTATTGTATGTATACGAAAAAAAGGCCGATTTCGAATTTTACAAAAGAGTCTTTCCATATTCATTACGTCTATTACATATTGCTAAAGTTTATTGTAATATCGTTAAACCTAAACCAGAAAAGACCATGAAATTTCGAATTAAATTTTGAATCTTGACAAGTTGATTAAGTTAATACAAATTTATCGGAATTCACTTCAAGTTCATTTGCGTTCACAGCTTCTATATGTAGATTAAATAAAAAAAAAACAACCCATTTATTTATTATTTGTACTTCAATGATACAAATACAAGTGACAAGTGCATACCACACTCTTATTATTTTCTGTATTTATTTTTCGTTATTTTGTCACTCACACTTGATATGTTATCATCATTGTTTGCATTCTTTTTCGCATATATTTCGTTTATGGATTTGGATTCTTGTACATCATAATCTACTAATATACAGATGTACGAAGCTTGAAGAAATTCCGTAAATGGTTTTTTATGTTTCTACCATGATTCACATCTAAATGGTTGCTCTTTTCTATATTTAATACATGTGTGATACATCAAGACCGCATTAAAGGTCACCGATATTAAAATCCCAGGATGATGAATAATAAAAAATATTCACCGAAACATATTTAAAAATAATCCATTCTATGATGTTAGTTTCGACACATATTTATATAGTTCAGCGATTGAAACGAGCTATTTGTGGTTTTTTGGTTTATATTCAGAGAAAAATGCCTTTAAATAACAGAAAAATGCCTTTAAATAACTGTTATATTTTTTACAACTTCATCTAAACGTTTCAAATGTTACATGATTCATGCTAATATATATTTTTTTATTTTTCAGCTCAAACATATTTTTAAAGGATACCGAAAGAAAACAGCAAATACAATTCTTTTGAATTGTACATAGAAAAATATATGTACATATATCGCCTAAATTTTTTCAATTAAAATTGATGTTTTAAAAAATATTCTATTGAAATTTTTATTGATTAAACTAATTTTTTAATTGAACCGCGTGGCCAAAAATAGGCGAAATTCCCTACATGTAGGTTTTCTCTCTAACAGGTTGGCTGATATGTCCCCGGTCAAACAAAGAAAAACACATTTTTTTTGTCAAAATTCGTTTTTATTATTCAACATAGTTCCCTTCAAGAGCGATACAACGATTATAACGACCTTCCAATTTGTTGATACCATTTTGGTAGTACTCCTTCGGTTTTGCCTCAAACTAGGCCTCAGTTTCGGCGATCACCTCTTCATTGCAGCCAAATTTTTTCCCTGCGAGCATCCTTTTGAGGTCTGAGAACAAGAAAAAGTCGCTGGGGGCCAGATCTGGGAATACGGTGGGTGGGGAAGCAATTCGAAGCCCAATTCATGAATTTTTGCCATCGTTCCCAATGACTTGTGGCGCGATGCGTTGTCTTAGTGGAACAACACTTTTTTCTTCTTCATATGGGGCCGTTTTGCCGCGATTTCCTTCAAACCTTCAAACGCTCCAATAACGCCATATAATAGTCACTGTTGATGGTTTTTCCCTTCTCAAAAAACATAGGCCATTACTTTGCCAGCAGACTTTTGAGTCTTTCCACGCTTCGGAGACGGTTCACCGGTCGCTGTCCACTCAGCCGACTGTCGATTGAACTCAGGAGTGTAGTGATGGAGCCATGTTTCATCCATTGTCACATATCGACGGAAAAACTCGGGTGTATTACGAGTTAACAGCTGCAAACACCGCTCAGAATCATCAACACGTTGTTGTTTTTGGTCAAATGTGAGCTCGCGCGGCACCCATTTTGCACAGAGCTTCAGCATATCCAATTATTGATGAATGATATGACCAACACGTTCCTTTGATATCTTTAAGGCCTCTGCTATCTCGATCAACTTCATTTTACGGTCATTCAAAATCATTTTGTGGATTTTTGTGATGTTTTCGTCGGTAACCACCTCTTTCGTGCGTCCACTGCGTTCAGTGATGGAAGTGATGGAGCCATGTTTCATTCATTGTCACATATCGACGGAAAAACTCGGGTGTATTACGAGTTAACAGCTGCAAACACCGCTCAGAATCATCAACACGTTGTTGTTTTTGGTCAAATGTGAGCTCGTGCGGCACCCATTTTGCACAGAGCTTCCGCATATCCAATTATTGATGAATGATATGACCATTCCTTTGACATCTTTAAGGTTTCTGCCATCTCGATCAACTTCATTTTACGGTCATTCAAAATCATTTTGTGAATTTTTTGATGTTTTCGTCGGTAACCACCTCTTTCGGGCGTCCACCGTCCTCCGTGCTCATTTCACCACGCTTGAATTTTGCATACCAATCAATTATTGTTGATTTTCCTGGGGCAGAGTTCGGAAACTCATTATCAAGCCAAGTTTTTGCTTCCACCGTATTTTTTCCCTTCAGAAAACAGTATTTTATCATAACACGAAATTCCTTTTTTTCCATTTTTTCACAATAACAAAAGTTGCTTCAAAAAAGACGCCCTATCACACAAACTAATTGACTTACAGACGTCAAATTTTGACACGAATCATTTGAAGGTTGGTACTATATAAAAATAATATGCATTTAAAACTTGCGACACCATCTATGTGTCAGACTGGGGACTTATCAGCCAACCTGTTAAATATATTTGTAGGAACAAATACACAAAAACGTGCGACTTTTTCCCCTACGACAATTTTAAATCATTTTTATATTTCGGCTGCTACGGGGAAGACAAAATAGTTATGTACACCGCCGCTTTGTTGTTGATGTTGTTGTAACAGTTTTTAATGTAGTTTCATCCATTTCGTTCTATGCTTGTGTAGTTCAACTAGTAGCCAGATCAAGGAACTCTGCGACAAGGATGGTTTGTGTCCAGAGTGATCTGGTGGTGAGACGGGTAGGCTTAGCTGGGCAAGCGAAAAGGTGACGAGTGTCATGTGGCCCTTGATTACAGTTGGGACACAAGTCAGCTACGCTGCTATCAATCACTGATAAGTAGGAATTGAGGCGGCTGCAACTTGTCTGATCTTAGTTAGTCTGCCGTGGGAGGTCTCTCTCCTCCGGTGCTATGGGCAGCGGTCGGACTCCGAGAACAGGATTAACCTTGTAGCTTCTCACCGCTTCAGCTACAGTATCCTCATGAACAGGACCTGTCTGGTATGCTGCCTGATCTAGAGGCTCTCTTTTATAACGCTGGATCTCGGGCTCTAGAAGGTGAAGATCAACCAACCCTTACATTCCTGGGTGGAGGTTGTCTATCCACAAGATGGTGATTTGGATGACAACTACGATAGCAACCCAAAAGGTACAACATTGACAACATGTAATTGTTTCGACGCACTGGGATGATCTTGGTCTCCGCATAAAGGTGATCCAGGGGTGTACTGCGGAGACATCCTAATTGAAATGTCTTCAATCACAGAAATGATAGTATCAATTAAAAAATTAATTGAAGGTCAATTAAAAAATTAATTGATCCAATTAAAAAACTAATTGATACTATTAATTTTTGTGATTGACTTTTGTTTCAATTAAAAAATATGTTGAATCAATTAAATTTTTAATTGAATATTTTTTAAAACTCAATTAAAATTTTAATTAGAAAAATTTTCGTGAAATTTTTTTCTGTGTAGGTTTTTTTTTATTACAAAAATAACGGGTAGCTCATTGTTGTTTGACTTTAAACAGGTGTCCTCATATGTGGACAGAGGGCGGTGATGGGTTAAAATGAAATGGAATTTTTATAAAAAGAAAATCAATAATGTGTCGATTTTGCAATAAGCGACTTATTCAAAAGTTAAAAAAAGTCGTAAGTTGAGTTTTTCATAACAGGTTGGCTGATAAGTCCCCGGTCTAACACATAGATGGCGTCGTTAGTTTTAAATGCATATTATTTTTATATAGTACAAACCTTCAAATGATTCGTGTCAAAATTTGGCGTCTGTAAGTCAATTAGTTTGTGAGATAGGGCGTCTTTTGTGAAGCAACTTTTGTTATTGTGAAAAAAATGGGAAAAAAGGAATTTTGTGTTTTGATAAAATACTGTTTTCTGAAGGGGAAAATACGGTGGAAGCAAAAACTTGGCTCGATAATGAGTTTCCGGACTCTGCCACAGGGAAATCGACAATAATTGATTGATATGCAAAATTCCAGCGTGGTGAAATGAGCACGGAGGACGGTGAACGCAGTGGACGCCCGAAAGAGGTGGTTACCGAAGAAAACTTTAAAAAAATCACAAAATGATTTTGAATGACCTAAAATGAAGTTGATCGAGATAGCCGAGGCCTTAAAGATATCAAAGGAACGTGTTGGTCATATCATTCATCAATATTTGAATATGCGGAAACTCTGTGCAAAATGGGTGCCGCGCGAGCTCACATTTGACCAAAAACAACAACGTGTTGATGATTCTGAGCTGTGTTTGCAGCTGTTAACTCGTAATACACCCGAGTTTTTCCGTCGATATGTGACAATGGATGAAACATGGCTCCATCACTTCCATCACTGATTTTTTTTTTTTTTTTTGAATTTTTATACAAACTGGCATTTAAAAACTTTTCTAAATCGTCTCAAACTCGGCTATAACAATGAGATCATTGAGCTAAACATAGAATTGGGCAGCCCTGATTGATAAGAGGGAAGTTCACTATCTAACAGAATTGGGTCCCTAAATTCAGTGTGTGTGTGTGCAACAAACGACATCCACACTCTACATAGTCTAATCTTTTGGCTATGTGCTATATCTTATTAACAATAGATAAAATTAACTTAATTTACAAAATCCCAACTCTTTCATGAATAATGAAAATTAATGATGACCATGTCACTTAAGCAGTTGCCATTAAGAGAACTGCTTATCATTCAGATCGATAAGGTTTACCTTACACTATGACGCATTCCATTCATTTTTTTCTTTTGTTTGCTAATAAATGAATCATCGACAAATTATTTATCAAAAGTGAGATATTAATAATGCAAAACAAAAAGATTAATAAATATATAAAACGTGTGCAATTTTAAGGATGCTAACATAAACTTTATAATTTTTTAGGAATTTTTTTTCGTAAAAACTATTGAGAGAAGAGAAAGAATTATCTTAAGAAATTTTTGTTTGATATTTTCTTTGCTTGAAACCACGGGAGCCACCGTGCACCACGGGAGCCACCGTGGTGCAATGGTTAGCATGCCCGCCTTGCATACACAAGGTCGTGGGTTCGATTCCTGCTTCGACCGAACACCAAAAAGTTTTTCAGCGGTGGATTATCCCACCTCAGTAATGCTGGTGACATTTCTGAGGTTTTCAAAGCTTCTCTAAGTGGTTTCACTGAAATGTGGAACGCCGTTCGGACTCGGCTATAAAAAGGAGGTCCCTTGTCATTGAGCTTAACATGGAATCGGGCAGCACTCAGTGATAAGAGAGAAGTTCACTAATGTGGTATCACAATGGACTGAATAGTCTAATGGCGATTTCGATTGGGAAAAACGGTGCAACATTCTCTAAATTGATTGCAAAATATGAAATACACTGTCATAGCTGTTGCATCATGTATCGCTTGCAATATTATGAATTAAAAATAGCTTTTGAATGACACTATCATTTGGGCGAAAATACAATGAGGAAAAAAGTAGTGTAACACCAGGCAACATATTTTTTGCGAAACGAAAACGCCCTAAGTGAGCCTGATACGTCGGGCTGCCACCTAACCTAACCTTGCTTGAAACTTCGTCAATGAATAAACGAATGTTTTTATTTTTTTTTATTGTCATTTTTGAAACATTTGTTAGGAAGCAAATATGCGAGTCAATATTTATACAAATGGATTTAGAATGAAGAGCCAGTTGGGTATGATATAATTGCAGAAAAGCTATCGGAAACAACTGTAATCATTTGTAATGTCTGAATTGTTGACTCAAATTTGAAGACCATTGTCGATTTGCTGTGACAAAATTTGCGTTCAACCCAACAGGAAAATTAAAATTGCCTCCCCCCCATTAATATCTATATTTTGACTCCAAAGAATGGGATCTGACTTTGTATTTAGCAAACTTTTTACCAAATAGGGTGAATATCATTTATTTTCCAGTAGCCCGTCCCGACCATTGCATTACACCTAAAAAACGTTTGGCCATGAAATGCTTGGTTAATGCAAAGTAACTTTGTCATAATGCAAAGTAACTTTGTCATAAAAAAAATAGTCATCATCACATCTCTCTTGGGAAAAATAAATGCTCTAAAACTGTTCCATTAATATTCTATTGTTGTTTTTTCTTCTATTAGCGGCTATAATCTAGGCAGGAAAACCTACAACCATATCGATTGAATTCTGAAATCTAATCAATGAAAGATAACAAGCCAATTGAACAAGCGAAAAAAGAATCAGCTAACCAGACTAACTGAAAAAAACAAGGTGCCCAAGAAGAAAGTTCACTCAAAAGGGAGTTGAAATCCCACCAAAGCATACACGCATAATAGAAGAACAAAACAAATCAGCTGAGTAATAGTAGACCCACCAAAGAACCAAAAAAAAAAGAAGAACAATGAAAGCAAGTTTATGCAACGTGTCATAAAAAAATAACTAATAACCTCTATACACATACACCATTCTCGCATAGTAGAGTAGTGCGAGATGAAGTTGGTGTTCTACTACTACATAATAAAAAGAATGTGGCATGTGTGGGTGGGTGTATGAGAATTGAAACTGATTTCATCAATAATAACAATATCAAAATTTCCTCTGTATTTGCGCTCACTTATTACTGATGAAAAGCCCCCCATATATACTACAAATGACGATGAACTAGCTAGAGAGCTAGACTGCATTGGACATTAATTCGAGAAAAGAGAAATTCAAAAAGAGCAGCCCGCATCAAAGTGTACTCATATCATATTTGAATATAACGCGACTCATAAATTGGCTAATGACTTCAACAATTAAACTTACTGTTTGGAAAGAATGGAAAAAAATCCAGAGAAAAAATGTACGTCATCGTACCAAAAAAACAACTTGGACAAGGGTTGCCAAATCCCCATATGAATAATTAAAACTGTTTGTTAGTCCAACTAATAAAAATCTCATTTATTTTTTTATTCTAATTAGCGTAATGCTTAAAAATTTTACAAAAAAAAAGTACCAAACAAAAAAAATTTTTTTTCCAAATTTTTTTTTTCTATAGAAAATTTTGTCAAAATTTTATTTCTATAGAAAATTTTGTCAAAATTTTATTTCTATAGAAAATTTAGTCAAAATTTTATTTCTATGGAAAATTTAGTCAAAATTTTATTTCTATAGAAAATTTTGTCAATTTTTTTTTCTATAAACAAATGTTATCAAAATTTTATAGAAAATTTTATCAAAACTTTATTTCTATAGAAAATTTTATCAAAATTGTATTTATATAGACAATTTTTTCTAAATTTTATTTCTATAGAAAATTTTGTCAAAATTTTTTTTTTCTATAAAAAATGTTATCAAAATTTTATTTCTATAGAAAATTTTATCAAAATTTTATTTCTATTGAAAATTTTGTCAAAATTTTCTTTCTATCGAAAATTTTGTGAAAATTTTATTTCTATTGAAAATTTTGTCAAAAGTAGAATGCAATTAATTTTTACTATTTTTTACGATTTTTGTTTTTGATTTTCATTACTTTACTTATAGTAAAATAATTGAGATGAAATTTAGTCCTCAAAAGTACAAAAGTGTACGAGAATGAAAATTTGTCAAATGAAAATTTTGTCAAAATTTTATTTCTATAGAAAATTTTGTCAATTTTTTTTTCTATAAAAAAATGTTATCAAAATTTTATTTCTATAGAAAATTTTATCAAAATTTTATTTCTATAGAAAATTTTGTCAAAATTTTATTTCTATAGAAAATTTTGTCAAAATTTTATTTTATAGAAAATTTTATCAAATTTTTTTTTCTATAGAAAATTTTGTCAAAATTTTATTTCTATAGAACATTTTGTCAAAATTTTATTTCTAAAGAAAATTTTGTCAAAATTTTATTTCTAAAGAAAATTTTGTCAAAATTTTATTTCTAAAGAAAATTTTGTCAAAATTTTATTTCTATAGAAAATTTTGTCAAAATTTTATTTCTATAGAAAATGTTGTCAAAATTTTATTTCTTTAGCAAATTTTGTCAAAATTCTATTTCTATAGAAAATTTTGTCTAAATTCTATTTCTATAGAAAATTTTGTCAACATTTTATTTCTATAGAAAATTTTGTCAAAAGTAGAATGCAATTAATTTTTACTATTTTTTACGATTTTTGTTTTTGATTTTCATTACTTTACTCATAGTAAAAAAAAATAAGAGGAAATTTAGTCCTCAAAAGTACAAAAGTGTACGAGAATGAAAATTTTGTCAAAATTTTATTTCTATAGAAAATTTTGTCAAATTTTTTTTCTATAAAAAAATGTTATCAAAATTTTATTTCTATAGGAAATTTTGTCAAATTTTTTTTCTATAAAAAATGTTATCAAAATTTTATTTCTATAGAAAATGTTATCAAAATTTTATTTCTATAGAAAATTTTGTCACAAATTTTATTTCTATAGAAAATTTTGTCACAAATTTTATTTCTATAGAAAAATTTGTCCCAAATTATATTTCTATAGAAAATTTTGTTACAAATTTTATTTCCATAGAAAATTTTGTCAAATTTTCATTTCTATACAAAATATTGTCAAAAGTTTATTTCTCTTTGAAAAATCTACCAAAACATAAAGAATTCTACCAATTTACCATACAGTAAAAAATATACCATTTTGGTAGAATTCTACCAACTGTGGCAACCGTGGGTATGATTTTTTTAATGGATTTATACAAAAAAAGTAACAGGTAAAAACCGTATATATTAGCGCGATAATGCGAACTCAATACCGGACTTAAAAACAATGTGAAAGTAGAATGCAATTAATTTTAACTATTTTTTACGATTTTTGTTTTTGATTTTCATTACTTTACTCATAGTAAAATAAATGAGAGGAAATTTAGTCCTCAAAAGTACAAAAGTGTAGGAGAATGAAAAAATACTTAAACCTTTTAAATGTTAAATACAAATAGAAAAATGTTTATCTATAAATATGATTACTGATTTTGTTGGCAAACGTCGACTAAAAAACGTCGATTTGTCCTTATTCTCAATTGTTTTGGTGAATATGAAAACCATGTTCCGATATTTGGAATCTCAATTTTTTTGAATTTAGTTTTCTTATAAATAAAAAAAAATTGAGATACTACAGGACTTTAATTCAATTTGTATTTGAACTTTTTATTAAAAATAACTATGTTGCCAAAATTTAAACTTGTATGTTTTTGCATTAAGAAAATATAGCCAAACGAAAATGTTGCAATTTACGATTCCAAATATCGGAACACATTCTTTCATATTTTTTTATTGATTTTCCGACTCAGATTTGTGTCAGAAATTAAAAGAATGAAAAAATATATTTTATACGGAAATAATTAAAATTAATCTTTGTATTCATTTTCAGGGATACCAAATAAATATGGAGGCGAAGGACTAGCGACATAAGTTTAAAAGCATGGACAAGAGGAACAAAGCTGTTTAAATGTACTTTTTGATTAAATCCCAAAATTCCACCGAAATTTTTCTACTTTGGAAAAATCCATGGCTAGCACTGGACTATCGATCTCAAATAAAATTATAAAATAAAAATTAATAAAATATTCATCTACGAAAGAAAAGTTTTATTACAATAAAATCAATGCTTCCAATTGTTTGTAGACGATTATGCCTTATAGGCTATCAAATACTTGGGGAATTTTTAAAACTAACTTGAAATTATATAAGTAAAATTTATTTCATAAGCCGTAATAACGAAGATGTATTGACGACGGAAAAGATTTTTTTTAGAACACTCAAAAAACTATATCTGGAACTTCATCAGGACCTGAAGATGATTTAGACCAAAATAACGGGCAATATATACTTATTCCAGATATTTCGCCAAAGTTTAAAATCCATATTAGTTTAAAAGCCAACTGAATGCTATATACATTTGGAGAGAAAGTTGCACGGCAACTAAAGCATTGGAAAATGTTTACGAATGGAAGGGCCAATAGCTTGAGACAGAACCCATGGGAAAATATTTAAACAAATAAAAAAATGGTCCAAGCCTTTTAATAAATAATGTAAATAAGGAACAAATCTACTTTAGCACAAGTTGTTAAAAATAAACAAAAAATTTTTTTTTGTGAAGAGAAGGGATTTTAAATCGAAAATGTAAGTACAAAATTTTTCGGAAAAACCTTGTTTTCGAGATATCGACATCTGAAAATCGGTATTTTCCTTTATATTTGTGTTAATTCTGACAGGAATTTTTCATGAAATTAATAAAATTCCGTTTTTTTGCGTATGTGGTAAAAATAGTACATTCTAAGAAGAAAATATTAAGTAACATTTTTGTCGGAAGAGCGTAGTTTTCGAGATAACGACCCTTAAAAATTGGGTATAGGTGGCCGGGGTTTGAGACTTTGGACCCTGTCCATAGGAGAGGACAGGGTCCAAAGCGGGCTTACGCGAACCCAAAGAGGATAGGTAGCAGGCCTTCGGCCGGGGTTTGAGACTTTCTTCTATGGACAGAATCCAAAGTGGGCTAACGCGAACCCAAAGTGGACAGGTAGACGGCCTTCGGCCGGGCTTTGAGATTTTCTTCTATGGACAGAGTCCAAAGTGGGCTAACGCGAACCCAGGACCTCTCCGGGTCCATGTTATTCTAAATATATCACTTTTAGGATGATTATGTGCGATGGATACCAAATACAATATACGTGATCATGAAAACTTTAGGATCCCGTAACTCCGAAAATAGGTCTTTCCGACAAAAGGTGGTATATCACATTTTGTGTTTCGAATCGAAAAGTCTACACGCCAAAAATTGAACCAATCGGACCACTTGTACTAAAGGAGATTTAAGCCGTAAATAAAAATCCATAGTAATAACAATCCCTCGAATTGTGTGTTATTTTTAAGTGCGAAAAGACGTAATACATATAGATGATCTGAAGGTTTTGAGCATTAAGGAACGCCATATACGTCTTTGGGGCATTAAATCCGTGTTGGGGACCTCTGATTACTGTACGGGTGTGTGCAAGAACATTGTCCAAAATCGAGCGAGCACACATGAACTTTTCACATTTTTATGCTTTGAGATCAATATATTTGTAATGACAATTTTGTGATTACTGTGAAAATAGGCCAAAATCACATCATTAATATTCCTTTTTGGTTTTACATAAAAATACATGGCAACCCTGATTTGAAGCAAATCAATCATTAAGAGTCAACTATGCACGAGCCCATAGATCATCTTTGAAACACTGTTCTCAAAATTTCATTCGTACAAAGAATTTAAAACGATATGGCAGCCCTACCCAATTACTGGAGGAATGTTTTTCTTTGCTTTTTAGCAATTTTGAATGAATAAACACACTAAAAAAAGTGGTCAATAATTAAATGAAAATGGGGTAAATAGTACAAACTAAATGAATGTTACCATAATAAATTGTATATATGTATATTTACCTTTGAACAAATAATCGTATTCATCTTCCCTTGTGCCCATTTTAATGTGTGTGTTGTTGTTGTTGTTGCTTTCTCTACAACTTTCTGACGAGCGAAGAGGGTTTTAAATCCCGATGCTTCTTATTATTATATAGGTATATGGTAAAATCCTTTTGTCTAACTGGGATATATTTTATGCTATTCCTTATACTTAGTATTTCTCCTTTATATCAATTTACAATAGTTTAATGTTTTTGGACTCTCCAATTATTCTCTATGTGTGTATATGCTATTACTGCTGCTATTCTAAACAACAAAAGAACATTTATAAATGCATTTTATTTGTATTGAAGTAACCGACCGAAAACCAGATATCCAAATCACAACTCATACACCAATACCAGCAATCGCTTTTTTTTCTTCTCCGCAACAAAGGGAAATATACAAAGAGTGAAGCACATCGACGAATGTAGTTGGTTATGGAATTGGGATTTGAATAGCGTAGTTTTCCCAAGTAAAAATTACAAGTGCAGCAGCTAAAATTAACAAATTTATAGAAGAAAAATTTAACAGTAAACCGTACTAAAACGACAACGGGCGAGCAAAGAAGTCAATGATTAACATATACGACGAACCAACATCACAGTCAAATTCGTGAAAGATATGAAAGAGAGGAGAGAAAACTTTTCTATGTTAATTTCTTTTTTTTTTTTGTTATAAAAACCACACCACTATGACCAAAATGACGGGCGGTTGCTTTTCTCCCTTGTCATCACTTTCTTCTATTGCAAAAAGATAAAGGTCTTTGTTTTCTCTAATTTATCACCATCTGATCGTAATTATTTCAATTCAAATATTGTATATTTAGTCAAATGAACGACATTTTTGTTAAATGACAAATTTGTTGTAGAAACTTCAATGATTATTCTTATTTATTTTACTTTCGAGATGAATTAATCACCTTTTTGCGACTTGACTTTTCGCGACACACAAGAAAATTCTTCTAAACCATGAAACATCTGAAATTAAAAGCGTCCCATAACGGGTCAAACGTATGCGGGGGGAAGTAAGACATGGAGCGCTTTTTTAAACGGCGTAATGTAAAATTACCGCCTTCAATTACCGGCGTTAGTTTCAAACGACTATGCTGTTCACTTATGCAAGACTTATGTGGTGAGTTTCCTTCGCTGTCAGTTTTTGCAGAAAACATTAGGTGAATATTAATCCGCTAAAATTAAAAAAATAAATCTGAGCACAAGAAAAGTTTTTTGTTAAAGAGTACCGAGTGGATCCTGTAGATGAAACGCCGTTAGCCCCACACATCAGAAACCCAATAAAAGCGTGCGTGCACTGCGGCGAAACAAAACGAAGGCGTTTGAGCAGTGTTGCCCAAAGTATTTAGTTCGGTAAAAATTGCTGAGTAGCATCTTAAATGGTCCCGGCATTAGAAAATGAAGATGGTCTATTTTTTCGGCATCGGCTGACATTACATTTTTGACTCTGGCGGAGGCGGCTTGGTGCCTAAATATCGGTATACACCTTTAACGAAATTTCCGTTACCCATGAGAAATACATTGCTATATTTGCTAACGAAAATTCCGTGAGTTGTTGTTGTTATCGACTGTTTATATTTTATCCCGTAAGGTGGGTATTAAGTTCAAGTTTAGCCGGTATAAAATCAAATTGAGGTTATCAGAATGGTAATGAGATTAATTGTACAACCAATTTTACAATCAAATTTACATTTCATTCAAATTTTCTGAGATACATTTTTACAAAATTATTACAGCAGCTTGATGTTGATTGATTGTGGGTGGAAGGTTCAAAATTTTGGCGGAAAACAAAACAATTGTTAATACATTTTTTCGATTTAAATAAATTAAAAATGAGTTGCGACTCGGCGGCTTCATTCTCTGCTCGGTAGCCACTCTCCAGTTGTTTTCATCGAGCCTAACATCAAAACGATTAAGATTTATTATCAGGAAACGTTGTGAAAACAGCTTTGCATTCTGAAATTTCGATTATTTACATAAATTTATGTAATTTGATCAATAAAATATATTTTCACACAGAAAAATGGGGCTGTTTGGATTGGTGACACTTTGTGTCAGCTATTCTGTATATATTTCTCCTTGTTTTTATTTTTTTCTTGTATAAAAATATTTCTTTCATTTTTACAAAAAATGGCAATATATAAATGAATGTATAAATACGTAAGTACATGTTAATACATGGTAATTATATAATACAGAATGAAATACATGTTTTCTATAATAATACAATGTAAAAAAAAACTAATTATACAAGTTGAGTTTTTTGCAAGACATAAGATGGTATTAATAATAAAAGTCCTCCAATAACGTATGTCATTTTTGAACCAATGCACCAGAAAGCTATTGAACCCACAACTGGTCCAAGAGCACGGGCTAAAGCACCTAAAGATCTAAAAATTCCTAAAACTGATCCTTTCTGATCATCGTTGCCATATTTTGAGACAAGTGTTGTAAGGCAAGTGACTGTAAATGCGGTAGCTGAAAAAGGAAAACAATTGAAATTAGTGCAATCAATTCCTATGTACTTTGTGATAACTTACAAATGGCATATAAAATCATTCCCATATACAGTAAGCATGTACAATGTGCAACACCTACGAGCATAAAAGCTGGCACCAAGATATACAAACTCAGTACAGCGAAATCTTTGATATTCTTCTCTGGTATACGTCTTACAAATGAACCCTGCAGTAGAGTCATTATAATTCCTGAAAAACAAAATAATAATATTTGAAATAACGATTTACTTTAGTTTTATTGCCTTTGTCTTTACCAGTTGTCAAAAACATTTTCGCTTGATCCATGGATGTATAACCAAATTTATGGTACATTAAAAATGTCACCGTAAATTCCAAGCCGGAATATAGAAATAAATAAACGAAATAGATGAGCCCGATTGTTTGTAACGATCGGGTTTGTTTTTGTGGAACATTTTTAATAGTAGCGAATCTAAAAAGAAAAATAAGATAAAATAGATTTCATTTTTATCAGAATATTTAATATATTCTGATGGTCTAGCTCTTTATGAAATAAATAAAAGTATTTTCTATATTAATTATGGAAGTTTCGTTCCCATGCCAATCACGGTAGCCACTCGAGACAAAAATAATCTACCAAACTTTGGAGAAATTTTTACAAAAAAAATATCAAACAAAGAAATCTTATTTTGCAAACTATTATTTTTATAGCAAATTTTGTCAAAGTTTTATTTCTATAGGAAATTTTGTCAAAATTTTATTTCTATAGAAATATTTGTCAAAATTTTATTTTTATAGAAAATTTTGTCTAAATTTTTATTTCTATAGAAAATTTTGTCAACGTTTTATTTCTTTAGGAAATTTTGTCAAAGTTTTATTTCAATAGAAAATTTTGTCAAAATTTTATTTCTATAGGAAACTTTGTCAACCTTTTATTTCTTTAGGAAATTTTGTCAAAGTTTTATTTCTATAGGAAATTTTATTTCTATAGTTAGGTTAGGTGGCAGTCCGATGTATCAGGACTATTAAGTCCATTGTGATACCACATTGGTGAACTTCTCCCTTATCACTGAGTGCTGCCCGATTCCATGTTAAGCTCAATGAGTCCGAACGGAGTTCCACATTGCAGTGAAACCACTTAGAGAAGCTTTGAAACCCTCAGAAATGTCACCAGCATTACTGAGGTGGGAAATATTTGTCATAATTTTATTTCTATAGAAAATTTTGTCAAAATTTTATTTCTATAGAAAATTTTGTCAAAATTTTATTTCATTAGGAAATTTTGTCAATATTTTATTTCTATAGGGAATTT
Source organism: Haematobia irritans (assembly GCF_050003625.1). Lineage (NCBI taxonomy): Eukaryota > Metazoa > Arthropoda > Insecta > Diptera > Muscidae > Haematobia > Haematobia irritans. The sequence goes on along the minus strand of NC_134397.1, from coordinate 39,760,262 downwards.
TGTCAAAATTTTATTTCTATATGGAATTTTGTCAAAATTTTATTTCTATAGAAAATTTTGTCAAAGTTTTATTTCTATAGAAAATTTTATTACTATAGAAAATTTTGTCAAAATTTTATTACTATAGAAAATTTTGTCAAAATTTTATATCTATAGAAAATATTGTCAAAATTTTATTTCTTTAGAAAATTTTGTCAAAAATTTTATTTTTATAGAAATTTTGTCACAATTTTATTTCTATAGAAAATTTTGTCAAAGTTTTATTTCTATAGAAAATTTTGTCAACATTTTATTTCTATAGAAAATTTTGTCAAAATTGTATTTTTATAGAAAATTTTGTAAAAATTTTAGTTCTATAGACAATTTTGTCAAAATTTCATTTCTATAGTAAATTTTGACAACAAAGTTTTATTTCTATAGGACCATTGTTATTGAAAAATTTTTATTTCTATAGAAAATTTTGTCAACATTTTATATCTATAGAAAATTTTGTCAAAATTTTATTTCTATAGAAAATTTTGTCACAATTTTATTTCTATAGAAAATTTTGTCAAAGTTTTATTTCTATAGGAAATTTTGTCATAGTTTTATTTCTTTAAAAAATTTGTCAAAATTTTATTTCTATACAAAATTTCGTCAAAATTTTTAGTTCTATAAAAAATGTTGTTAAAATTTTAGTTCTATAGAAAATTTTGTCAAAATTTTATTTCTATAGCAAATTTTGACAACAAAGTTTTATTTCTATAGGACCATTGTTATTGAAAAACTTTTATTTCTATAGAAAATTTTGTCAACATTTTATATCTATAGAAAATTTTGTCAAAATTTTATTTCTATAGAAAATTTTGTCACAATTTTATTTCTATAGACAATTTTGTCAAAATTTTATTTCTAGAGAAAATTTTGAAAAATTTTATTTCTATAGAACATTTTTGTCAACATTTTATTTCTATAGAAAATTTTGTGAAAAGTTTATTTCTATAGAAAGTTTTGTCAAAAGTTTATTTCTATAGAAAATTTGTCAAATTTTTATTTCTATAGAAAATTTTATAAAAATTTTACTTCTATAGAAAATTTTATTTCTATAGAAAATTTTTTCAACATTTTATTTCTATAGAAAAATTTTTCAACATTTTATTTCTAAAGAAAATTTTGTCAAAATTTTATTTCTATAGCAAATTTTGACAACAAAGTTTTATTTCTATAGGACCATTGTTATTGAAAAATTTTTATTTCTGTAGAAAATTTTGTCAACATTTTATATCTATAGAAAATTTTGTCAAAATTTTATTTGTATAGAAAATTTTGTCACAATTTTATTTCTATAGAAAATTTTGTCAAAATTTTATTTCTATAGGAAATTTTGTCATAGTTTTATTTCTTTAAAAAATTTTGTCAAAAATTTATGTCTATACAAAATTTCGTCAAAATTCTTAGTTCTATAAGAAATTTTGTTAAAATTTTAGTTCTATAGAAAATTTTGTCAAAGTTTTATTTCTGTAGAAAATTTTGTCAAAATTTTATTTCTATAGGAAATTTTGTCATAGTTTTATTTCTTTAAAAAATTGTGTCAAAATTTTATTTCTATACAAAATTTTGTCAAAATTTTTATTTCTATACAAAATTTTGTCAAAATGTTTAGTTCTATAGAAAATTTTGTTAAAATTTTAGTTCTATAGAAAATTTTGTCAACATTTTATTTCTGTAGTAAACTTTGACAACAAAGTTTTATTTCTGTAGAAAATTTGGTCAAAGTTTTATTTCTATAGAAAATTTTATAAAATTTTTATTTTCATAGTAAATTTTGGCAACAAAGTTTTATTTCTATAGGACCATTGTTATTGAAAAATTTTTATTTCTATAGAAAATTTTCTCAAAATTTTATTTCTATAAAAAATGTTGAACGCACCGTTCAACTAGATTAAGTATTTTCATTCAGTTTATATACTTTTTTCCTTTATTTAATTTCTTTAAATATTACGTTGTATCGTCAAAACGACCTATTAACTCTTGAATTAATAATTTTAGTACATTTTCTTTTTCATCTCATTTATTTTCGTTAAGTTTTATTTTTCTCTCCGCATGAAGCGGTTCTTTTGTACTTTAAGTTAAGTAACCAACTTCACCTCGACCAATAAAGTCGCAACATTTTTCTTCTATAATAAATTTTGACAAAATTTTATTTCTATAAAAATGTTGTCAAAATTTAACTTCTATGGAAAATTTTCTCATAATTTTATTTCAATAGAATATTTGTCAAAGTTTTATTTCAATAGAAACTTTTGTCAAAATTATATTTTTATAGAAATTTTTGTCAAAATTTTATTTCTATACTAAACTTTGACAACAAAGTTTTATTTCTATAGGAATATTTGTCAACATTTTTATTTCTTAAGAAATTTTGTTAAAATTTCATTTCCAAGAAATGTTTGTCAAAAGGTCTGTGCTATAGGAATTTTACCGAATTTCTTTGCTATAGGAGATTTTGTCAAAACTTTTGTGGTTTAGGAAATTTTGTCAAAAGTTTATATCTATAGAAAATTTGTGAAGTTCCTCTTAGTCAAGAATTCTACCAACTATGGCAACCGTGGTACCAATAGAAAATAATATTTGAGTCGATAATAGTGTCTAACAGGTCGTTAGTCTCCAGTCCAGTATATATTTCGAGCGAAAATTTCGTTTGCATACCAAAAATGCGGGTTCCCCCAGGAGAAGAAGAATTGCAATTGACAAGACTAATTTTATTTTATAAATGGTACATTTTAAGTAGATTTGCATCGGCTAATTATTGAATATAGATCCATCCTACTATTCACCCCTTGAAACGACATTTTCCATCTAATCGGTCGTAATTCAAATTTTACTCTTGTGGACATAAACCAATTATGTCTTTCTTATTGGCATCCATGCTAAACCATAGTGAAACTGAGGCTTGTTAGAGGATGTATCTGGTATTTTGAAGACGTACTAAATAAATCGTGATCTTAGTACTAGGCTTTATGGGAGAAAATGTAAACAACCGATAACATCCTTCTAACACAAATTTTGCAAAATTCCAATTTTTTTTCTTATGACTAGCAGAAATTTCGTTAGATGTGCCTACCGGGATTTTGGGAGTTGTTTAGAAAACCAATACACAATATATTTCGTTTAAATTTAGACTTTCCTTACTGGTTTTTGCTATAGAACGTTGACCTGATATAACTGTGATTTTATTATTTTATTTTGCATTTAGATTTTTGTTAAACTTTTAAATAACCCGTTCGCATACAAATCCTGTTTAGCGTTGGTAGATATTTTTTCTTATATATTTTTTATTAGTCATGCTAATATTTTATCAGTGGTCATTTGGAGTTAATGATATGAAGAGACTATGCATGCATTTCTATTTATTTTAATAAAGAATTGAGCAATCGGATACATGTAAGTAATCGTAGACAAATTATGACCTACTTAGGAAAATGACGATAAGACGGCAAGACGAAAAGTTTACAGTATATTATAATCCTATTATCTTCAAAAATATTGATATCAACTAAATTTAATAAATTTAATTTATGAAGCAAGCCATTTAAATTAACAGTTATGAGTGACCGACCCCTTTATTAAAATCACATTTATTTTTTGTTTACTTTGGCTACATGATAACATTATTGTGTGTTTTTAGTTATATTAACTTTTGCGAAAACGTGCTACAGACGAGTGAATATGAAACTATGATAATTGACATTAATAAAAACTATGACTGATTTTAAGTCGCATGATAAAATATGTGAAGTAAAATTTCCGGTACTGGGTTTACAAGAATTTAATGTGCCAAACCTAGAGCGGGTCGAATAAATTATGGTTATCCATAAATTCCACGAGTTTGTAAAAAAGCAATACAATATTTATAATAAAATTTTGACAACATTTTCTATAAAAATAAAATTTTGACAAAATTTTCAATAGATATAAAATTTTGACAAAATTTTCAATAGAAATAAAATTTTGACAAAATTTTTAATAGAAATAAAATTTTGACAAAATTTTCTATAGAAATAAAATTTTGACAAAAATTTTTTATAGAAATAAGAAATAAAATTTTGACAAAATTTTCTATAGAAATAAAATTTTTACAAAATTTTCTATAGAAATAAAATTTTGCCAAAATTTTCTATAGAAAATAAATTTTGACAAAATTTTCTATAGAAATAAAATTCTGACAACATTTTATATAAAGGGTGATTTGTTAAGAGCTTGATAACTTTTTTTTAAAAAAAAACGCATAAAATTTGCAAAATCTCATCGGTTCTTTATTTGAAACGTTAGATTGGTCCATGACATTTACTTTTTGAAGATAATTTCATTTAAATGTTGACCGCGGCTGCGTCTTAGGTGGTCCATTCGGAAAGTCCAATTTTGGGCAACTTTTTCGAGCATTTCGGCCGGAATAGCCCGAATTTCTTCGGAAATGTTGTCTTCCAAAGCTGGAATAGTTGCTGGCTTATTTCTGTAGACTTTAGACTTGACGTAGCCCCACAAAAAATAGTCTAAAGGCGTCAAATCGCATGATCTTGGTGGCCAACTTACCGGTCCATTTCTTGAGATGAATTGTTCTCCGAAGTTTTCCCTCAAAATGGCCATAGAATCGCGAGCTGTGTGGCATGTAGCGCCATCTTGTTGAAACCACATGTCAACCAAGTTCAGTTCTTCCATTTTTGGCAACAAAAAGTTTGTTAGCATCGAACGATAGCGATCGCCATTCACCGTAACGTTGCGTCCAACAGCATCTTTGAAAAAATACGGTCCAATGATTCCACCAGCGTACAAACCACACCAAACAGTGCATTTTTCGGGATGCATGGGCAGTTCTTGAACGGCTTCTGGTTGCTCTTCACTCCAAATGCGGCAATTTTGCTTATTTACGTAGCCATTCAACCAGAAATGAGCCTCATCGCTGAACAAAATTTGTCGATAAAAAAGCGGATTTTCTGCCACTGATTTTGGTAATAAAATTCAATGATTTGCAAGCGTTGCTCGTTAGTAAGTCTATTCATGATGAAATGTCAAAGCATACTGAGCATCTTTCTCTTTGACACCATGTCTGAAATCCCACGTGATCTGTCAAATACTAATGCATGAAAATCCTAACCTCAAAAGAATCACCCTTTAGAAATAAAATTTTTAATAGAAATAAAATTTTGACAAAATTTTCTATAGAAATAAAATTTTGACAAAAAATTTTTATAGAAATAAGAAATAAAATTTTGACAAAATTTTCTATAGAAATAAAATTTTTACAAAATTTTCTATAGAAATAAAATTTTGCCAAAATTTTCTATAGAAAATAAATTTTGTTGTTGTTTTTTATTTCAGCTTAAAACCATACATTGACTAAACTACAATTGTAGCTTAACCAACAGAGGAAAAGAATGTTTGTCAAATTTATTTGGGCAAAGCCCTATAGACTGCAAGATGGTTGGATGGACGCACGTTTCGGAATTACCACATTCCTCATCAGCATCCTCTACTTGCAGCAAAACTATCAACCAATTATCAGAATAAATTCAGGCAGTTTATTAAACCCAACAAAAACCACACTTGAACCCTCCGAAAAAAGGTTTTACATTGATAGCCGGCTTATGCCGAAATAAATTCGAAACAAACATATCTCTTTTCCTATGCCACTGTCAAATCATCGATTTGAATTCACATGGCTGGGTTTATTTTGAGCGTGCCTCCTCTTCTTTTTCCATTTGTTTTGTTTTGTTATTGTTGGTTTTGTTCTTTAAGCATTGTTGTTGTTTTTTATTTCAGCTTAAAACCATACATTGACTAAACTACAATTGTAGCTTAACCAACAGAGGAAAAGAATGTTTGTCAAATTTATTTGGGCAAAGCCCTATAGACTGCAAGATGGTTGGATGGACGCACGTTTCGGAATTACCACATTCCTCATCAGCATCCTCTACTTGCAGCAAAACTATCAACCAATTATCAGAATAAATTCAGGCAGTTTATTAAACCCAACAAAAACCACACTTGAACCCTCCGAAAAAAGGTTTTACATTGATAACCGGCTTATGCCGAAATAAATTCGAAGCAAACATATCTCTTTTCCTAAATAAATTTTGACAAAATTTTCTATAGAAATAAAATTCTGACAACATTTTATATAGAAATAAAATCTTGACAAAATTTTCTATAGAAATAAAATGTTGACAAAATTTTCTATAGAAATAAAATTTTGACAAAATTTTCTATAGAAATAAAATTTTGACAAAATTTTCTATAGAAATAAAATTTTGACAACATTTTCTATAGAAATTAAATTTTGACAAAATTTTCTATAGAAATAAAATTTTGGCAAAATTTTCTATAGTAATAAAATTTTGACAAAATTTTCTATAGAAATAAAATTTTGACAAAATTTTCTATAGAAATAATATTTTGATAAAATTTTCTATAGAGATAAAATTTAGACAAAACTTTCTATAGAAATAAAATTTTGACAAATTTTCTATAGAAATAAAATTTTGACAAAATTTTCTATAGAAATAAAATTTTGACAAAATATAGAAATAAAATTTTGACAACATTTTCTATAGAAATTAAATTTTGACAAAATTTTCTATAGAAATAAAATGTTGACAAAATTTTCTATAGAAATAAATGTTGACAAATTTTTCTATAGAAATAAAATTTTGACAAAATTTTCTAAGAAATAAAATTTTGACAAAATTTTCTGTAGAAATAAAATGTTGAAAAATTTTTCTATAGAAATAAAATTTTGACAACATTTTCTATAAAAATAAAATATTGACAAACTTTTCTATAAAAATAAAATATTGACAAACTTTTCTAAGAAATAAAATTTTGACAAAATTTTTTATATATATAAAATATTGACAAAATTTTCTATAGAAATAGTATTCTACATCTGCACAATAATAATTCGTTATTCATACATGTGACCCAATCTAATAAATATATTTCTTTAAATTAAATTTAGACGTCATGTGGTAATTGAAAAGAAAAATGTTTGTGACTAATGAACTTATTGTGTCCATGTACATATCACATGAACATCTCATGAGGAATAAGGGGATTTTTCATTTATCTCTGAATAAATTGGCTTTATGGACGTGTATATTATTTCGGATATTGGTTAAAAAAGACCCTTTGCCAGATTTCGGATCTATGTATAAATCTGAGGATAGTTTTATTTGGGGAAAATATTTATATTTGGCCGTTGTGCTCCACTTGCTTACAACTTCAATAAGGCGGTGTTATGATATGTTTCAAACGGATTTCTGTTTCGATCCAAAATTAGTATTATGTCAATAGATGGACGGAGTACTTCAATACTTAAAAAATAATCACTGTGCCTCCTTAAGACATTTTTTGAGATTATAGGAAAAACACATTTTCCCAAAAAATCTCCAAATCCTCAATTAAAAAATGCCGTCTCGATGCACAAAAAAATTGGGGGGAAATTCCTGAAACTTTCAGCACTAGTTATGGGTGAATTAGATTTTTTTCTATTCTATTAAATTTCTTTGCTTTCCAATAAGTCTCTACACAATATACGTCTAGACTTTCTTAAGAGGGCATTTGTAAATATGATGCCCATAATTAAAGCGTAGCAGCTTTACAACACTTTAAGCCATTTTGCTAGAATCAATCTTTTTTCTTTTTCTATCAGAAACTCACCTGAATAGAGATGAAACATTTATCAATTGCCAAGCATAAGACATTGATGAGGAGATTTCTTTAACACGTTTTTCCTGAAATGTAAAATATTTATTATTAAAGCTCTAAAAATCAAGTTTTTAATTTGTTCTTTCCACATAATTCAGTTTCAAAAAAAGTGGGAAATTATTATATCAGATATAAAAAGAAACCTAATCTTTATTTCAAGCTTTTTGTCTTTCGGTTAATACATTATGCTCAAAATCCACATTTTTAGAAATTTAATTTTTTGTAAGGCAAATAAATGACAGTTAAAATCTAGTTACAGTGGATTTTGAAAGTGGTAAAGTTAATGCCGTATTGTCTACTTACCTTTGGCAGAGTCTCTTTTAAATAGAACACTAACACCAGTAGATCACCCATGGCCAGTCCAAAGGCAAGTAAAGACGGTAATACAAACCATGGTCCTGATGATTTGTTTGCAAATATAGCAAATAATGCTCCAATCATAGGTCCAACTATAAATCCGATAGAAAATGCAACTCCAACCAATGCCATACCACGGCCACGAGTCTTTGGACTCGATACGTCGGTAATTATGGACATACACAGAGATATATTGCCCTTACTTATGCCACCAACAAAACGAGCCAAAACGAAGACTGCAAAATTTCTGGAGAAAGCCCAAAGTAAGTACGACAATGCAATACCAGCCTGTGGAAAATAAGAAGGATAGAACATATAAAAAAAAAACTTGATAATAATTATGAACAAATCGAAAAATTTTGCAAAATAATTATGTAGATTGTGTTATAGGTAAACAAAATTTTATACAGAAAAAAAATATATTACAAAATTCGTAAGAGTAGAATAAAGGAAATTTTCAGATGTTACAAAGTCGGGTTTTAGAGAACCCAAACATTAGTCAGGGGATTAAAACCACGGACTCAAATGTAGTACTATGTACACTTCTGGCGATCATTGTTATTGACCTTAGAAAGGATTTATGATCATAGATGTGGAGATAAATGCGCGATAAATAGGAATACTGAATGGGTCTATGCAAAAAGCTATCTTCAGTAAGCGGCAACGTATAAGAACGACCATAGATACCAGATTGATCTCCACTTACTTGAGAGCTATCTCCCACTTTTGAACCTAGCAATGTATGATACGACGTCAAAATTTTATTTCTATAGAAAATTTAGACAAAATTTTATTTCTATAGAAAATTTAGACAAACTTTTATTTCTATAGAAAATTTTGTCAAAATTTTATTTCTAAAGAAAATTTTGTCAAAATTTTATTTCTAAAGAAAATTTTGTCAAAATTTTATTTCTATAGAAAATTTTGTCAAAATTTTATTTCTATAGAAAATTTTGTCAAAATATTATTTCTATAGAAAATTTTGTCAAAATTCTGCGGATTTTAAGACAAGATTGGAAAATATGACGATTGAAGATGATGAAGTTTTAATATCCTTTGACGTGGTGTCATTATTTCCAAGCATTCCGGTAAAGCTAGCAATTCAGACGATTGAAAGAAAATGGACCATAATTGAGCAGTATACGAACATGACGAAGGATTTATTCATAGATTTAATTACATTTTGTATCAAGGACACCAGATATTTTAAATTTGAGGACAAGATTTATGAGCAATTAAAAGGTATGCCAATGGGTTCCCCTGCTTCACCAATTGTAGCAGACATTATTATGGAGGAACTTTTAGACGAAGTATTTAAAAATATTACTAAACCACCGATATTAACAAAATACGTAGATGACATCTTCGCAGTCATAAAGGCATCAGAAGTCGACGAAACACTAAAGGCCTTAAACTCATTTAATAGACAAATTCAATTTACAAAGGAATTAGAACAGGACAATAAACTACCATATCTTGACGTAATAATACATAGACAAGGAAACCAACTGAGACTAAATTGGTACCAAAAACCAACGGCTTCTGGCAGACTGCTCAATTTTTACTCTAAGCACAGTAAACGTATAATAATCAATACAGCGACAAATTTCATACGAAGGATATTTAATATTAGTGATCCAGAATTTCATTCTGAAAATGAAAATAAAATTAAACGAATTCTCCAAGACAACAATTTCCCACAACGAACGATATATCAACTCTTATCGAAAGTAAAAGCCAACCTACACAACAACCGAGAATTGACCAAGAAAAAGGATTCAAAAATATACAAACCAGTGACATATATACCAAACTTCTCCGAGAGACTGTCCAAGTCTGACATATACAATAAAGAAAAATATCAACTCGCGTTAAAAACTACAAACACTGTCAACGGATTATTTAGTAAAACAAAAACAAAAATTAAGAATGAAGACCAACACAACGTAGTATATAAGATAAAATGCAACGGTGACAAATCCAACTTATGCCAAAAGACATATATTGGTACGACAATGACAAAATTAAAAACAAGATTGTCCTCACATAAATCGGATATAAAAACAACAGACAAACCAATGGAACAAAAAACAGCACTTGCGGCCCACTGTACATTGACTGGTCACAAACCTAACTTTAATAACGTAGAAATCCTATGCAAGGAAAACAACTACAGACGAAGATTTACTCTGGAAATGTTACACATAATTAACACTCCCACTAACGAGAGAATAAACTATAAAAAAGATATTGAGAACTGCGCGAGAATATATCGACATACGATACAAAAACACAGGAGAAAGTGATCACCAGTTGAAAACCAGACAGCGAAGTAACAAGACATCGGATAAAATGTAAATGACAATAGTTTAACTTTAATTTGTGAATTTTGTAATTAACTTTTGTTTAATTTTGTAAATTATAGCCTTGAAAACGGTCTGACGAAGTCAACCGAAATATCGGAAAATAAAAAACTAGAAACCAACAATTTCGAGTTTAATTTATAGACCTACAGCCGAGATTATGAGATAAAAATCATAAAAATTTTATTTCTATAGAAAATTTTGGGAAAATTTTATTTCTATAGAAAATTTTGTGAAAATTTTATTTCTATAGAAAATTTTGTGAACATTTTATTTCTATAGAAAATTTTATTTCTATAGAAAATTTTGTCAAAATTTTATTTCTATGGAAAATTTTGTCAAAATTTTATTTCTATAGAAAATTTTCTCAATATTTTTTTCTATAGAAAATTTTGTCAAAATTTTATTTCTATAGAAAATTTTGTGAAAATTTTATTTCTATAGAAAATTTTGTGAAAATTTTATTTCTATAGAAAATTTTGTCAAAATTTTATTTCTATAGAAAATTTTCTCAATATTTTTTTCTATAGAAAATTTTGTCAAAATTTTCTTTCTATAGAAAATTTTGTCAAAATTTTATTTCTATAGAAAATTTTGTAAAATTTTATTTCTATAGAACATTTTGTCAAAATTTTATTTCTATAGAAAATTTTCTCAATATTTGTTTCTATAGAAAATTTTGTCAAAATTTTATTACTATAGAAAATTTTGTCAAAATTTTATTTCTGTAGAAAATTTTGTCAACAATTTATTTCTATAGAAAATTTTGTCAAAATTTTATTTCTATAGAAAATTTTGGGAAAATTTTATTTCTATAGAAAATTTTATTTCTATAGAAAATTTTATTTCTATAGAAAATTTTGTCAAAATTTTATTTCTATAGAAAATTTTGTCAAAATTTTATTTCTATAGAAAATTTTCTCAATATTTTTTTCTATAGAAAATTTTGTCAAAATTTTATTTCTATAGAAAATTTTGTGAAAATTTTATTTCTATAGAAAATTTTGTGAAAATTTTATTTCTATAGAAAATTTTGTGAAAATTTTATTTCTATAGAAAATTTTCTCAATATTTTTTTCTATAGAAAATTTTGTCAAAATTTTCTTTCTATAGAAAATTTTGTCAAAATTTTATTTCTATAGAAAATTTTGTCAAAATTTTCTTTCTATAGAAAATTTTGTCAAAATTTTATTTCTATAGAAAATTTTGTCAAAATTTTATTTCTATAGAACATTTTGTCAAAATTTTATTTCTATAGAAAATTTTCTCAATATTTGTTTCTATAGAAAATTTTGTCAAAATTTTATTACTATAGAAAATTTTGTCAAAATTTTATTTCTGTAGAAAATTTTGTCAACAATTTATTTCTATAGAAAATTTTGTCAAAATTTTATTTCTATAGAAAATTTTGTTAACAATTTTTTTCTATAGAAAATTTTGTCAAAATTTTATTTCTATAGAAAATTTGTCAAATTTTTATTACTATAGAAAATTTTATAAAAATTTTACTTCTATAGAAGATTTTATCAAAATTTTATTTCTATAGAAAATTTTATCAAAATTTCATTTCTATAGAAAATTTTGTCAAAATATTATTTCTATAGAAAATTTTGTCAAAATATTATTTCTAAAAAAAATTTTGAAAAAATTTTATTTCTATAGAAAATTTTGTCAAAATATTATTTCTATAGAAAATTTTGTCAAAATATAGAAACTTTTGTCAAAATTTCTACATAAAAATTTTGTCTACCTAAATATCAATTGTAAGATTTTTTTCCGAACCATATTTAAATCTCTATCATTCTATCAAAATGTTGTTCTCCCATTTCAAACATGAGTTGAAATAGGTTCCACATATTATACTCAAATCCACAGATTTCGAGATATGAAATTTCTTTTTATAAGGCAAATGAAATCTAGTTAAGGTGGCTTTTGGAAGTGTAAAGTGAATGCCGTATAATGTGATTATGAATATAATAGGTTTTTTGATTTTAGGCCCTAGCTCATATTTTAAAAAACAAAATTTTGGAAACTTATTTTTAGAGACTTCCTTTTATGGCAATTTTTCACAAATGTGACCACTTTGGAATACCTAAAAGTTAGCGTACGGTCATATTATTTATAGAAAATTATCACAAAAATAATCTTAATTTCAACAATCTTTTCCATACTTTTCTAACGATTCATTTTGTTGTTGTTTTGAACAGGGAAATTAAAAGTTTTGCCGGCAAAAAATAATACCAGTCTAAAAGATTGATATAAAACTTTTTGTATATACATTTACGAAGACCATAGACTACTGCGACAAAAATGTCTTACTTTAATCCAAATCAAACTTTTTTTTTTTTATCCCAGGAAAACATTTTCCATTTGAATGAAAAAATTTAATTTTTGAAATTACTTTTCGATTTTCATCCACTGTACATCATTTACTTACCGTGCAAATAAGGATAACCGGTTTACGTCCATAGTAGTCTGAAAGCGCTCCAACAATGGGACTGGCTATAAACTGCAGAAAACTAAACATGGAGCCCAAGAGACCACCAAATAATACAGAATTAAAGCGCTCTGGAGCATTCACTAGATTCTGAAACCATTTTATGCGTTCCGTTAATACCGCATACAAACCGGAACTATCATTATTTTTGAAATACTCCAAGAGTGAAGGTAACAATGGTAAAATTATTGTAAATGCCAACAAGTCAAATAATAGCGATATAAATATAACATAAACCATAGGGTTTGTACGTTCCTTTTCCTCAGTTTTATCCTGTTTGCCATTGGAATCGTTTCCACTGTCATTTAGGGTGTTGTTCTTCGATGATGCATTGGAATCTTTTACAACATTATTGTTATTGGAGCGACGTTGATACATTTTCCGTTGACGTTATGATTTTTTTTGTGCCCCAAAACTCTGTCAGCTTGATTAACTACGTGCTTGTTACTTAGGCACCGAAAGAAATCTGTTTAAAGCATTGTATTTCTTCTTCAAGTGCTTCAACAGTAAGAAATTGTTTAATTAATAGAGAAATATAGAGAGAGGGAGAGCAATAAATACAACAAAATGTGGACGGACAACAAGTGAAAGTTTGAGAAACAACAACAAATCAAAACAATCCATTTTTAATGAATACCAAATACTGAGTACTCAGTATGCTCAGCAAAAGAGAGTTGCCATAGTGTTTCCATTTCAGCCATCCCTTCCAACATTTTTTGAATTTGGGGGCGCTTCTGAGAATCCCCACTACGTCGAAAACAGTCGTATACGATATCCAAAACTCCTCGGAAAAGCGCCGTCACTATTGAGAAGTTGTACCACGCCAAGTTACTACAAAAAAGTATCGCATGAGACGCCAATAAGAGCCCATTAAAACAATCAGACAAAGTGCATTTTAAGATAGTTATAAAAGAATCATTGTGGTCAAGTAAAACACGATTGTTTAGATGTTTATTAATTTTATGAAACATTTATAAATTCTCATAAATATAACATTTATACGGCTATCACATAACATTTAACACATTTTTATGCATTAATAAGAGATTGATGTTGAGTTACAAGTTGTAAGTTAAATGTTGTAGCGTCTATCAGCCAGTACTTTTATTCCCAATGGAGGCAGCGTGTCGGGAAAAATATTTGAAAAACTATCACTTTATTCCATTTGGAAAGTCAAAAATTGTTCACCAATTTACTTTTCACAATTTTAAGCGTAATAACTATGTTTTCAGCACTTTATTTTCGTTTTCATTGAAATATATTATAATAAGCCAGTTGCGCTTGGTGTTTCACAAAATATAAAATGGCTCTTATAACAATAGTGATGGCAAAATACTTTCATGCGAATAGTGATGGCAAAATACTATCACAGTTGGCGATTGTTGCAGTGTCACTTACGAGTATGTGGTAGCGATGAGGATGAAATGAAACATTGAAATGCTGGCAGGGATGGTATGTCAAGAGAAGGTAAAAAATGCTAGGATGTCGAATTTAGCATATTTTTCCTAATTTTTTACTTTTTTTGTTTTAATAATTACTTTAAAATGGGAAAATGTTTGCACTTTAAATAATTAAAAAAAAAATAACGGCGAAAATAAACTGAACCCAAACATAGTACTGGCCTCGCAAAAAAAAAAATTGGAACAAATATTCAATTAAAGGCCGATATTAAGCCGTATTCTCCCGTGTTATAAAATAATCATCCAATTATAATAATATTTGATTCACAGCATGTATACATAAAAAAATTGTCATATCGGGTTCAGGTTTCCGGAAAATGGGTGTCACAATTAACAAAGAATACCCTTGTTGTTTTTTTTTTCTGTGCAGCGATAACGGTACGGTGAGTACTATGTTCGGGTTTTTCACCAAAACACTAAACTAAAAGTACAAAAATATATATGAAGACGATTATATTTTGATCAAGTCTTACCAAATAATGGAAGGAAAAGATCCAAGGAATTGATTGCAAATAATTTTATATTTCTATATTAATTAATTAAAAAAAGTAACCGTGAAAACAAGCTGGTTTTCAGCTTGAAAACTGAACATAGTACTCAGCTTTATAAAATAATCATCCAATTATAATAATATTTGATTCACAGCATGTATACATAAAAAAATTGTCATATCGGGTTCAGGTTTCCGGAGAATGGGTGTCACAATTAACAAAGAATACCCTTGTTGTTTTTTTTCTGTGCAGCGATAACGGTACACAGGTGCATTGAACATGCCAATGTTTCTGTCGACGCTATGAGAATATGGGTTAAATGGTATTATCCCGCTAAATGCCGGCACAGTGTTTGGTTTTCGAATTAATAATCAATTTTTGCGTTTAATTTTTGGAATTAATTAAGTTAAAGCAAATAATTTAACTCAATTAAGGTTTATGATCTCTTTCATTTGTATTTATTCACGGTTTATCATATAACTAGATATATAAATAAAAACACGGTTTGTTTTTATTTATATATCTAGTTATGTTGCTGTAAGTAACCGCGAAAATAAAGTGTTTTTCAACTTGAAAACCAAACATAGTACAGGGGGCTAATCACGGCATTCGATATCGAGAACTTTTGATCGAAATCTAAATTTTTCGGATCACGGGAGTCGATATCGAGTTGTTTGGATCGACAATTTTTTCGATTGGTAAATTGCAATCGTAAAACATTTTCACTTGTTTTTTACATATATTTGTTTTAGTTCGAATTGTTGCTAATTTGTAGTAAATTTACATAAAATGAACATATTTTGAATATTTAGGACTAATGCAACTCCAATAAAAGTTAATCAAAAATTGGTCATAGTCGAGTTCGGGAGTGAGCATCCTAGCTTGGCAAACAACCATATATAAAGTGCATATGCTAGATCGATATCCAAGAGATTGTGATCAACCAAATACCGTACCATTCCGTGACAACATAACGCTTCTGGACCACCTTGTAAGAATAGTGAATTATGAAGGCTTCCACTCGCAAAAAATTGTAAGACGGCAGACAATTGTAAAGTGATAGAATTGACGTTGACATGCCACCAAAAATTATTTTCCATTTGAACGCCTCCTTAGTCAGCCGAAATCGTCCATTGAGCCTGCAAAAGGTGACTTTCTAACAGTGCACACCATTTCAAACCCAGGTACTTACACCAATAACAATGTGCACTTTTATTCCTTATTTGTCGCCGAATTATTCATCTCATCCTCCAATTAGGAAGGAATTCGGAGGAATGTATGGGTCCATAAGATATAATGCAATACAATTTACTTTTTACTTTGAAACCTCCAAAAACATGTTTTTTTTTACATTCTATTTTGTGACGCTAACTTAATTTTGTCATTTCATTTTGTTCTGCTTCGTTTTTTGCTGTTGGCAACGCTTAAGAAATTGCATCAAATTTCGATCGAATCCCGTGATCCAAACTTTTAATCGTATCGACAATTTTTTCGATACGATTATTAATTCGATATCGAATGCCGTGATTAGCCCCCAGGCTTTAAAAGAGTATTATATAGCGGCTAACGCAAAAAAAAAAATAAAATAAAAAAAAAAAATGTATAAAAAATGTATATACATTATTGATATAAGATTGTTGTTTATTTTTATTAATTTATATTTAATATTTTTATATAATATTGTAATGTCCGCTAGAGTAGTACATTGTAATTCGTTAAATTGGCCCTGTAAAGGCTTTGAATTGCTTAAATAAATGGAAAATAAAAATAAAATAAATAAATTCGAACTTAATACCCACCTTTAGGAGGGTCCGAAAGCCCGATATACACTATGGTCAGCTCTAAGAGGGCACATGGGTATAACATATGACGTCTTCTTTTCTTGTAAAATATGTCCACTTTTTTGAATTTTGCTCGGAATATTACTTTTTTGGGATCTTTTATAAAAAAAAGGTAGCAGTTTTGAAAGGGTTTGAATTTTAATGCGAAAATTATGAATGGCAATTTGAAGGCATTTTCAGCACTCCCGACAAACCAAAGAGCTCCGATTGAACGATGGTGATTTGAATTAATGAAAAATTAACAATTTCAAAGTTTTTATACTTATTTTATACCAAAGAAATATATTACACAGAAATAAGAAACCCACGGTATTAACCTCGTCCCGAAAATCCCGTGATTTCGGGATGGGATTAATCGTGAATGACAGCTCTAGTAGCCTTACAGGGGCTAAGAGAGCTGTAGAGGCATGAGATGACAAAAACAGTCGCTTTATGCCCTCTTCCTGTATATCGAACGAAAACCCATTCAAAAGAAAGGTAGTCACACGAATTCGAATGAATTTGGGTTTTTCTATTTATGAAAGTTCGTTTCATTTGTATGAGAATACATTGATTATCAAAAATCAGTATTTTGTAATTTTTGGCCTGAGAATATATTCAAATATTAACAGTGTTTTTTACTTTTTTGTGACACACATTGTATATGTTCGTTTATTACTAGACAATAAAATATGAAGTGACTTGCCCTTTTGAAATAGAGAAACCAAAATCAATTTTCTTTCGTTTGGAATACGAAAGAAAGCTTTCGTTCGATATACAGAAACGGGGCATTAATTGAAGTTTGTTTAATTTCGGACATTTGTCTTACCTGCAGCACCTTTACAAGTAGGTTAGGATATGTGGCAGCCCGATGTATCAGGCTCACTTAGACCTCACTTAGATACCACAGTGGTGAACTTCTCTCTTATCACTGAGTGCTGCCCGATTCCATGTTAAGTTCAATGACAAGGGACCTCCTTTTTATAGCCGAGTCCGAACGGCGTTCCAAATTCCAGTGAAACCACTTAGAGAAGCTTTGAAACCCTCAGAAATGTTACCAGCATTACTGAGGTGGGATAATCCACCGCTGAAAAATTTCTTGGTGTTCGGTCGTAGCAGGAATCGAACCCACGACCTTGTGTATGCAAGGCGGGCATGCTAACCATTGCACCACGGTGGCTCCCACCTTTACAAGTAGAATACTTCCATTCTGACTCTGTTGAAGGATAGGGAGACTCACCTTGATACCTTTAAAATCCATTTAAATTTAATATAGTATATTATTATTTTAGATATTTATTTTTTTTATTATAATGAATTTTTCTGTGTAATGGAATAATAAAACTATGTTTCATAATAGTATACATGATGATCAATTATTAGCTTATATTCCATAATTATCTTTCATTTTGCTCAAATATTGTTTTTGCTTTAAAGATTATTACTTTTTTAAAATAGTTTTGTGTGAGTGTACATGTTTTTTGTTTTTATTGATGTGGTTAATTTTTCAAAAGCTTAAAAAGCTTTCGTTTCGTTTTTTTTTTTTGTTTATAACCATTATACTAATATTATATAGCTTAATTGTAAAGTGTATTTGTTTTTTATTCTTTAAATAAGAAAAAAGCGTTTTGTGTAATTTTGTATAATTTTAGCTAAATAAAAAAAAAAATGAAAACAATTATGTCATATAAAATTAAATTAAATACACAACATTGATTTGCATGAGTAGGTAAATGGAACAGAAAATTATTTGCATTTGAAGATCTCAATTATGGATATAATTTATGCAATAATATCCTACAATGATATAGATATATTTGTTTTATATAGCCTTGGAAAGGCTACAGTCAAGTCACTGTTGTTACATTATTATAATTTTTAGTATAGCCAATGAATTTGTTTACAAAAATTTCTAAATGCGATATTTTTATTTAAACAAACTGCCGATTCTGGGGAGAACAAGGAATATACTTAATATATTGCCTCCATTACCTTACCATAAGTCCTTTTTCTACCAAAAATGGTAGATTTTCTACTGTTTGGTAGATTGGTAGAATTCTTGATGTTTTGGTAGATTATGCAAAATATTCCTCTCCAACTAAGTGATACTTTAAAAAATTTTCTATACAAATAAAATTTTGACAACATTTTCTATAGAAATAATATGTTGACAAAATTTTCTATAGGAATAAAATGTTGACAAAAAATTTTTTATAGAAATAAAATTTTGGCAATATTTCCCATAGAAATAAAATTTTGACAAAATTTCTTTAGAAATAAAATTTTGACAAAATTTTCTTTAGAAATAAAATTTTGACAAAAATTTCTTTAGAAATAAAATTTTGACAAAATTTTCTTTAGAAATAAAATTTTGACAAAATTTTCTTTAGAAATAAAATTTTGACAAAATTTTGTATGGAAATAAAATTTTGACAAAAATTTCTTTAGAAATAAAATTTTGACAAAATTTTCTTTAGAAATAAAATTTTGACAAAATTTCCTTTAGAAATAAAATTTTGACAAAATTTTCCATAGAAATAAAATTTTGACAAAATTTCTATAAAAAAATTGCAAAATTTTTTATAGAAATAAAATTTTGACAAAATTTTCTATAGAAATAAAATTTGGACAAAATTTTCTATAGAAATAAAATTTGGACAAAATTTTCTATGGACATAAAATTTTGACAAATTTTTTATTTCTATAAAAATAAAATTTTAAAAATAATTTCTATAGAAATAAAATTTTCACAAAATTGTCTATAGAAATAAAATTTTCACAAAATTATCTATAGAAATAAAATTTTCTATAGAAATAAAATGTTGACAATATTTCCCATAGAAATAAAATTTTGACAAAATTTTCTTTAGAAATAAAATTTTGAAAAAATTTTTTGGAAATAAAATTTTGAAAAAAATTTTTGGAAATAAAATTTTGACAAAATTTTCTTTAGAAGCAAAATTTTGACAAAATTTTGTATGGAAATAAAGTTGTGACAAAATTTTCTATAGAAATACAAAATTTTTTGGAAAGACAATATGTCTATAGAAATAAAATTTTGACAAAATTTTCTATAGAAAAAAAAATTTGACAAAATTTTCTTTAGAAATAAAATTTGGACAAAATTTTCTATAGGCATAAAATTTCGACAAAATCTTTTATAGAAATAAAATGTTGACAACATTTTCTATAGAAATAAAATTTTGACATAATTTTCTATCGAAATAAAATATTGAAAAAAAAAATTTGATTTAATAATACAATTTTCACGAAATTTTCTATAGAAATAAGTTGAATTATGCTCTTGTAGCCACCAGAGAGAATAAAAATAAAAGAGTACGAAACTGTGAAGCGAAACTGCGTCAGTAGGTGGTGGACAAAATTTTCTATGGACATAAAATTTTGAAAAATTTTTTATTTCTATAAAAATAAAATTTTAAAAATAATTTCTATAGAAATAAAATTTTCACAAAATTATCTATAGAAATAAAATTTTCTATAGAAATAAAATTTTGACAATCTTTCCCATAGAAATAAAATTTTGACAAAATTTTCTTTAGAAATAAAATTTGGACAAAATTTTCTTTAGAAGTAAAATTTTGATAAAATTTTGTATGGAAATAAAGTTGTGACAAAATTTTCTATAGAAATACAAAATTTTTTGCCAAATTTTTTTTGGAAAGACAATTGTAAAAAAAAAAAAATTTTGTCAATTTTCTATAGAAATAAAATTTTGACAAAATTTTCTATAGAAAAAAATTTTGACAAAATTTTCTATAGAAAAAAATTTTGACAAAATTTTCTATAGAAAAAAAATTTTGACAAAATTTTCTTTAGAAATAAAATTTGGACAAAATTTTCTATGGACACAAAATCTTTTATAGAAATAAAATTTTTACAACATTTTCTATAGAAATAAAATTTTGACATAATTTTCTATCGAAATAAAATATTGAAAGAAAAAATTGATTTAATAATACAATTTTCACGAAATTTTCTATAGTAATAAAGTTTTGCATAGTAAGATATTTTTGTTTGGTAAAATTTGGTGGTCCTATTTAATTTAGGTTTTGGGGCTATTTTTCAAAGTCTCTTCATTCCACTTATTTGAATTTCCACTCTAATGGCTTTTCGGATTGCATTCGTAATTTTAAGTTGAATTATGCTCTTGTAGCCACTAGAGAGAATAAAAATAAAAGAGGACGAAACTGTAAAGCGAAGCTGCGTCAGTAGGTGGCAGTCATGAGGAAAATTTATCTAATATCATGCAGTTTTTGTCGGCGATTCTCCCAAATATCATATAGGTTGCGTCGGCTTCACCCAGTTCAGTTCTCTGCCGACTTTATGAAACGTAAAAAAGGATATAAACCCTACTTTGTAGTAACAAATGTTTTTTTTTTTATAAATGTTTTCATTCCATAAAATTTTTTGGCAGACAATTTGAAATTATAATTGCCGATGCCTTTATAAACAATTTATCAAAACAGCGCTTCGACCGCAACGTCGGCAATACCAAAGCTGCAGGCATTGTGCGACATCTATACGGTTGACATTTGTTGTTTTTGTAGAAGAGAAATTTTCTTCCTCTTGTCTTTTTATTCTCTCTGTAGTCACCTGTTTCGGAGATGCCACCTTGTTGTTATTTAATGGTACACACAATTTTTTTCTGATTCAATCACGAAATTAATTGATCCAATTAATTTTTTAATTGAAATGTCTTCATTCATAGAAAAAATAATATCAGTTAAAAAATTAATTGAAAGTCAATTAAAAAAATAATTGATACTAATAATTTTTGTTTCAATTAAAAAAAATTGTTAAATCAATTAAATTTTTAATAGAATATTTTTTAAAACTCAATTAAGACTTTAAGGTGAGTAATAAGTTCGAGTTTAGCCGCTAAAGTGAAAACTAAATCAGTAAACAAAGGCATACAATTATACATATTTGTTGCATTATAACTTGATGGGGAATAGTCCAAAGCATATTTTTACAAAGTTTGTATTTCATAAAATGGATTATTAAAGAAAAGTAATCGTGAAAAATGACGATTTTAGCGGCTAAATTCGAACTTAATACCCACCTTTAATTGGAAAAATTTTGGTGAAAATTTTTTCTGTGTATAAACAGAAAATATTTGCTGATACAGCAAAGAAATAAGCGGATGTTCTAATAAGAATATTACTGAATATGCAGTTTTTTTCCTATTTTTTTTTTTTTAGAAAAAAATTTCACTAACATTTTTTTATTTTTTAGCTAACAAAATTGGCCATATCATTCAATAAAAATTTTAATAATTATATATAAACTGAATTCAATGGATTTCATGGAAGCAGCAGACAGAAAGAAATTCGGAAATCGTCTTTTTTGGATTTTTGGATTAGAATCTTAAGTAAGGAAAGACAAAATATGGCCAAATACGAACTCACTTCATATAAAAAAATCGATATACTTGAAACTCTTGTAAAACAAGGGAAAATGATATCTCAATTGCCTAAGACATAAAGGAAATATTTTTGTCGCTTTCTTCGCCTGCATTACGTTACGTTATTGTGTCTCGATCAAACGTAATTTCAATTTAAATTTTCTGTTTCCATTATAATTTGGCGTATATTTTTCACTTATGTTTTAATTACACACTCTTATTTTTTTCTGTTTTAGGAAATGTACATAACATTACTAGCTTTATATGTATGTATATATATATGCATTATATAAATATACAAATAACTTAAATAATAAGTTAATATAAATATTATTTACTTTAGTTCCGTTTACTAAATATATTTATATATAAATGTATAGGGTAAATATACTAAGTTAAATATATAGATTTATTTATATATGTATATAATTATTATATAGGATGTAGTTTGCTATTTTGTTTTTCTATGTTTTCCGGTTTTTGTTTTTCTCTTAACAATTTTTATCTCTTTTTGTTTAAAGCCTTAATAGTTTAAGAACAAGTTATACTTTCTTAAATGGTAATAAATATATATATATATATATGTATTTTAATTTAATTTTTGTTTTATATTCTTTGTTATTAAATAAAAATTTCAATTGTCTTTTCTTTGTTTTTTTTTTTCGTTTGTGGCATTTTACAAAAATATGTATGCTTATAAATTTTTATATATGTATGTATATGTAGATATAGAAAATAAATTAAAACAAAAAAATGTGGGTATATGCAAAAAACGGACTAATATTAATATGATGTAATATAATAATAATAATAGTAAAATTGAACACACAGTAATGAAGAACATCGAGTTTTGTTTTTATTTAAAATCCATTAGCAAATAAAAATATATATATATGTATATGAAAATGGATTCTAAAATCTGTACAGTCTCAACCTTTAGACCTTCTTCAAGTAATACCCTTTTTTTCTCTCGTATGAAGTAACGCTTATTAATAAAAACGTATACACATATACATATAATTATTATTATTATTAATATTTTTAGCAAAAGGTATTCACTGGGAAGTATCATTGGCTGTTTGTTGCGTTAATCTGCATGGATTGTTACGGAAGCATTAATTATTTTATTCTTTTTCCAAATAATTTTTTTTATATTTATTAGCAGCATTATTTGCTCAAGTGCCCACATTTTATTTTGTTTTATTTTCTTAAACAAGGAAAATTGAGAGAGAGAGAGAGGGCAACAAATGTTGAAGAGATAAGAGATATTGTAACTTATTAAAAAAATCATAAAATAAATATAACATTTTTTTGTTATTATTATCATTACTTTACTTTTGTTTTTCAAATATTTCAACAATGGCACGTAAAAGTCTCTCAAAAAGTTTCTTTATCAAAAATATAAAAATGTGTATAATTACAAAAAAAGAATATATATATAAACAAAATCAACAATAATAAAATCTTTCCATATATATTTTTTTTTTCAATTTGAGACTCAACACTCAAAAATTCATTTACAGAACCATAAAAATGTACCCCATGTCCCAAAAATTCGGAATCGAAAATCTCAAAATTTTGATTTGGCCATAATTTCTTAACCCTGAATCTTATTAACTTAATTTTGGTAATATAGTTCTCCTTAATGATAAGTTCAAATTAAAAATGTATTGAATTCCAAGAGTATATCCATTTTTCCGTTAAAAGAAAAATAAATTTTTTTGGGTTTTGTGATTACGAATATCGGAACATTGGGGATAGTTATAATATCATATGCAACAGATGTCATTGATGTGGAGGGGGAGATACGAGATTTTTGTTATGGTAGACAATGATCCAACAAAGGTATTCCTTTTTACCAATTTAAATTCTAACAAAAGCCCTCAAATCAAAATTATTTTCTTAATTTTTAAATTTTGATTTAGGCCACGATGGATTTTTTTTTCTAATTTTGAAAAATACAATATTTGAATCTTGACGTATAAGGCTAAGGTCACACTAAGCAAATATTTGACCAAAATAAGAGTCAAACATTTTCCCAGAACCATTTTCCATATATATTGATACGGTTTTTGGAAAATAATCCTATCATTAAACATATATCCAATATGAACTAAATATGTTTTCTGGTTTGGCTGTGGCAATGTATTCTTTTTTGATTTCTGTCAAATATTTGCCCAGTGTGACCATAAGTCGATTTGTCGATACTTCCATTTTGAAGTTATGAAAGGGACTTTAACCACCTCTAAACTTTTTAAGGAATCGCGTTTTTTGTTTAATTTTAAATGTTGATGCTTTTCTACTATGGCCAACATTAAAAGTCGATTGTTTGCCTAGATCAAAAGTTGATCATTTAATTTGCACCTTTTTTGAAAATCCAAAAAAAAAACAAAAATGTCCTTTGAAATTTACAAGCATTAACCGGCTAATAAATTAATTATTATTTTTGCTTTTTTTTAAGTTTCCAAAGAGATGTCTAAGGCTATTGGGGGAAAACTCGATTTGAATTTAATCGACTTCTTGATTTATTCGATTTTTCTTTTCATATAATTTTTGTTATCTTAAGGTGGGTATTAAGTTCGAGTTTAGCCGCTAAAATTGTAATTTTTTCACTAAAGTGAAAACTAAATCAGTAAAAAAAAGACATAAAATTATACATATTTGTTGCAGATTTCTTTATAACTTGATGGGGAATAGCCCAAAGCAAATTTTCACAAAGTTTGTATTCCTTAAAATGGATTATTTAAGAAAAGTAATCGTGAAGAAATGACGATTTTAGTGGCTAAACTGAAACTTAATACCCACCTTTAAGGTGGGTATTAAGTTCGAGTTTTTCACTAAAGTGAAAACTAAATCAGTAAAAAAATGCATAAAATTATACATATTTGTTGCAAATTTCTTTATAACTTGATGGGGAATAGCCCAAAGCAAATTTTCACAAAGTTTGTTTTCCTTAAAATGGATTATTAAAGAAAAGTAATCGTGAAGAAATGACGATTTTAGCGGCTAAACTCGGACTTAATACCCACCTTTAAGGGAAATTGACGCCAAATTTCGACAAAAAATTTGGGATTAGATTAAGTAAAAACACGGTTAACAAAAGCACCCTCGCCATATTAGTTGGTCATATCAACCATTGCCTCCCAGATCGCTTTGGTACAATAAGTCTTCAAAATAGTTGAACATCCCGGAAAATCAATTAAAGAGAAATGTTGCCTTTCTATATTATCTTACTGATAATTATTGCCAATTTTTTTTGTTGATACCGGACTAAAGGTTTGGAGGTTAGAATTGTTATATATACTCCGGCTATCATTGTAATATTGCAATGCTTGCTATATTGCTTGCTTTTTTGCAATAAGTTAGTCTTCAAAATGGTCAAACTATCCGGAAAATCGATTAAATTGACATTCGATGTTAAACAAAAGGTTTGGAGGTAATATTGCATTGCTTCCTTCTTCTATTTGCTGCAATAAATCTTCAAAATAATCAAACAATCCGGAAAATCGATTAAATTGATATTTTGCTTATCTAAAGCAAACCTAAAGGTTTGGAGGTTAGGATTAGACTATCATACGAATATTACGTTGCTTCCTATTTCGGTTTGGTGCAATAGTTTAGTCTTCAAAATAGTCAAATAATCCGGAAAATCGACATTTTTGCTTGTCTTTCATTTTTTTTATCTTACTGATGTCATTATTCCTTTTTCGATATCAAACAAAAGGTTTGGAGGTTAGAATTGTTATATAGACTTCGACTATCATTGTAATCTTGCATTGCTTCCTTCTTCTATTTGCTGCAATAAGTCTTCAAAATAATCAAACAATACGGAAAATCGATTAAATTGAAATTTTGCTTATCTAAAGCAAACCAAAAGGTTTGGAGGTTAGGATCAGACTGTCATACGAATATTACGTTGCTTCCTATTTCGGTTTGGTGCAATAGTTTAGTCTTCAAAATAGTCAAATAATCCGGAAAATCGAAATTTTTGCTTGTCTTTCATTTTTTTTTTATCTTACTGATGTCATTATTCCTTTTTCGATATCAAACAAAAGGTTTGGAGGTTAGAATTGTTATATAGACTTCGACTATCATTGTAATATTGAATTGCTTCCTACTTCTATTTGCTGCAATAAGTCTTCAAAATAATCAAACAATACGGAAAATTGATTAAATTGAAATTTTGCTTATCTAAAGCAAACCAAAAGGTTCGGAGGTTAGGATCAGATTATCATACGAATATTACGTTGCTTCCTATTTCGGCTTGGTGCAATAGCTTAGTCTTCAAAATAGTCAAATAATCCGGAAAATCGACATTTTTGCTTGTCTTTCATTTTCTTATCTTACTGATGGCATTATTCCTTTTTCGATATCAAACAAAAGGTTTGGAGGTTAGAATTATTATATAGACTTCGACTATCATTGTAATATTGAATTGCTTCCTTCTTCTATTTGCTGCAATAAGTCTTCAAAATAATCAAACAATACGGAAGGAAAATCGATTAAATTGAAATTTTGCTTATCTCAAGCAAACCAAAAGATTTGGAGGTTAGGATCAGACTATCATACGAATATTACGTTGCTTCCTATTTCGGTTTGCTGCAATAGTTTAGTCTTCAAAATAGTCAAATAATCCGGAAAATCGACATTTTTGCTTGTCTTTAATTTTTTTTTTTATCTTACTGATGTCATTATCCCTTTTTCGATATCAAACAAAAGGTTTGGAGGTTAGAATTGTTATATAGACTCCGACTATCGTTGTAATATTGCATTGCTTCCTTCTTCTATTTGCTGCAATAAGTCTTCAAAATAATCAAACAATCCGGAAAATCAATTAAATTGATATTTTGCTTATCTAAAGCAAACCAAAAGGTTTGGAGGTTATGATCGACTATCATAGCAATATTGCAACGCTTCCTATTTCGGTTTGGTGCAATAGTTTGGTCTTCAAAATTGTCAAACAATCTCGAAAATCGATAAAATTGACATTTTTGTTTGTCTTTCATTTTTTTTATCTTACTGATGTCATTATTCCTTTTTTGGAGGTTAGAATTGTTATATAGACTCCGACTTTCGTTGTAATATTGAATTGCTTCCTTCTTCTTTTTGCTGCAATAATCAATCAATGGATTAAATTGACATTTTGCTTATCTAAAATTTTTCCTATATCTCTTTTTTTGCCAGATTTCTTTTTCGATACCGGAAAAAATGTTTGGAGGTTAGAATTGTTATATAGACTCAGACTATCATAGGAATATTACTACATTGCTTCCTATTTCGCTTTGGTGCAATAAGTTGGTCTTCAAAATAGTCAAACAATCCGGAAAATTATATAGACTCCGACTATCATTGTAATATTGCATTGTTTCCTATTTTGCTTTAGTGCAAAAAGTCGGTCTTTGAAAAAAGTCAAACAATCCGCAAAATCGATAAAATTTATATTTTTGATTGTCTTTCATTTTTTTATCTTACTGATAATTACTCCTTTTTCGATATCAAACAATAGGTTTGGAGGTTAGGATTGGATATAGACTCAAACTACCATAGGAATATTACATTGCTTCCTATTTCGCTTTGGTGCAATAAGTTTATTTTCAAAATAGTCAAACAATCAGGAAAATCGATTAATTATCTATATTCTTCCTACCTCTCTATTTTTGCCAGATTTCTTTTTCCATACCGGAAAAAATGTTTGTAGGTTAGGTTTTTTATATAGACTCAGACTATCATTGCAATATCATTTAGCGAACTTTTCTATTATCAATCAATGCATTTTCAATCTAAATCAAATCATTTCTCCGTCTATATAATTTTTTATCCTAATGGAAATTGTTGATAGATTTCTTTCCATTTTTTTTTACATCAGACAAAAAAGTTTGAAGGTTAGGTTAATGAATGCATTTCCGATTTAAATGAAGTCATATTTTTTTCTCCCTATAAGTTTTTTATATCTTAATGAACATTTTTGCTGGATTTCTTTCCATTTTTTTTTTTCATATAATACAAAAGGTTAGGTACAGACTCACGCCTTTTTCATATCATTGAGTAAAGCCCGAGTCTACATTTAACCAAATTATGCTCTGAATGAATAAATAAAATAAAATTATAAAGTGGCCTTTACTTATAGCCGAGTCCCATTGCAATATCATTTAGCGATCTTTTCTCGTATCAATCAATGCATTTCCAATTTAAATCAAATCAGTTTTCCGTCTATATAATTTTTTATCCTAATGGAAATTGTTGTTATATTTCTTTCCATTTTGTTTTACATCGGACAAAAAAAATCTGGAGATTAGGATAATGAATGCAGTTTCGATTTAACTGAAAATTTTCCCTCTATAATTTTTTATATCTTAATGGGAATTTTTGCTAGATTTCTTTCCATTTTTTCCTCCTTTTTATTCCATTTTTTTATATCAGACAAAAAGTTTGGAGATTAGGTTAGTAGAGTATCATTGTCTGTTGACTCACTTAGATTACCTTTTTTCTAAACAGTGAGTGAAGTACGATGCCAAATTTAACCTAATTATAAAGAGGCTCTTACTTATAGTCGAGTCTCAAAGGCATTTTTCATCATCATTTCAAGCAACTTTAAAATACTCAGAATTGTCACCATCAATACTGAGGGGATATATAGAACACCACTATTTTTTTTTTTTTTTTTTTTGAATGGACCAAAGCCAGGCGGTCATTGCTTTTCTAAAATTTTTCTTATCTTACTGAAAATTGTTGTAAGACAAATAGTTTAGATATTAACTCTAACAATCATAGAAATAACATCTCTTTCTCTTTTCTCCTATCAATGAAGGCATTTTCGATTTTAACGAAACAAGTTTTTCCTCTCCATTTTATTTTATTTTAATGGAAATTATTCCCAGATTTCTCGTTTGATAGAAGACAAAATAAATTAGGTTAGATACAGACTCTGACTATCATTGGCAAACTATTTTCAATATAAACAAAATCAGTTTTTCCTCCTTATCTGAAAGGATTTTTTTCCAGGTATCTTCTTGTTATTTTTTTTTATTGACACCAGACTAAAGATTTGTCAGAATTGTCACCAGCATTACTGAGGGATATGTGGAACACCACTGTACTTTGTTTTGAACATTGATGATAGTTCATCAGGTGTTTTAAAAAACCCCAAAAAATATAGTTTGCAAAATCGTTAGAATATTTTACCAGAATTTAGAATTCACTTAATAAGTTTAAAATTTTCTATGATTTCGCTTAATCAGTATTTCTCTACATATTATTTTATTTTAATGGAAATTATTGTCAGATTTTTCGTTTGATAAAAGGCAAAAAATTTGGTTAGATACAGACTCTGACTATCATTGCCAAACCATTCAGCAATTTTTTCTTCTCTCAATGGGGGAATTTTCAATATAAACAAAATAAATTTTTCCTCTCCATAATTTTTTTTATCGCAAAGGAATTTTTTGCCAGGTCTCTTTTTGTTATTTTGTTTTCATTGACCAGCATTACTGAGGGATATGTGGAATACCATTGTGCTTTTTTGAATAGATCTAGGCATAAAGCGTATGCCAATCATTGTATCACAATAGCAATATTCGATGAAACATTGATGATGGCCAGGCGTTTTAAAAACCCATTCAAAATATAATTCTTAAAAAAAATTATTTTACAAAATCGTATTAGGACATTTTACCAGAATTTATAATTCACAGAATAAATTTAAAATTTTCCATGACTTCGCTTAATCAGTATTTCCTCTCCATATTATTTTATTTTAATGGAAATTATTGCCACATTTTTCGTCTGATAAAAGACAAAAAATTTTGGTTAGATACAGACTCTGACTATCATTGCCAAACCATTCAGCAATTTTTTCTCCTATCGATGAGGGAATTTTCAATATAAACAAAATAAGTTTTTCCTCTCCACAATTTTTCTTTTTATCTCAAAGGAATTTTTTGCCAGGTCTCTTTTTGTTATTTTGTTTCCATTTACAGACTAAAGATTTGTCAGACATTACAGAGATTTGCCAACATTACAGAAGCATATGTGGAACACCATTGTGCTTTTTTGAATAGATCTATGCATAAAGCGTATGCCAATAATTGTATCACAATAGCAATATTTGATGAAACATTGATGATGGTTCATCAGGCGTTTTAAAAACCCATTCAAATTAAATTTTTCTAATAAAAAAAATATTTTACAAAATCGTATTAGAATATTTTACCAGAATTTGGAATACACTGAATAAGTTTAAAATTTTCTATGACTTAATAAGTATTTCCTCGCCATATTATTTTATTTTAATGGAAATTATTACCAGATTTCTGGTTTGAAGATTTGTCAGAATTGTCACCAGCATTACTGAGGGATATGTGGAACACCACTGTACTTTTTTTTGAACATTGATGATAATTCATCAGGTGTTTTAAAAACCCCAAAAAAATATAGTTTGCAAAATCGTGTTAGAATATTTTACCAGAATTTGGAATTCACTTAATAAGTTTAAAATTTTCTATGATTTCGCTTCATCAGTATTTCCTCTCCATATTATTTTATTTTAATGGAAATTATTACCAGATTTTTGGTTCGAGAAAAGACAAAAAATTCGGTTAGATACAGGCTCTGACTATCATTGCCAAACCATTCAGCAATTTTTTCTTCTCTCAATGAGGGAATTTTCAATATAAACAAAATCAGATTATTCTCTACATATTGTTATTATCTCAAAGGAATTCTCTTTTTGTTATTTTGTTTTCATTGACACCAGACTAAAGATTTGCCAGAAATGTCACCAGCATTACCAAAGGATATGTGGAACACCATTGTGCTTTTTGGAATAGATCTATGCATAAAGCGATGAAACATTGATGATGGTTCATCAGGCGTTTTAAAAACCCATTCAAAATATAATTCCTAAAAAAATTATTTTACAAAATCGTATTAGGACATTTTATCAGAATTTATAATTCACTGAATAAAATTTTCTATGATTTCGCTTAAAATTTTCTATGATTTCGCTTAAACGTTGCGAAAATCTAACGCAAATTAAAGGGCCAAATGGCAAATGCAGTTAATCATCAATAATCACTTTTGTCTTACCATTCATTTGATTAATTCCTGTTGCTATGATCACAATTCCATGTATACCTCTAATGGTTCGAATTCTCTTAAGGTTAGCTCCTACGAATCAAAATATTTGATCAATGTCTAGATTGCTCTAAATCTCTCCTCCACATCAAAACTAGAATTTTTACGAGGTGAAGTTCATAAAGTATATGATGGAAAATACCCAAAAACCGCATTGATGACAGATATTACAATGATGATTGTTAATTTATACAAAACTATATTGATTATCCACAGCTCGTGGTGTAGTATTTGTATCATTGTATGATGTTGCATGCTGTTGATATTGACGCTGTTGCGAAACGCCTCCACCGCCACTACCGCCACTTCCAGAGCCTCCAGCACCACTACCACCGCCGCCACCACCGGTGATGGTATTTTGTGATTGTAACGATACACTTGAAGCTCGTAAATACTGATTTAAATCAGCAGCGGCAGCAACAGCAGCATTTGACATACCTAACTGTGTGGGCGATGCTGAATCTCTTATATTCTCTAGTGGCAATGATACAACATTTCCCATTCCCACCAGAGTGTGATCAAATGGCAAATTCTCTGTAGTATCGCTG
Organism: Haematobia irritans; assembly: GCF_050003625.1. Lineage (NCBI taxonomy): Eukaryota > Metazoa > Arthropoda > Insecta > Diptera > Muscidae > Haematobia > Haematobia irritans. The sequence continues at coordinate 39,728,426 of NC_134397.1, read as the reverse complement.
AACTGATGATTAAGATTTTGTGCTGTGGTGGTGATCATTGTTGTATTGTTGTTGTTGCTCAATTGGGGTGTTGCAGTTGTAATGCCACTGCTATTTGATTCGATGACATTGTTGTTGCCGCTCTGTTGGTTTTGTGAGTGATTTTGTTGTTGTTGTGGTTGCTGTTGATGTTGATAATGACGAGTGGCCACACCGGCTGCCAATAATAATGCCAAATCCATTTCGTTTGTTTTTAAACGCACACTACAATTCATGGAGATTACATCCTGCGTCTGCATTAATGAAAGAGAATAGTAAGTTTAGCAATTAGATTTTTTTCCCAATTAAACAATTGGTTGAAAAATAAAAATTTATAAAAATTCTATGAAACGGTTATTTTGCTGGGAGCTAACTAAATAAGAAAAACTAAAAGAAAAACCATCTATACTACTAGAAATTCTAAACATGCCTTATGCAACAGAGAGAAAGACAGAGAGATAGTAGAGAGACGGGGGAAATGTTAGATGCAAAATTTGTTGATAGAAAAATTGCAAAAAAAAAAACTTTAACTCAAAAATGTTTCTATAATAGACAAAAGGGTGAAAGATCCTTCCATTTAAGTTAGTTTTAAACAACTTCACGCTCTAAACGGAAAGTGATAATTATGTTGTTACCAAATTAAAAAAAAAACAAAAAGAGACTTAAAAAACTGAAAAAATAAGTTGCCTGGATGTACATATATTAAAAAATATATATGCAGTGGTAACCTGATATTCATTTAGATTTATCTTAGGGATTGTAATGAGAATCGAAAAATTTCGATTTTTACAAATATGAAAAATTTTTCCTTGTGGTGTTGTAAATGTACCCTGTGATGAACCACATTTAATATTTATTACATCTAAATTAATTTCCCAGAAGACGAACATGGTAGAATTATGGAGATATTGACCACGAGCTAACCTAAACAAAAATAATTAAGTCACCTCTTGGTTACTTTTACTTCGTGATTTCAACTCAAAGATTTTTAATCGATTAATCGTTTTTGACCACTATAAAAATTCGATTCCCCTTTTTTTACCACTATGAAAATTCGATTCCCCTTTTTTGAATACTACAAAAATTCCGATATTTTTCCGATTAGTCCAAAAGTCGAGTTTCGAATCGTATCCACGATTGCCACTCGTGCCAAAAATAATCTACCAAAATTTTATGGTAATTTTACAAAAAATCTACCAAATTTAAATAATAAAGTTTTTGAACAAAGTTTTGTCAAAAGTTTATTTCTATAGAAAATTTTGTCAAATTTTTATTTCTATTGAAAATTTTGTCAAAATTTTATTTCTTTAGAAAATTTTGTCAAAATTTTATTTCTATAGAAAATTTTGTCAAAATTTTATTTCTATAGAAAATTTTGTCAAAATTTTATTTCTATAGAAAATTTTGTCAAAATTTCATTTCTATAGAAAATTTTGTCAACATTTTATTTCTATAGAAAATTTTGTCAAAATTTTATTTCTATAGAAAATTTTGTCAAAATTTTATTTCTATAGAAAATTTTGTAAAAATTTTATTTGTATAGAAAATTTTGTAAAAATTTTATTTCTATAGAATATTTTGTCAAAATTTTATTTCTATAGAAAATTTTGTCAAAATTTTATTTCTATAGAAAATTATGTCAAAATTTTACTTCTATAGAAAATTTTATCAAAATGTTATTTCTATAGAAAATTTTGTCAAAATTTTATTTCCATAGAAAATTTTGTCAACATTTTATTTCTATAGAAAATTTTGTCAACATTTTATTTCTATAGAAAATTTTGTCAAACTTTTATTAAAATTTATTTAAAACGAATGAAGATAGAGGAAGCACGCTCAAAAACAAACCCAGCCAACTACATTCAAATCGATGATTTGAGTTTGGCAAAGGAAAAGAGATATGTTTGCAAATTTGTTTAGGTAGTAGGCGACTATCAAACCTTTTTTCGGAAGGTTCAGGTGTAGTTCACTTTGGGTTGAGTGAATTACCCGAATTTATTCTGATAATTGGTTGATAGTTTTGCTGCAAGTAGAGGATGCTGATGAGGAATGTGGTAATTCCGAAACAGCTATACATACAACCATCTTGCAGTCTATAGGGCTCTGCCCCAATAAATTTGACAAGCATACTTTTCCTATGTTGGTTAAGCTACACTTGTAGTTTAGTCAATGCATGGCTTTAAGCTGAGATCAAAAACAACAAAAATTTTATTTCTATAGAAAATTTTGTCAAAATTTTATTTCTATAGAAAATTTTGTCAAAATTTTATTTCTATAGAAAATTTTGTCAAAATTTTATTTCTATAAAAAATTTGTTAAAATTTTATTTTTATAGAAAATTTTATCAAAATTTTATTTCTATAGTAAATTTTGTTAAAATTTTATTTCTATAGAAAATTTTGTCAAAATTTTATTTCTATAGAAAATTTTATTTCTATAGAAAATTTTGTCAAAATTTTATTTCTATAGAAAATTTTGTCAAAATTTTATTTCTATAGAAAATTTTGTCAAAATTTTATTTCTATAGAAAATTTTGTCAAAATTTTATTTCTATAGAAAATTTTGTCAAAAATTTTATATCTATAGAAAATTTTGTATCTATAGAAAATTTTGTCAAAATTTTATTTCTATAGAAAATTTTGTCAAAATTTTATTTCTATAGAAAAGTGTATGTCTATAGAAAATTTTGCCAAAATTTTATTTCTATAAAAAATTGTATGTCTATAGAAAATTTTGTCAAAATTTTATTTCTATAGAAAATTTTGTCAAAATTTTATTTTTATAGAAAATTTTGTCAAAATTTTATTTCTATAGAAAATTTTGTCAAAATTTTATTTCTATAGAAAATTTTGTCAAACTTTCATTTCTATAGAAAATTTTGTCCAAATTTTATTTCTATAGAAAATTTTGTCCAAATTTTATTTCTATAGAAGATTTTGTCAAAATTTTATTTTATTTGTCAAAATTTTATATCTATAGAAAATTTTTAAAAAGTTTATTACTATAGAAAATTTTTAAAAAGTTTATATCTATAGAAAATATGTAAAGACTTTCAGTTAAAATTCGACTTAAATTGTTTTATGTTGACAACTCTTCGTAGTGTCGAATTTCACGAAGTCAAAAGTGGTCTATATAATAATAATAAAAACCAGAATTTTTCAAATGTAAAACAGTCGATTTTTTTAGTTTGGAATGTGTTCATGTCGACCTTTTGTAATTTTGAAATTGAACTTATCGGTTTTTGTAAATGGACTAATCGAACTATGTTGTTGGTCATAATATACTAGTGGGCTTTTAATAGGGACCAGAGTCTACTAATCGGCTTATGAATTGAAAGGGGAATGTATGTAGGGTCTTTATGCCGACAACTCGCCAAAAAGACGAAGTTTGAGACGTCAAAAATCGGTTTTTTGAAAACTCTACAAAGTTGAAAATCGTATTTTTAAAATTCGAAATTTCTAAAATCTTTAAAGTCGAATTGTTCAATTTTCATTACAATCCCTAAAGTGGAAAATCGACTTTGTTTGAATTTGGAAGACTCGATATTTTTTTCTCGAACGGTCCAATCGCCCACTTTCCCGCCCCTTCCGACTGTGAGGGCCCTTTTTAAATTTGGACAAATCGATTTTTCCAACATATTTAAAGCGTCGAAATGTAGGATTTTTAATCGCTTCTATAAAAACGAAATTCGTTTTTTTTTGTTTAATTTTGAAAAAGTCGAAAACTCTATATTTTCCAACATTTAAGCGCCGAAAAGTCAATTTTTAAAATTTTTATTAAAATACCTAATTTGTTTTATTTATTTATGTTTTTTCGAAAAACCACTTTTCTTTTAAATTTTAAGGTTATGAAAATATTACTGGGTCGCATTCACGGTTGACACTTGAGCCAAAAATAATCTACTAAAATTTGAAGAAAATTTTACCAAAAAACTACAACATAAAAAATCTTAAATTACAGTGTTTCATCAAAGTTGTGCTTTATTTCTTTAAAAGAAAATTTTGTCAAAATGTTATTTCTATAGAAAATGTTTTAAAAATTTTGATTCTATAGAAAATTTTTTCAAAATTTTGTTTCTATAGAGAATTCTCTCAAAATTTTATTTCTATTGAAAATTTTCTCAAAATGTTATTTCTATAGAAAATTTTGTCAAAATGATATTTCTATAGAAAATGTTTTAAAAATTTTATTTCTATAGAATATTTTATTTCTATTGAAAATTTTTTTAAAATTTTATTTCTATACAAATTTTTTTTTAATATTTTTCAAATTTTTCAAAATTTTATTTCTATAGAAAATTTTGTCAAAAATGTATGTCTATAGAAAATTTTGTCAAAATTTTATGTCTATAGAAAATTTTTTCAAAATTTTATTTCTATATAAAAATTTTTAAAAATTGTATTTGTATAAAAAAATTCTAATTTTTTTATTTATTTCTATAGATTTTTTTATAAGTTTAAAAATTTAAAGAATCTATCATTTTGGTAGAATTCTACCAATTGTGGCAACCGTGGTAGCATTTCCAAACGCCATGGTAATGGTAAAAAATGCAACAACACCTTAAATGGTTCGCCGATTGAAGGTCTTAATTTAACGAACCCAATGCGGTAGTGGCAATCGCGTGGCTAAAGGTTTTTAAAAATATACTGTAAAAGGATTGCAGTATATATTGGAAATCGAACTTAAAGTATAGCTTTACAAGTTCCACAAAGCACATGATCTTTCACCAATGACAAAAAATAGACCCGAATAGAGAGTTCTCTGACGTGAGCTTGGGTGCAAAAAAGACGTTAAATGATTTTTAACCCTAACTCTGACTCTATTTACAAATTTAAATACTTCAATTTTGGAGCTATTGTCATTCCAACCGTTTAGCCAAAAATAATAAAGAAAAGAAACTATTTATGCATGTGAATAGATGCAGGTAAAAGAGATAAATGGTTCCAAAGCTAAGGTTAAATACCGAGGCCCGATTACAAAGGTCAGTTGGATGCTAGAGGATATAAGAATAAAAATTAATAAAGGGTAGAAGGAAACTTCCCAAAATCATATATGATTCCCAGCAAAGGTAATTTGTGGTCATTTCACCTATATTGCTAATGTTTGTCTTCCTTATAAAAGTTCTTATTGAGGACTAGATAATTCTACGAATTATCTAAGACACCTAATCTTATTTAAAAACTATCCCCCAAACAAAACAGAACCGAATAAAACTAAAACTAAAAAACAAAATTAAAATAAAAAATCATCACTGACACTGAATTGACTCCAAAATTTAGGCTATCTCACATGTCTCGGTGATGGATCTTGCTGTTGTTCAACACCAGCACCACTCTCTGATGCGACTGTTGTAGTTGCTGCTCCTCCATTCAAATCACCACCACCACCAACCACTGTGCCATGCATATTATAAGGAACACCTTGATTGTGAATATACTCAGTTAGGGTAACATCTGATGTACCACCCGATTCCAATGGTATGGGACTGTGACGGAAATGTTCTAACATCTCCTGTATGGAGGGGAACCACAAGTGTTGTACACGACATTGGCCTTTATCGGACAAGGTCATGCGCAAGTGTTTGGCACGTCCATTGAAATTAAAGGTGAGCACAAATTCCCCTTTGCGTGTCTCGCTCTGACGTACTAGGAAGAAACCATGACCCTGAGCCTCGTTTTGTAAAACCATACGAGCCGCATCAGATCTGGGTAGTGTACCATGGAACCAAGGATATTGACGCATTTCATTGCTTATATCTGCTACATTAACATCACCATCGGGATCTTGAAATCCATCACCAGGATCTATATTGCTGGAGGTGGAGAGACGTTGTTCACCTCGCCTATGTTGAATGTCGCTTGTATTGTATGTTGTTGCATTGGATGGTGTGCAGGCAGCAATATCTGTAGCAGATTCGGCATTTATTCCACCACCCCCACCCGCCGTTATAGAGGAGAGAGCATTTTCTGATAGTGAACTACTTGGCGCAACATTACCATTGGAGCCTATGGCGTTCTGTTGATGGTACTGGGGATTTTGAACTGCATTCAATAAACTACTTGTCCCCGTTGCTGTCGCCGTATTGGGATTTACTATAATTGGGGAAGCTTGCATAGCAGCGGCCATCACCTCGGTTTCCGTTGTTGGCTGTTGTGTGGGTGGTTTACGCATACAAAATTGGATTGTGCTCAACCATGTTCTCATGTCTTCGGCACTTTGAGCCTCAATAACATATTCCATATTATTATCGGCTTTTAATACAAATGTATTTTCTCGATCAGGCATTTCTAGAGCTGTTGTCTCACGGGCCTCCGATATTAGGAAACAAAAAACACCGCAACGGGGCTGTAAAATGATAAAAGGAATTATTAATCAAATATAGTCGACAGACTTCTCTATAATATCCACATACCTTAGCAGCTTTTGGTGGCATATAGAACTCTAACATAAATCCTCCTACAGCTTTTACCAAGCATAGTCGACATTTTTCCCATTTTTGTGTTCCAGTCGGTTGATCTAAACTCTCAGGTGTTAGATTATTTACGATACCTTCCCTTTGGCATTCCACAACAATTTTGGCAAATTTCTTATTGTGTTTACTTGAGCCTTCCTCATCGGAGCTTTTGTGAAAGAGTGTCTGCAAAAATAGAAAATTCTAATGATAAAACGTTTTTAAATTACTGCTCCCCAACAAGATGTTGTGTAAAATTTTAGAAAATTTTTTATGTTGGGATTACAACATGACGATAGCAAACCTTGCCCTTTCTCAGTCCCTTAAATGATAGCCGACGGAAAAATGTTTTTGGAAAGATTTTTGGTTGTTCTTCTGTATATTCCAATTCTTCCAGGACACCGTTGCCAACCTGGAAAAAAATCGTAGATAAAAATAGAAAATATTTTAAATTAAAACAAAATGTATATTCAACGTAAAGCAAAATTGTATATCTACATAAAATTTTGTCAACATTTTATTTCTATAGAAAATGTTGTCAAAATTTGATTTCCGTAGAAAATGTTGTCAAAATTTTATTTCTATAGAAAATTTTGTCAAAATTTTGTTTCTATTGAAAATTTTTTCAAAATTTTATTTCTATAGAAAATTTTGTCAAAATTTTATATCTATAAAAAACTTTGTCAAAATTGTATTTCTATAGAAAATTTTGTCAAAAATTTAATCTAATTATACAATTATTTTTCGAGCTTTATGGACAGATATAGATTAAGGAACATGGTTAATAGAGCCATTGAAAAGAAAACGCCAGATACAAATCTATACACGCCTGGACTGTACATGTTTCGGTTCGGGCGAATGAACCTTTCCACAGCCTTTAGTATAGATCTGGCTGGGAGAGATAACTCAATTTTGGGCCCTTTATGCTAACTCCTTATGGAGAAAACATTTGGGAAATTTCCTCTTACAAATTGAATCATCTTTTCTCCCACTGTACATCATCTTTTCATATAACCTACAAGTCCCTTAATCTTATTTTTATTTCGTTTTGTTACATAGTAATGCAACAACACGAAATTTATTTTTAGAAAGCTAATTTGTTAGAATTCACCTAAGTGGTGAACAGTCGAACAATGCTTATTGTTTCTACAGTCAACTACAACATATGACAATTAACAGAAACTGGTTTCCAGGATACAACAACAATTCTAACGCGTACATTAGTCGTGTTTTTTCTAGTTTTACGACGGGCTCATCGTTGCTTATTATATTACATGTTAGCCTGATACCGAAACAGGCAATTGACGTCCAAATGCATTATATCTAATTATACAATTATTTTTCGAGCTTTATGGACAGATATAGATTAAGGAACATTGTTAATAGAGCCATTGAAAAGAAAACGCCAGATACAAATCTATACACGCCTGGACTGTACATGTTTCGGTTCGGGCGAATGAACCTTTCCACAGCCTTTAGTATAGATCTGGCTGGGAGAGATAACTCAATTTTGGGCCCTTTATGCTAACTCCTTATGGAGAAAACATTTGGGAAATTTCCTCTTACAAATTGAATCATCTTTTCTCCCACTGTACATCATCTTTTCATATATCTTACAAGTCTCTTAATCTTATTTTTATTTCGTTTTGTTACATAGTAATGCAACAACACGAAATTTATTTTTAGAAAGCTAATTTGTCGTAAAACTAGAAAAAACACGACTAATGTACGCGTTAGAATTGTTGTTGTATCCTGGAAACCAGTTTCTGTTAATTGTCATATGTTGTAGTTGACTGTAGAAACAATAATTCACCACTTAGGTGAATTCTAACAAATTAGCTTTCTAAAAATAAATTTTCGCAAAATTTTATTTTTATAGAAAATTTTATCAAATTTTTATTTCTATAGAAAATTTTCTCAAATACTAGAAATAAATATTTGAGAAAATTTTAATATATAAAAAACTTCGTCAAAATTTTATTTTCTACAGAAAATATTTATTTTATTTTTTTTTCTATAGAACATTTTGTCAAAATTTTATTTCTATAGAAAATTTTATCAAAACTTTATTTCTTTAAAAAATTTTGTCAAAATTTTATTTCTATAGAAAATATTGTCAAAATTTATTTCTATAGAAAATTTTGTCAAAATTTTATTTCTATAGCAAATGTTTCTATAGAAACTTTTGTCAAAAATTTTATTTTGTAGAAAATGTTCGCAAAAATTTATTTTTATAGAAAATTTTATCAAATTTTTATTTCTATAGAAAATTATGTCAACATTTTATTTCTATAGAAAATTTTGTAAAATTTTATTTCTATAGAAAATGTTGTAAAATTTTATTTCTATAGAAAATTTTGTCAAAATTTTATTTCTATAGAAAATTTTGTCAAAATTTTATTTCTGTAGAAAATTTTGTCAACATTTTATTTCTATAGAAAATTTTTGCAAAATTTTATTTCTATAGAAAATTTCGTCAAAATTTTATTTCTATAGAAAATTTTATCAAAATTTTATTTCTATAGAAAATTTTATCAAAATTTTATTTCTATAGCAAATTTTTTCAAAATTTTATTTCTGTAGAAAATTTTGTCAAAAATTTAATTTTGTAGAAAATTTTCGCAAAATTTAATTTTTAAAGAAAATTTTATCAAATTTTTATTTCTATAGAAAATTTTCTCAAATATTACAAATAAATATTTGAGAAAATTTTTTATATATAGAAAATTTTGTCAAAATTTTATTTCTGTAGAAAATTTTGCCAAAATTTTATTTCTATAGAAAATGTTGTCAAAAATTTTATTTCTATAGAAAATTTTTGTCAAAATTCCATTTCTATAGAAAATTTTGCCAAAATTTTATTTCTGTAGAAAATTTTGCCAAAATTTTATTTCTATAGAAAATTTTGCCAAAATTTTATTTCTATAGAACATTTTCGCAAAATTTTATTTCCATACAAAATTTTCGCAAAATGTTGTTTCTATAGAAAATGTTGTCAAAAATTTAATTCTATAGAAAATTTTCACAAAATTTTATTTCTATAGAAATTTTTATCAAATTTTTATTTCTATAGAAATTTTTATCAAATTTTTATTTCTATAGAAAAATTTCTCAAATATTTATTTCTATAGAATATTTTCTCTAATATTTACTTCTATAGAAAATGTTGTCAAAATTTTATTTCTATAGAATTTTTTATCAAAATTTTCTATAGAAATGAAATTTTGACAAAATTGCTACAGAAATAAAATTTTGACATAATTTTCTATAGAAATAAAATTTTTACAAAATTTTCTATAGAAATAAAATTTTAATTTTGTGGTAGTTTTCTTGTTAAATTACATTCACACATTTTTGTCATTGGAAATAATAAAACATATTTTCCCACAAAACATAGGATCGTGTGAATTGTTAACACTGTGGCTTAGTCAGATATTTTAGATATTTTTCCACAAACAGTATTTCGTGTCCGCTACCTTTTACAACCTATATTTTTTGGAATTATCACCGAACTAAAAATCAATTCAACTCACTCAAAAAAACCTACCTTTAAATTACTCCTCCTTCGAAGAAATTCTTTTTCATAATGTTCCGCAAATGATTCCAGAAATTTTTGACCAAAATTTCTATATGTCAGATTGCGGGCTTCGTCGGGCGATAGACCTCCATTTATATAACTAATACAAGCTTTGGCAAAATCCGCTGCTGCCACACGGGCATGTCGCTCGGAAAATTCATCCCAGCTTATACCGCATGAATACGGTATACCGGGCGTACTGCTACTGGGTACTAGATCTGATGCACCGCCAACAGCGCCACTCGCACTGCCACCGCTACCAGCACTTCCTCCCATATAGCCGCCAATGCTAAATGCAGCCGTACTATTGCCACCCATGACTGTTGGCGATGACTTGGTTCTCTGTTCTGGATTAATGTTTACGTTTTTCTTTTTGATTTTTGTCGCAGACACAACTCAACAATGGGAATAATAATAAGAGATTACAATTTAAATTCTCTTATATTTTTTAGCTTGTTTAGATTCGCTTTTGCTAAGGTGTTTTTTCTCTTTCTTTTTCGATGAAAGGGAATATTTTTTCTAATTTTTATGATCACTTTTCCGTTTTTATTATTATTTAAGAATCACGGCAAATGTTTGTTTGTTATTTTCATTTCAGTGAGTTGAGTTGTTGGTGGATTGGGGGCGACAACGATTGCAATGTTTGCTACACCCACACAAAAAATTCTTTCCGAATATTGACACAATTTTACGCCGCCAAATATTAAGTCGTCCGTCTTGATCACAATATTTGTTTTTTTTTGGGGGGACGAGGATAGCTTTCAGTGTTAGTATGTCGGCGTTTTTTGGATCGACTCCCGCCCGTAAAACAACCAAAATATTTCACCGTGTATTGTTCCGAGAAATTATGTTTTTTTATAGTGATGTAGAAATTTTCTGAAAATAGCAAAAAATGGACATTAGTAAAAGAAATGGAATGAAAACAAAATTGTAATGACGTGACATAAATTTTAATTAGTAACGCTAATTTTAATTTACTTGAAAAAAAAAATAGACAAAAACTAGCATATAAATTATACTATACAATAGAATGAGCTTTGGCAAGAGGGGGTGGGCCACTCATTCAAGATTTCCAATTATAACCATAGATGATCTTCACTAGTATTTCCTAAGTTTATTAATAGTTTTATGGACAATTAGGAATCAATGAATCAATCCTCCCACTTATATCTACCAGCAAATTTTATAAAAAGGAAGTGACAGAGAATGAGGGGGTACAGTATGGAAAAGACAAGGCGTTAAGCATAATTTATTATTTATTTATGACTGTATTATCAGTGACGCTTATTATCGATAATTTATATCCATAGCATATAGTTTCTTAAACGGAATATAGTATTATTTAGATTTTCCTAGAAATGGGCTGATTAAAAACAGAATCATAATAAGATTGTTAAGTTGTTTTTATTTATTTAGTACGATAACAAATGAAATAATACAGATGGGATGGATTTAAATTCAACAGGACGAAATTATAATTTTCCTTGGTTTCAATTACGAAATTAAGTGATCAAATTCATTTTTAATTTCAAATCACAGAAATAATAAAAACATTTACATATATCAAAATATATCATTAAAACAATAGTTCACCACCGAAAAAATATCACCAACATATTTCCAATTAAAAAGCTAATTGAAGTAGACAACGTAATCTATTATAAATTAACTGATACAATTAACTTTTAAATTAAATTAAAAAATAAAGTCAATTAAGAAAATGAATAATTTTTTTAAAATTTTGATTAAAATAATAATTATCCCAATTAACGATGTTAATTTAATAAAAATATTTCCAACTATATTTTGGTTCGCAAATAATTAGTTTCATTGTTTGGACTCAAATCCAAAGAAAACTTCATAAGAAAGTATAAACTCTTGTAAAATTACAGGAAAATTATATTATCTAAAGAAAAAATAATTATAAATAAATAAACAATTTATCAATTAAAAAATAATTAAATTTTCCGAACAAAATCGACCAATTTTTTAAATGAACTAATTAAAAAATTAATTGAATTTTTCAAACAAAATCAATTGTTTAATTGAACTAATTAAAAAATTTGTTGAAATTCAAGTATAAAGTTCATTTTTTTATATCTAATCAATTCTGTGATTGTGAATTAAAAAATTAATTGGATTAATTGAATTTCGTAATTGAAAAGGAAAAACTGTGAACTAATATTTGAGATAGATTGTTGGTTTTATTTAAAACATTACTTAAAACTATTATCTTTTTGAATAAATATTTCTTTTAATTCAATTTTAATGGCAAATATCATAAGATGAGGACATACTATTTTTGTGATAGTGGTCTCAGACCATGGTTGCCTTTCGAGCCAAAAAATAATCAACCAACATTTCAAGAAATTTTTACCAAAAACCTAAAAAAAAATTATTTTGCAAAATTTCATTTCTATAAATTTTTTGTCAAAATTTTATTCCTATAGAAAATTTCGTCAAAATGTTATTTCTATAGAAAATTTTCGCAAAATTTTATTTCTATAGACAATTTTCACAAAATTTTATTTCTATAGATAATTTTCACAAAATTTTATTTCTATAGAAAATTTTGCCAAAATTTTATTTCTATAGAAAATTTTGTCAAAATTTTATTTCTATAGAAAATTTTCTCAAGTTTTATTTCTATAGAAGATTTTGTCAAAATTTTATTTCTAAAGAAGATTTTGTCAATATTTTATTTCTATAGAAGATTTTGTCAAAATTTTATTTCTATAGAAAATTTTGTCAAAGAGAAAATAGAAAATTTTTTCAACATTTTATTTCTATAGAAAATTTTGTCAAAATTTTATTTCTATAGAAAATTTTGTCAATATTTTATTTGTAAAGAAAATGTTGTCAAATGTTTTGTTTTTTATTGTTGGTTTGTTCTTCAATCATACTAGTTGTTTTGATCTTAGCTTAAAACCATTACATTGACTAAACTACAAGAGTAGCTTAACCAACAGAGGAAAAGTATATTGTCAAATTTATTTGGGCAAAGCCCTATAGACTGCAAGACGTTTGGATGGACAGCCGTTTCGGAATAACCACATTCCTCACCAGCATCCTCTACTTGCAGCAAAAATATCAACCAATTATCGGAATAAAATCAATGTAAATTACACTCGAACCTCCCAAAAGAGTTTCGGTAGGTTGACTTTGCCTATAATAAATTTTGTACAAATATTCACTTTTCGTTTTACCTTTCCTTTGATAAATATACTTTTCATCTGTTGGTTAAGCTACTCTTGTAGTTTAGTCAAAGCAATGGTTTTAAGCTGAGATCAACATTTTTTTTTTATTTCTATAGAAAATTCTATCAAATTTTTATTTTTACAGAAAATTTTGTCAAAATTTAGTTCTATAGAAAATTTTCGCAACATTTTATATCTGTAGAAAATTTTGTCAAAATTTTATTTCTATAAAAAATTTATCAAAATGTTTTTGCAAAATTTTATTTCTATAGAGAATTTTGTCAAAATTTTATTTCTATAAAAAAATTTATCTAAATTCTTTTGCAAAATTTTATTTCTATAGAAAATTTTGTCAAAATTTTATTTCTATAGAAAATGTCAAAATTTTTATTTCTGTAGAAAATTTTGTCAAAATTTTATTTCTATAGAAAATTCTGTCAAAATTTTATTTCTATAGAAAATTTTCTCAACTTTTTGTTTCTATAGAAAATTTTTGACAAATTTTTTTCTATAGAAAATTTTCGCAAAATTGTATTTCTATAGAAAATTTTGTCAAACATTTATTTCTATAGAAAATTTTCTCAAATTTTTATTTCTATAGAAAATTTTGTTAAAATTTTATTTCTATAGAAAATTTTGTCAAAATTTTATTCCTATAGAAAATTTTGTCAAAATTTTTATTTCAAAAGAAAATGTTCGCAAAATTTTATTTTTATAGAATATTTTGTCAAAATTGTATTTTTTATAGAAAATTTGTGAAGAACCCCTTAGTTGGAGAGGAATAATTGGAAAAATCTAACATTTTTGGTACAATTCTACCAACTGTGGCAACCGCGTCTCAGACCCTTTTTTTGGGATCTAAACTTCTAGAAATTCTTTGTCGATCTGGCCATGAAATCGAACTATACTTTTGTATCGTCTTAAACTTTGCAGAAGTAGTTGTTAATGACGTAGGTCGTATAATATTGCAAATGGACCAAATCAAAACATAATCCGATTTCCAGATTTGACATCGTAACAATTTTCATCTAACTATTATGCAAATTATTGGTCCATAGTTATATATCCCTTCTGGAGCAATAAATTCCATTCGATCGGCTTGACATTGGTATGCTACCATGTAATCATGCAAAAATTGGAACCCATCTATCCATAACTACATATAGCCTCCATATAAACTGATTCCCAGATTTCATTCCTATCTTCTCAATTTTATTGGGCATAATTGAATTATATTTTATTCATTTTTGTTTAATTTAATAAAATTTTTAATATTCCTCATTCACATCCAGTGGCATATGATTCACGTTAAAAAATAAAAAAATTCCATCATTCATTTCCATCCCATACATTAACCATAATAAAAATTTCCAAATCTGGCAACATAAGGCCCACAAAAAAAATCAATTACACATAATTCAGAAAAACGACAACAACAACAGTAACGTAACAATTAGGGAGAACCGCAAAAATATGAACATCATTATGAAGTCGTTGGGGTGTTGTTTTGGTCGTCGACAATAATGATGACCAAAGAATATCAAATAAATTTATGGCCCACATGTGTTGTTCGTTTTTTTTTTTTGTAAAAAAAACCGGAAATCCGATACTACCTCAAAACAAAAATACAATCACAGCCAAACAACAACAAACCAATTAAAGAAAAGTGGAATTTCTTTGGTTTTATGACTGTATTCTATGGAAATTCCTATGCGATGATTATGATGTAAATAATAACAAACATGTGAAAATTGAAAAAAATTGTTCATTATTTTTTTGGAAGTGGGAAAAAATTCATGCAATAATGGAAATGTTGCCATAGACATTAATTTACATTGGAAAAAATCATTTACAATATTTAGAAACAAAATGCCATTAATATTTTATTCACAGAAACAAATATCAAAATATTTCCAATTAAAATTACAATTGAATTTTCAATTAAAAATTTACATGATTCAACAAAAATTTTACAATAAAAAATTTGTGGTTATTATAAAAAAAACTGTTTTTTCTTCGAAAGAAATGTTTTATCATAGTATTTTACTTATTTCATTTACTACACTGTTAGAAAAATATGTTTTTCATATGTTCCGATATAAACAAAATGTGTTTCGGGCACAATTTTTAAACACAATACATTTAAGTACAAACATGTAATGTTCCTAAACTAACACAAAATGTTTGGGACACATATGTTAATATGTTAGAATATATTATGTTTGGGGCATGAATATTTCATAAAAATAATATGTGTGAATGTAAACATATATAAATTTACAAATTTCAAGTAAACATATATATGTTGGGATACTTTATTCAGAGAGCGACAGAGAGAGAGAGAGTTAGTATAGAGAAAGAAATAGAGATGGAAACCGGGAGGGTTGAATAAAAAGATATCAACATAACACAGCGAGAGAATGAAATGAGAGCAATTTCTGTGAAACCGCTTGTATGTTGTTTCGGAAAACTGTTTCATGATAAGGCCAAAAATTTAATATGCTTAAGTCTAAATATTATTTAATTTGAATATTAGAATGAATATTCGGAACCAAGAGAATAGACATTTGAAAAAAAAAGGATATTTGTATTACAGAAAAAGATGCGAAGAACTCAAAAATTTCGTGGAAGTGAAAATTATATGAGGGAATGAGCACAATCTTCTTTGGGGACTTCTCCCAAGCATATACTATTTTTGGACTCAAAATGCTTCCAAACATATAATATGCTCACATAAAACGAACATAATTATGTTTCGGCAGTATCCAATAATATATGTGCTTCCTGCAAAATATGTTTGGAACATATGTTAGAGAAGCGATTTTTTTTGAGGGTGTACACTTTTACAAAAAGAGAGAACTTACTTACCATGGACTTTGATACTAGGACCTAACACGAAAATTAAAATTAATAACACTATTGAATATATAGAAAATTTTGTCAAAATTTTATTTTTATAGAAAATGTTGTCTAAATGTTATTCCTATAGAACATGTTGC
The DNA here is from genome assembly GCF_050003625.1 of Haematobia irritans. Taxonomy (NCBI): domain Eukaryota; kingdom Metazoa; phylum Arthropoda; class Insecta; order Diptera; family Muscidae; genus Haematobia; species Haematobia irritans. Next base: position 39,712,184 of record NC_134397.1, on the reverse strand, counting down.
TTAATTTTATTCCTATTGAAAATTGTATCAACATTTTATTTCTATAGAAAATTTTGTCAAAATTTTATCTCCATAGAAAATTTTGTCAGAATTTTATTTCTATAGAAAATTTTGTCAGAATTGTATTTCTATAGAAAATTTTGTTTAAATTTTATTTCTTTAGAAAATTTTGTAAAAAATTTTTCTTTAGAAAATTTTGTAAAAATTTTTTCTATAGAAAATTTTGTTTAAATTTTATTTCTTTAGATAATTTTATAAAAAATTTATTTCTATAGAAAATTTTGTCAAAATTTTATCTCTATAGAAAATTTTGTCAACATTTTATTTCTATACAAAAATTTGTCAAAATTTTATTTCTATAGAAAATTTTGTGAAAATATTATATCTAAAGAAAATTTTGTCAGAATTTTATTTATATAGAAAATTTTGTCAGAATTTTATCTCTATAGAAAATTTTGTCAAAATTTTATCTCTATAGAAAATTTTGTCAAAATTTTATTTCTGTAGAAAATTTTGTCAGAATTTTATTTCTATAGAAAATTTTGTCAGAATTTTATTTCTATAGAAAATTTTGTTTAAATTTTATTTCTTTAGAAAATTTTGTAAAAATTTTTTCTATAAAAATTTTTGTTTAAATCTTATTTCTTTAGAAAATTTTGTAAAAATTATATTTCTATAGAAAATTTTGTCAAAATTTTATTTCTGTAGAAAATGTTGTCAAAATTTTATCTCTATAGAAAAATTTGTCAAAATGTTATCTCTATAGAAAATTTTGTCAAAATTTTATCTCTATAGAAAATTTTGTCAAAATTTTATCTCTATAGAAAATTTTGTCAAAATTTTATCTCTATAGAAAATGTTGTCTAAATATTATTCCCATAGAAAATGTTGTCTAAATTTTATTCCTATAGAAAATGTTGTCTAAATGTTATTCCTATAGAAAATGTTGTCTAAATTTTATTCCTATAGAAAATGTTGTCTAAATTTTATTCCTATAGAAAATGTTGTCTAAATTTTATTCCTATAGAAAATGTTGTCTAAATTTTATTCCTATAGAAAAATTTGTCAAAATTTTATTTCTATAGAAAATTTTGTCAAAATTTTATTTCTATAGAAAATTTTGTCAAAATTTTATCTCTATAGAAAATTTTGCCAAAATTTTATCTCTATAGAAAATTTTGTCAAAAGTTTATTTCTATAGAAAATTTTGTTGAAATGTTTTCTATAGAAAATTCTGTTTAAATTTTATTTCTTTAGAAAATTTTGTAAAAATTTTATTTCTATAGAAAATTGTGTCAAAAGTTTATTTCTATAGAAAATTTTGTCAAAATTTTATCTCTGTAGAAAATTTTGTACAAATTTTATTTCTATAGAAATTTTTGTCAAAATTTTATTTCTATAAAAATTTTTGTCGAAATTTTATTTCTATAAAAATTTTTGTCGAAATTTTATTTCTAAAGACAATTTTGTCAAAATTTTATTCAAATTGAAAATTTTGTCGAAATTTTATTTCCATAGAAGATTTTGTAGAAATTTTATCTCTATAGAAAATTTTGTCAAAATTTTATCTCTATAGAAAATTTTGTCAAAATTTTATCTCTACAGAAAATTTTGTCAAAATTTTATCAATAGAAAATTTTGTCAAAATTTTATTTCTGTAGAAAATTTTGTCAGAATTTTATTTCTATAGAAAATTTTGTCAGAAATTTATTTCTATAGAAAATTTTGTCAGAAATTTATTTCTATAGAAAATTTTGTTTAAATTTTATTTCGTTAGAAAATTTTGTAAATATTTTTTCTATAGATAATTTTGTTTAAATTTTTTTTCTTTAGAAAATTTTGTAAAAGTTTTATTTCTCTAGAAAATTTTGTTTAAATTTTATTTCTATAGAAAATTTTGTTTAAATTTTATTTTTTTAGAAAATTTTGTAAAAATGTTGTCAAAAGTTTATTTCTATAGAAAATTTTGTCAAAATTTTATTTCTATAGAAATTTTTGTCCAAATTTTATTTCTATAAAAATTTTTGTCGAAATTTTATTTCTATAAATTTTTTTTTTCGAAATTTTATTTGTAAAGACAATTTTGTCAAAATTTTATTCCTATTGAAAATTTTGTCAAAATTTTATTTCTATAGAAGATTTTGTAGAAATTTTATTTCCATAGAATATTTTGTCAACATTTTATTTCTATAAAAATTTTTGTCGAAATTTTATTTCTAAAGACCATTTTGTCAAAATTTTATTCCTATTGAAAATTTTGTCGAAATTTGTCGACATTTTACTTCTATAGAAGATTTTGTAGAAATTTTATTTCTATAGGAATGAAATTTTGTGAAAATTTTATTTCTATAGAAAATTTTTTTGTATAGAAAATGTCTAATTTTTTTTAATAAAATTTTGTCGAAATTTTATTTTAATAGAAAATTTTGTCAGAATTTTATTCGAAAATGTATTCCTTAGAAAATTTTATTTCTTTAGAATTTCTGTCGAAATTTTATTTCTTTAGAAATTTTGCCAAAATTTTATTTCTTTAGAAATTTTGTCAAAATTTTATTTCTATAAAAAATTTTGTCGAAATTCTATTTCTAAAGAAAATTTTATTCCTATACCAAAAATTTTGAAAAAAAAATTATTTCTATAGAAATGAAATTTTGTGAAAATTTTATTTCTACACAGAAAAAAAAAGATCACCAAAATAGTTCCAATTAAAAATTTAATTGAAGTTGAAAACTTTTTCGATTAATACATTAATTGATACAATTAACTTTTTAATTAATGCCCTGTTCCTGTATATCGAACGAAAACCAGTTCGAATGAAAGGCAGTCACTTGAATTCGAATGAATTTGGGTTTTTCTATTTTTGAAAGTTCGATTCGTTTGTATGAGAATACATTGATTATTAAAAATGAGTATTTTTAAATTTTTGGCCTGAGAATTCATTCAAATGTTAACAATGCTTTTACTTTTTTCTTGACACTTATTGTATATGTTCGTTTATTACTCGACAACAAAATATGAAGTGACTTGCCTTTCGAAATAAGAGAACAAAAATCAATTTTCTCTCGTTTGGAATACGAAAGAAAGCTTTCGTTCGATATACTGGAACAGGCCATAAGTCAATGATTGAAAATTTTTAAATTTTTAATTAAAAAATTAATTGATACAATTAATGTTTTAATCAACCTCGGAAGACTATGTAAGTTAAAAAAGTGATGGATTTTTTTTTCTTAATTTGTAAATAATTTCAAACTTCAATATTAATCAAACTTAAAGCACAATGTCAGTTAAAAAAGTAATTTTAATTAAAAAAATTAATTGAGTTTTGTGATCAACGTTAATTAAATTTTTAATTGAAGCAATTAAAAAATTAATAGAAATTGGAAAATGAAATCAATTTTTTAATCAAGTATTTTTAAAACTGTGATTGATACTATCATTTTTGTGATTGAAGATATTTCAATTAAAAAATTAATTGGATCAATTAATTTCGCAATGGAAACAAAAAAAATTGTTTGTGTGTATAGAACAGTTTGTCAAAATTTTTATTCCTAAAGGAAATATGTTTAGTACCTCTTAGTTGGAGAGGAATATTTTGCACAATCTAGCAAAACATCAAAAATTCTACCAATCTACCAAACAGTAGAAAATCTGCCACTTTTGGTAGAATTCTACCAACTGTAGCAATCGTGGCTGCAACACTTGGGCATAATAATTTTATATTATTCCGCCTATAATAGCATAACAATTGATTGCAAAAATATTTTTGAATTTAAGCACTTATTTACTTTTACACATTTTTAAGTGCTAATTTCCTGTGATTAAATATTTGCCACTTTTGCATATTTTTTTAACAAAAAAAAAAATGATATAGAAAAATAAACAAACAAACGAAAAATGATAATTTGTTAAACGCCTTCATGATACTCTGTTGCTATTGTTATCTCAAATTTCTTAATGATGATGTGCCACCAGTGGCGCCAGACAAAAACTGTCATTTCGTTGATTATCAAAATCGCTCAAATGCATCACTTTTCTTGGAAGTACCAAGAATAAAAAAAAAACATGTTAGAGCATTTCGACTCGATGCTCACTCGACAGACCGTCAAATGGAAGGTGCAAGAGATAACTGAGAATCTGGGTATTTAAAAAGATCGCGTGGATTTTATCCTGTACGAAAATTTGAACTAAAGGGTGATTCTTTTGAGGTTAGGATTTTCATGCATTAGTATTTGACAGATCACGTGGGATTTCAGACATGGTGTCAAAGAGAAAGATGCTCAGTATGCTTTGACATTTCATCATGAATAGACTTACTAACGAGCAACGCTTGCAAATCATTGAATTTTATTACCAAAATCAGTGGCAGAAAATCCGCTTTTTTATCGACAAATTTTGTTCAGCGATGAGGCTCATTTCTGGTTGAATGGCTACGTAAATAAGCAAAATTGCCGCATTTGGAGTGAAGAGCAACCAGAAGCCGTTCAAGAACTGCCCATGCATCCCGAAAAATGCACTGTTTGGTGTGGTTTGTACGCTGGTGGAATCATTGGACCGTATTTTTTCAAAGATGCTGTTGGACGCAACGTTACGGTGAATGGCGATCGCTATCGTTCGATGCTAACAAACTTTTTGTTGCCAAAAATGGAAGAACTGAACTTGGTTGACATGTGGTTTCAACGAGATGGCGCTACATGCCACACAGCTCGCGATTCTATGGCCATTTTGAGGGAAAACTTCGGAGAACAATTCATCTCAAGAAATGGACCGGTAAGTTGGCCACCAAGATCATGCGATTTGACGCCTTTAGACTATTTTTTGTGGGGCTACGTCAAGTCTAAAGTCTACAGAAATAAGCCAGCAACTATTCCAGCTTTGGAAGACAACATTTCCGAAGAAATTCGGGCTATTCCGTCCGAAATGCTCGAAAAAGTTGCCCAAAATTGGACTTTCCGAATGGACCACCTAAGACGCAGCCGCGGTCAACATTTAAATGAAATTATCTTCAAAAAGTAAATGTCATGGACCAATCTAACGTTTCAAATAAAGAACCGATGAGATTTTGCAAATTTTATGCGTTTTTTTTTTTTTTTTTTAAGTTATCAAGCTCTTAACAAATCACCCTTTACATAGGAAGTCCTTTTAATTCAAATTATTTGATCCAATTCAATTACTCATGTATTCAATTCCGTCATTGATTGATTTTTTTCTTTTGATTAAAAAAATAATCTAGTCAATTGATTTTTATTGAATATTTTTACAAGTTCACAGTGAAAGATTTTAATTTGATTAAAAATATGTGTCAATTAATGTGTTTAATCCAATATTTTTACAAATTCAATAAATATCTTATTTCAAAAAATATTTGTGAAATTTTTCGGCGAGAGTGGTTTACATAAAACTGATCATTGAAAATGTCGATGCATTTTTACTTTCTAAAATCATATTAAACTCCAGTTTTGACCGGACATATTTGCTTTTGTTATCTTCAACATGCCATCATTGTCTAGGCAATATTAGCCGGAAATTAATATTCCTTACGAAAAATTCTGATATTTGTGTTTTTTGCAATCGATATGATTTTCCACGAATTTAGATAAAGAAAAAAAACTTCCTTCACATGATCGAACAGTGATTGAATGAATCACCCCAATCATCAATATCATCATCTATGTGTAGGCGACAGACATACAATGTACATACGACCAGAAGCAGCACCAACATTAAATGCAGTTCGTCCAAATTACGAAGAAATTTAAAACAGACACCAGCCACCAAACGGCCGGTCTGTTTGTCTATCAGTCAGTCACATCCACAAATGAGTAGCTATAAATAGTTTGGTTTGGTATCAAATACGAAATAAATTCACAAGAGCAACAATAATAACATGAATCTATTAAATATAAATAAAATAGAATGACAACAACAAAAACATAATAAAATAATAACAACAAGAAGAGTAACAAGACACGCTAAAACATTACGCGTGGATGTATCGAGAGCCAGAGATAGTGGTACAGAGTGACAAAACTAAAATGTAAAAAAAAAAACAAACAAAAATATCAGACAAAAAAATATGGCAAAATTTTAGTTATATATTCATAGCAAACATACCACTAACTGATTATAGGCCATTTTACACTATCCTAAGATTTTGGCTTTATTAATAGGGCTTCTTTTGAATATCTTAAATCAATGAGGACAATGTATGACCTCTTTTCATGTCAACATTTAAAACAAAAATTAAAAATTTCTGTAGAAATAAAATTTTGACAAAAATTCTAAAAAAATAAAATTTTGACAAAATTTTCTATAGAAATAAAATTTTACAAAAAATTTTCTATAGAAATAAAATTTTGCAAAAATTTTCTATAGAAATAAAATTTTGACAAAATTTTCTATAGAAATAAAATTTTGACAAAATTTTCTCTAGAAATAAAATTTTGCAAAAATTTTCTATAGAAATAAAATTTTGCAAAAATTTTCTATAGAAATAAAATTTTGACAAAATTTTGTTCAGAAATAAAATTTTGACAAAATTTTCTTCAGAAATAAAATTTTGACAAAATTTTCTATAGAAATAAAATTTTGCAAAATTTTCTATAGAAATAAAATTTTGCAAAATTTTCTATAGAAATAAAATTTTGACAAAATTTTTTATAGAAATAAAATTTTGGCAAAATTTTCTATAAAATAAAATTTTGACAAAATTTTCTATAGGAATAAAATTTTGAGAAAATTTTCTACAGAAATAACATTTTGAGAAAATTTTCAATAGAAATAAAATTTTGACAAAATTTTCTATAGAAATAAAATTTTGACAAAATTTTCTATAGAAATAAAATTTTGACAAAATTTTCTATAGAAATAAAATTTTGGCAAAATTTATAGCAAATGTATAGAAAGAAAATTTTGCAAAAATTTTCTATAGAAATAAAATTTTGACAAAATTTTCTTTAGAAATAAAATTTTGACAATATTTTCTATAGAAATAAAATTTTGACCAAATTTTCTAGATAAATACAATTTTGACAAAATTTTCTATAGAAATAAATTTTTGACAAAATTTTTTATAGAAATAAAATGTTGACCAAATTTTCTATAGAATAAAATGTTGACCAAATTTTCTATAGAAATAAAATGTTGACAAAATTTTCTATAGAAATAAAATTTTGCAAAAATTTTCTATAGAAAAAAAAATTTTGCGAAAATTTTTTATAGAAATAAAATTTTGAAAACATAATTTTATGAGATCAATAGTGATCGGATGGTTATAGTAGAGCGGAAAGTACACCGTCGATAATGATAAGTAATATCAGCTAAAGGGCCACCATGACTCACAAAGTGGCCTCGTGTTCGAAAATTGAGGTCCAATGACCACGCAGGACCATAAACCTACCCAAGGAGGAGCGTCTCCATACTCAATCTGTAACTGTTTGTATAGAAATACAATTTTGACAAAATTTTCTATAGAAATAAAATTTTGACAAAATTTTCTATAGAAATAAATTTTTGACAAAATTTTCTATAGAAATAAAATTTTCACAAATTTTTCTATTCAAATAAAATTTTGACAAAATTTTCTATAGAAATAAAATTTTCACAACATTTTCTATACAAATAAAATTTTGACAAAATTTTCTACAGAAATAAAATTTTGCAAAAATTTTCTATAGAAATAAAATTTGGCAAAAATTTTCTATAGAAATAAAATTTTGCAAAAATTTTCCATAGAAATAAAATTTTGCAAAAATTTTCTATAGAAATAAAATTTTGGAAAATATAATTTTATGAGATCAATAGTGATCGGATGGTTATAGTACAGCGGAAAGTACACCGTCAATAATGATAAGCAACAGAGAACTGCAACCGGTGGCTTTTTTTCGTACTGCAATCTTACCCACAAAATGTCGGTGGCAGTGAGTAAGACACCAATTACCATGCGATCTTTTACATTGATACAAATGCGAGAATAAAAACACCACTAGTATATATATAACAATGTTCGTATGCAGTGTCTTGCAATCTTAAACCAATCGACATCGTAACAACGCTCGGCAGGGATGGAAAATGCAGTACTAAAGTACTTTTTTCAACACTTTTTCACCCCGGTCAGTACCGTAGTACCCCCGCGAATGATTTAGTACCTTTTGTGAAGACATTTTTGAGTCTATATCAGATTTATGGTACAATAGCTTTGACAAAATATTTTAATATTTTGAGAAAGTCTTTATCAACCTTATTTGCTAATAGTCTTTTACAAATATGGCAAAACAGACATGTTCATGTGGGAAGAATATCTCGATTTTGTAAAAGACATAATCAAAAACAGGATTTTATTGAACTTCAAGAATGTTTTAGTCGAAAAAAGAATGCGATTCTATATTATCGATTTTTATTTCGGTAGAAAATGTTGTCAAAATTTTATTTCTATATAGGATTTTTGCAAAACTTTATTTTTATAGAATATTTTGTCAAAATTTTTACAAAATTGAAAATTTTGTAAAAATTTTATTTCTATAGGAAATTTTTGCAAAATTTTATTTCTATAGAAAAAATTTTGCAAATTTTTTTTTCTATAGAATTTTTTTGCAAAATTTTATTTCTATAGAAAATTTTTGCAAAATTTTATTTATATAGAAAATTTTATCAAAATTTTATTTTCTTTAAAAGCAGTCTCTTGACAATAATCTTCCAGTGAAATTTTTGTTGAAATTTAGTAAAAAGTACCTTTCCGCTCAAAAAATACCTTTTTTGTACTTTCTTAAAAATTTAATTTTCCATCCCTGACGCTCGGTAAACAAAAAACGAGTGTAGCTCTTAAGTGTGACTGCACTCAACAACAACAATTATCAGCAGTTGGCATTAGCTCAAGAGAATTGAGAGAGTACCAAATAAGAGAATACCAAACTGCTGAGAAATGGGTAACCAATTTGGGTGATTGCTTTACTCGGTGTTTTCGAGAGACCAACACTCATACTAACAAACACCGATAGTCGTCGGTTGCATTGGATATTGGTGGTTGAAATTTTTTTACCAATTGGTGTTTTAAGATTGGAAATACTGGTGTTTACTAAATACACTGGTCGGTAGCGGTAGATCGCAGCCGTTCTCAGATAAGCAATATCAGCTACAGGGCCACCATGACTCACAAAGTGGCCTCGTGTTCGAAAATTGAGGTCCAATGACCACGCAGGACCATAAACCAACCTAAGGAGGAGCGTCTCCATACTCAATCTGTAACTTCATTGAATATGGAGGCGCTCTTCAACTATAACTCTTTTGTTTTTTCTAGCTTCAATAACCACAACTTTGCTTATTGATTTAACCACCAACGTGGAAATCATCAATCAATTTTAATACGACTATCTTCAATGGAATTTCGGCTACCTTATTTGTAGTGAATTTTAATAACTTAAATACAATTTTGAAACATAAATCATTTCTTTTTTTAGTAATGGCATATTTTTTATTTGCCAAAAACTACAAATTCCAAACGTGACGAAATATTGGGGGTGTGGGGGATATTAGAAATGAGTGCTCCTATTGGAAAACCTTAAATTGCAAATTTTTCAATAATCAGCCCCCTATTACTTTATTACGGTACCCACTCGATTTAAAAATAGTCTACCAAAATATGGAGATAATTTTACCAAAAAACTACCAAACAACAAAAAACTTAAGTTGCAAAATTTAATTTCTATAGAAAATTTTGTCAAAATTTTATTTCTATAGATAATTTTGTCAATATTTTATTTCCTTAGAAAATTTTCTCAAAATTTTATTTCTATAGACAATTTTTCAAAATTTTATTTCTATCGAAAATTTTGTCAAAATTTTATTTCTATCGAAAATTTTTTTCAAAATTTTATCTCTATGGAAAATTTTGTAAAAATTTTATTTCTATAGAAAATTTTATCAAAATTGTATTTCTATAGAATATTTTTTCCAAATGTACTTCTATGGAAAATTTTGTTTCTGTAGAAAATTTTTTTAAAATTGTATTTCTTTAGAAAATTTTGTCAAAATTTAATTTATATAGAAAATTTTGTTAAAATTGTATTTCTATAGAAAATTTTTGCAAAATTTTATTTCGATAGAAAATTTTGTAAAAAAAACTTATTTTTATAGAAAATTTTGTCAAAATTTTATTTCTATAGAAAATTTATGAAGTACCTCTTAGTTGAAGAGGAAATCTATGTTACTTCTATAGAAAATTTTGTCAAAATGTTATTCCTATATAAAATTTTGTCAAAATGTTACTTCTTTCTGTATATTTTTTTTTAAATTGTATTTCTTTAGAAAATTTTGTCAAAATTTCATTTATATAAAAAATTTTGTCAAAATTTTTTTTCTATAGAAAATTTTGTAAAAAAAAAATATTTTTATAGAAAATTTTGTCAACATTTTATTTCTTTAGAAAATGTATGAAGTACCTCTTAGTTGGAGAGGAAATCTACTAAGAATTCAAGATTTCTACCAAACAATGAAAAATATACCATTTTCGGTAATATTATGTACCAACTGTGGCAACCGTAATATGGATGCTTTATGAAAGTGCAACTAAACACAACAATAAATAAATATTTTTATTATAAATGACCGTTATACCTGTTGTTGTTTACTTTTCGAAAATAACAATGCCATTCTAGTTTCGTAATTGTTGCTATAAAAAGATATCCAGCGGGAAAACGCCAAGTGCCTTTTACAATCAAGGGCCATTCTCAATTAGTTTTCCCCACTTCCATTCTTATTGGGCATGCAAATTAGTAATGCGTAATTGACAACAGACGGCGTAATTCGGTATTTGTCCATCAGACAATACCAAAACTGATACCTTTTTGCCACTTTTTTTTTGCAAATGTGATAGTTTATGATCCACCTTTTTATCTTATTGAGCCAGTTTTTAATTTCTTTCATTTATTCTGTAAGATTTTCTTTAGAAATTTTGTTTCCAAATACGGTACAAATTACGAATATGATCCGGTTCATCATAAATAATCGAGTCTACAAAATTTTCTGTAGAAATGAAATTTTGACAAAAATGTCTATGGAAATAAAACTTTAACAGAATTTTTTATAGAAATGGAGTTTTGACAAAATTTTATATAGAAATAAAATTTTGACAAAATTTTATATACAACTAAATTTTGACAAAATTTTATATACAACTAAATTTTGACAAAATTTTATATAAAAATAAAATTTTGACAAAATTTTATATAAAAATAAAATTTTGACAAAAGTTTATATAAAAATAAAATTTTGACAAAATTTTATATAAAAATAAAATTTTGCGATAACTTTCTATGAAAATAAAATTTGGATAAAATTTTCTAAAAAAATAAAAGTTTGACAATATTTTCCATAGAAATAAAATTTTGGCTAAATTTTCTATAGAAATGGAATTTTGACAAAATTTCCTATAGAAATAATATTTTGTTGTTGTTTTTCGATTTCAGCTTAAAACCATGTATTGACTAAACTACAAGTGTAGCTTAATCAACAGAGGAAAAGAATGCTTGTCAAATTTATTTGGGCAAAGCCCTATAGATGTTTGGATGGACGCGCGTTTCGGAATTACCACATTCCTCATCAGCATCCTCTACTTGCAGTAAAACTATCAACCAATTATCAGAATAAATTCAGGCAGTTCATTAAACCCAACAATGAACCTCACTTGAACCTTCCGAAAAAAGGTTTTACATGATAGCCGGCTGCACTCAAATTGATGATTTGACGGTGGCAAAGGAAAAGACCCAGCAAAAACTCTCATTACCCGGTAATCTTGTAGGTAAGCCTATTTAAAAATTAATAACCACTTATTAATTGGCATCGCTTCGGATTACATTTACATACGCATGTCCTAGGAGGAAAGTACTTCTCCCCAGGCATACTTTCGGCCATAAAATAAGTAGTGCTTTTAAAGCAAAATAGTCACTTATTGTCTCAGGCAACCAAATCTCGAAAATATTGATTTCTATCGCCGATTACAATGGATCAAAATATGGCGAGTAGTGCTGTAATAGGAGAACTACTTGAATAGAAATAGAATATTGTATAAATAAACAAAAAATCTAAATAAGATTACACTCAAATTAATTTCACAATAGAAATAAATGTAGGTTGTTTAAGGGAGTTGGATTCGTGAATTACGTTATAATATATCCAATAGCCAATTCACATAAGGTTCGAAATCTACTAAAAGTGGATTTTAAGTCTCTTTTTATAAGGCAAATGGCATTTGAAATTTAGTTTAAGCGCATTTTGGAAGTGTAATGTCAATGAGGTATAAGAAAGCATTTATTTAAAACATAATATGATAATGTCATTAAACACAATTATTATGAAATATTTGTGATAAAAAATTCTTAACGGAAAAATCTTCAGAATTACCGTTACATTACATATTCTTTTTGATTTTTTATGTAAGTGCTTGATTATGTGAATAATTATATTAACTACAACTGTCTAAAAATTTGAGAATAACAATTCGAAAATTACCGAGAAGTATTTATTTTTGTCATTACAAGTTAGTCATTATAACTCGCCGCAATGTAATGCAACGTGTAATGACAGGTTTACTCCTGGTAATGTCAATTGTAATGAGATGTGGTTACCTAGTTTTTGCTGGGTCGAGATATGTTTGTACGGATTTATTTCGGCATAAGCTAGCTATCATGTAAAACCTTTTTTCGGAAGGTTCAAGTGTGGTTCATTGTTGGGTTTAATGAACTGCCTGAATTTATTCTGATAATTGGTTGATACACAGAAAAAAATATCACCAAAATATTTCCAATTAAAAAGTTAATTGAAGTTGAAAATTTTTTCAATTAATAAATTAATTGATACAATTAACTTTTTAGTCATGATAGAAACATTAAGTTAATTAAGTCAATGATTGAAATTTTTAAAATGTTTAATTAAAAAATTAATTGATACAATTAACTTTTTAATCAAATTCGGAAGACTAATTCAGTTAAAATGATTTTGCTGATTTTTTTTTTTACTTTTTTAATTAAAAATGTATTTCAAACAATCATTTGTTAATCCAAATAAAAACTCTAAGCCAATCTAACTAAGTAATTAAAAATAGTTACCTTTTTTAATTAATAAATAATTTGCGTTTTGCAATCAACATCAATTAAATTTTTAATTGAATCAATTAAAAAATTAATTGAATTTTGCTGAAAAAATCAATTAATTTTTTAATCAAGAATTTTTTCTATGCCCAATTAAAACTGTGATTGATACTATCAGTTTCGTGATTGAAGACATTTCAATTAAAAAATTAATTGGATCAGTTAATTTGGTGATTGAATCAGAGAAAAAATTTTTTGTGTGTAGTTTTGCTGCAAGTAGGGGATGCTGATGAGGAATGTGGTAATTCCGAAACGTGCGTCCATTCATCCATCTTGCAGTCTATAGGGCTTTGCCCAAATAAATTTGACAAACATTATTTTCCTCTGTTGGTTTAGCTGCACTTGTAGTTTAGTCAATGCATGGTTTTAAGCTGAAATCAACAACAACAACAATGATTAAAGAACAAAACTAACAAAAACAAAACGAAAGAAATAAAATTTTGATAAAATTTTCTATAGAAATAAAATTTTGACAAAACTTTCTATAGAAATAAAATTTTGACAAAATTTTATATAGAAATAAAATTTTGACAAAATTTTATATAGAAATAAAATTTTGACAAAATTTTATATCGAAATAAAATTTTGCGATAACTTTCTATAGAATTTGGACAAAATTTTCTATAAAAATAAAAGTTTGACACTATTTTCGATAGAAATAAAATTTTGGCAAAATTTTCTATAGAAATGGAATTTTAATAAAATTTTCAAAAGAAATTTAATTTTGAAAAAATTTTCTATAGAAATAAAATTTTGACAAAATCTTCTATAGAAATGAAAATTAGACAAAATTTTCCATTGAAAAGGAATATTGACAAAATTTCCTAAAGAAACGAAATTTTGACAAAATTTTATATAGAAATAAATTTTTATTTTCTATAGAAATTGAATTTTGACAAAATTTTATGTAGAAATAAAATTTTGATAAAATTTTCTATAGAAATAAAATGTTGACAAAAATAAATAGGAATGAAATTTTGAAAAAAGTTTTCTATAGAAATAAATTTTTGAGAAAATTTTCTGTAGAAATAAAATTTTGAGAAAATTTTCTGTAGAAATAAAATTTTGAGAAAATTTTCTATAGAAATAAAATTTTGACAAAATTTTCTATAGAAATAAAATTTTGACAAAATTTTGTATAGAAATAAAATTTGGACAAAATTTTCTATAGAAATAAAATTTTGACAAAATTTTCTATACAAAGGGGATATTGACAAAATTTCCTAAAGAAATGAAATTTTGACAAAATTTCCTAAAGAAATTAAATTTTGACAAAATTTCCTATAGAAATGAAATTTTGACAAAATTTTCTATAGAAATAAAATTTTGAAAAATTTTCTATAGATATAAAATTTTGACAAAATCTCCTATAGAAATAAAATTTTAACAAAAAATAAATATAAATGAAATTTTGAAAAATTTGTCTATAGAAATAAAATTTGGACAAAATTTTCTATAGAAATAAAATTTGGACAAAATTTTCTATAGAAATAAAATTTGGACAAAATTTTCTATAGAAATAAAATTTGGACAAAATTTTCTATAGAAATGGGATATTGACAAAATGTCCTAAAGAAATGAAATTTTGACAAAATTTTCTATAGAAATGAAATTTTGACAAAATTTTCTATAGGAATAAAATTTGACAAAAATTTCTATAGAAATAAAATTTTGAAAAAATTTTCTATACATATAAAATTTTGACAACATTTTCTATAGAAGTTTATTTCTATAGCATTAACAAAATCTTCTATAGAAATAAAATTTTGAGAAAATTTTCTATAGAAATAAAATTTTGACAAAATTTTCTATAGAAATAAAATTTTGAGAAAATTTTCTATAGAAATAAAATTTTGACAAAATTTTCTACCGAAGAAAACAATTGTAGCTTTTGGATTGGATGTAATTTGGAAAAATGGTCCGCTGGTATGAATTTTTGTCCAATTTTGGAAAAATGTTGGTTCAAAATAAAAATTCATTGTGGCAACGCTGGTGATAGGGCAGAAGTTCACCACTGTGGTATCACGATGAACTAAATAGTCAAAGTGAAGAAACAAAGGGCTGCCACTGTACCTAACCTACCCCACCACATTTGTCCTTCCGATTTCCATTTGATCCTATCAATGATGCATTTCCTGGCTGATCAGCCTTTTCGTTCAAAAATTAAGTCGATTCAAGGATTGTGTCCAAAAAGGTCAGTTACTTTTTCGTAGCGGTATCCGTGTGTTACCAGAACGATGGGCAAAAATCGTGGCCGACGATGGACAATACTTAGATTGATCAATAGTCACTTACGATTCTTTTCGTTTTTTTTTTTCATTGTTGATTCAATTGTTAGCATTGCTAGTGAATTCAATACCCTGCTGGGTATTTTTTTTTTTTTCTTCCCTCTTACTCCCGTATAACAACTCTATGCCTATGCACTAGCTGTACATCAACGTATCTTCCAATAAGAAGATTATGCCAACAATAATAACAAGAAAAATAACAACCACATTTCTAAAGTAAACAAAAAGGTCATGCAGTAGAGAGAAAGGTAAAAAACAATAAAAACAACAATAGTAGCTCGTGTTATTCAACAAAAACAACAATGGGAGGAAATTGAAGAAAACAAATTTGCAAAAAAATAGTAACAAAACAAATATAAAATCAAAAGTAAATTGAAGAAAACGACAAAAAAAAAAACAAAACAACAAATGAGGGTAGAATGTAAAATGTAAAATCAACAACAATGACGACGGCTGTAAATGATCACATTATCAAAACAACAATAGCAACAAGAACAATATAAACTATAATAAAATACAACACCACTAAGAAATCCAATGATGGGTATGGGGAAAACATTTATGACATACTATATAAAATAGTTAGGCGTATTTAATGTTGGCTTTCTTGCTAAGGACAATGCGTTAAATGTTGAGCACAAGAGTGACATAATCCTTCAACAAGGACAAACTCACAAAAATGATATATACATACATACAGTAATTTATAGGTCATGATGAATATGGACGATATCCACAAGCGTAGGAAGGCTTCCGGGGAGGGGGCTTATACCCCCAGAAAAATTTTAGCAACCCCCCCCCCCCCCACCAGAATTTGAAAACCTATTTACGACTTTGCATTGTGGTAGCAGTTGCCGATGACAATATATAATTTTATTTCTTAACATTGTCTTCTAAATTGTAAGTTAGTTTCTTTATTATAAGATGAATTAAAAAATTTTGCGATATTTTCCCGAATAGATTTTTTTTAAATAATTTTTTTATGATTTTTAATGCATTATAACGCTTGTCTGAAACATTTGACATAGAATATTTTCAAAAATTATTTAAATTTTCTAGAATGGATTTGCGGCAAAAATTTTAAAAATTTGTACCATTTTATAAACTCTTACCCCTTTTTAACATATTAACAAAAATTACCCATTAAAAATACGAAAAAACGAATTAAATCAACTACCTGCGTAGTTAAAATAATTAACTTCTTTGTGAGGACAATTTTGGAAGTGCTTGTGCCTTTAGAACAACACCCAAAATTTTTTGTTTCGAAAAAGTGTGGAACTACTTTTAGTTGCTTTTTTTTATAAATTAATTGTCTAGTTATGTTGAAGTCTAATTTTTTTATTCTTTTATATAAAATAAAACATTTATTGAACCTATAGGTTAGGTTAGGTTAGGTTATGTGGCAGCCCGATGTATCAGGCTCACTTAGACTATTCAGTCCATTGTGATACCACATTGGTGAACTTCTCTCTTATCACTGAGTGCTGCCCGATTCCATGTTAAGCTCAATGATAAGGGACCTCCTTTTTATAGCCGAGTCCGAACGGCGTTCCACATTGCAGTGAAACCACTTAGAGAAGCTTTGAAACCCTCAGAAATGTCACCAGCATTACTGAGGTGGGATAATCCACCGCTGAAAAACTTTTTGGTGTTCGGTCGAAGCAGGAATCGATCCCTCGACCTTGTGTATGCAAGGCGGGCATGCTAACCATTGCACCACGGTGGCTCCTATAACTTTAGTCTATTAATTTTTGTAGGGGGGTTATAGCCCCCCTAGGAAAATTGTCTAGCTACGCTAATGACGATATCATAAAATGTTCTTTGGATAATATATTCGGTTTAAGGATTTGGGGTTTTAGACTTGGCTAAAGTTCCCGAAACAAAAAAGCATATATCACACACGGTTCCCAATTACTTAGGCCTGGGATATATTCCAGCTCAAGCTTGAAACTGTAGCAAACTCCACATTTTGTTCGATATCCTGAACAGTGTTCATTTTCAACTCCGTTTCAATCATATGGAATGGGTCACTATACCCGATTCAATATGCATTAATCGATCAATATGTATAGTCATCTTGGATCTTATTTACCAATGAGAGACCAAACATCTACTCTTGCCTTTGGGTATAGGTATCAGACATTTTGATATCACTGCCCCCAAATGCTATAAGGCTGCCTTTGGTAATTGAAGCAATAGACCTTTGATTTGTTTTTAAATGTTGACGTCTCATCTGGTCACCACTCCAATTTGTCAGCTTCAAATTTGTTGAGTAAATTTGTTCATATTGGTCGAAAATGTTCTATTTTTCTATTATTTAACTTCTATTCAGAAAATATAATACCCATCGACAAATAAAGTATTACAAAGCTAGAATATTTCGCAGTCGGCTAATGCATTAGGGTGAAACACAATGTTAGTTAAAAAATATGGGATATATTTAAATCTGAAGCAATTTTAAGGAAACTTCGCAAATTTTTTTTATGATTTATCGCTCGATATATATGTATTTTGGTATTTTGACCATTTTTGTCGAAATCGGAAAAACATATATATGGGAGCTATATCTAAATCTGAACCGATTTCAACCAAATTTGGCACGCATAGCAACAATGCTAATTCTACTCCCTGTGCAAAATTTCAATTAAATCGGAGTAAAAGATTGGCCACTGTGGTCATATGAGTGTAAATCGGGCGAACGATATATATGGGAGCTATATCTAAATCTGAACCGATTTCAATAAAATTTGGCACACTTGACTATAGTACTAATTGTTCTTCTTGTGCAAAATTTTAAGCAAATTAGGGTAAAACTCTGGCTTCTGCGGCCATATAAGTCCATATCGGGCGAATTATATATATGGGAAATTTCAACTAAATCGGAGTTAAAAATTGGCCTCTGTGATCATGTGGGTGTAAATCGGGCGAAAGCTATATATGGGAGATATATCTAAATCTGAACCGATTTCAACCAAATTTGGCACGCATAGCTACAATGCTAATTCTACTCCCTGTGCAAAATTTCAACCAAATAGGAGCAAAAAATTGGCCTCTATGGTCATATGTGTGTAAATCGGCCGAAAGCTATATATGGGAGCTATATATAAATCTGAACGGATTTCAACCAAATTTGGCACGCATAGCTTACAATGCTAATTCTACTCCCTGTGCAAAATTTCAATTAAATCGGAGTAAAAGATTGGCCACTGTGGTCATATGAGTGTAAATCGGGCGAACGATGAACCGATTTCAATAAAATTTGGCACACTTGACTATAGTACTAATTGTTCTTCTTGTGCAAAATTTTAAGCAAATTAGGGCAAAACTCTGGCTTCTGCGGCCATATAAGTCCATATCGGGCGAATTATATATATGGGAGCTATATCTAAATCTGAACCGATTTCTTCCAAATTCAATAGGTATCTATTCTGAGCCAAAACACATACTTGTGCCAAATTTGAAGTCGATTGGACTAAAACTGACTTTGATTACCAAAATGTGTTCACGGACAGACGGACATCGCTATGTCGACTCAAGAGCCCACCCTGAGCATTTTTGACAAAGACACCATGTGTCTATCTCGTCTCCTTCTGGGTGTTGCAAACATATGCACTAACTTATAATACCCTGTTCCACAGTGTGGCGCAGGGTATAATAAATTTTTATACCCACCACCATAGAATGGTGATGGGTGGTGACGATGTCCGTCTGTCTGTCTGGATGTCTGTTGTAATCACGCTACAGCCTTCAATAATAAAACTATCTTGTTTAATTTTTGCATAAACTCGAAGCAGGTCAAGTTCGAAATTGGGCTTTATCGGTCCATGTTTTGGTATAGCCTCGATATAAACAGATCCCCCGATTTGGGGCCTCGGGCTTCTAGAAACCGTATTTTCTATCCGATTTGCTTAAAATTGGAAATTTAGAGGTATTTTAGGACCACATATAAGTGTGCTAAAATTGGTGCCTATCGGTCCATGTTTTGGTATAGCCCCCATATAGAACGATCTCCCAATTTTACTTCTTGGGCTTCTAGAACCCGTATTTTCAATCCGATTTGCCTGAAATTAGAAATCTGAAGGTATTTTAGGGCCAAAAATATGTGTGTCGAAAATGAGGTGTATCGGTCCATGGTTTGGTACAGCCTCCATATAAACCGACTCCCCGATTTGGGGTCTTGGGCTTCTAGTAACCATATTTTCTATCCGATTTGCCTAAATTTCGAAATCTAGAGGTATTTTAGAACCACAAATAGGTGTGTTGAAAATGGGGTGTATTGGTCCATATTTTGGTATAGCGCCCATACCCTGCCAGCATTTCAAAGTTCCATTTCATCTTCATCGCTACCACAGACTCGTAGATGTCACCACAACCATCGCGAACTGTGATGGGGGAAGCATATCAAAAAGTACAAAATGTACATGAAAGTATTTTGCCATCACTACTGTTAGAAGAGCCATTTTATTTTTTGTGAAACGCCAAGGGCAACCAGCTTGTTATATTTTATTTAAATAAAAACGAAAATAAAGTTCTGAAAACATAGATACTACGCTTAAAATTGTGAAAGGTATATTGGTGAACAATTTTTGATTTTCCAAATGGAATAAAGTGATTGTTTTTCAAATATTTTACAGACACGCTGCCTCCATCGAATAAAAACACTGGCTGATAGACGCTGCAACATCTAACTCGCTACTTGTAACTCTACATCATCATTAATGCAAAAAATTATGTTAAATGTGATGTGATAGTGGTATAAATGTTATATTTTTAAGAATTTGTAAATGATTAATCAAATAAATATCTAAACAAACGTGTTTTACTCGACCACAATGATTCTTACCACTATCTTAAAATGTGCTTTTTCTGATTGTTTGGAGGGTCTCTTATTGGCGTCGTTCTAAATTGATCTATAAAGGCACCTAATAATTGCATTCATGCGAAACCTTTTTGTAGTAACTTCACGGGGTACAACTTCTCAATAGTGACGGCGCTTTTCCGACGAGTTTTTGATATCGTATATGATTGTTTTCGACGTACTGGGGATTCTCAGAAGCGCCCCAAAATTCAAAAAATGTTGGCAGGGTATAGACCGATCTCCTGATTTTACTTCTTGGGCTTCTAGAAACCGTATTTTCAAACCGATTTTCCAAGTGAAAGGGTTAAACCACAACAAGGGGGTAAACTTCATATCCATTACAGACAGGGTGGCTCATAATAACACATTAATAGGGGGGAAATCAATTAATTTTATTGCTTTCTTTTGTATGTTTTTATGTAATAAGACTAGGAAATATCCACATTTCGGATCGCATTTTCCCTAGTCTATATAAAAATCTACACACAACGATTTTGTTTAAGATATGCTTCAGAAAATTTACTACAAGTTGCTTAAACTTTAAATTGCGGGCATTTCTTTTGCTGTGACAAACAAACAAAAATACCATTGGTCTGGTAACCCTGTATTTCCTTTAATTAGGGGAATTCTTGTGCGGAGAAAAGAAAAGGCGAGGTAAGTGTGCAAACTAATTGCGTGTTTTCTTAGTAGTACATAAAAAAACACGTAGTATATACTTAAACTATATATACATATATATTTTATATATAAATATGTATATAGTAAAAAAAAAACGTACACACACAAAACAAAAGTAAACATTTCGAATAATAACAAAAACAACCACAAGAAATGGAGGAGAAAGAAATTTATTAAATAAAAACAATACGCATATTATTGTTTTTTGTTTGCGATTAAAAGACTAGAGCAAAATGATATATTTTGTATTTTTTTTTGTTTAGATTACACAATGCCACTCATTTATTTGATAATTCTGGTAAAAAGAAAAGCCAATAATTTTATTTGTATCGTGTGATCTATAAATGTTCCATAATACCAAAAAACAAATATTTTCCTCATAAAACGTATGCTGCTTCTTTGGTCCATAGCATATACAAAACAAAAAATCATAACAACGCATATTGTGTTTCACTTTTTTTCTTGCTTTGTTATTGTTTTCTTCATTTGGTTATTGCGCCGCAAAAAACAACACATTAAACACTTAATATTATTTGTTATTCGTTGTTTGTTTTGTATATATATTTTTGTGTTTTTTTGCTGTTATTTCCAAAGACCAAAGACTATGGTCTTTGGTTATTTCCCTATTGACTTTGTTTATTTTTCTTGCAATTTATATTTATATTTAAATTACCTTGCACTTGTTGTTGTTGTATGGTTTTTTTAGAAAAATGAAGTTATATAGATTTAGTTTTCTTTGCTTTTATTTTTTGGAAGTTATTCCAATATGTGCACTCTTATCATCCTTCCAGATAGAACTGTCTTATTAGTATTTTCTGTACTAGGCTCAGCGAACAATAAGTTATTTGTTGTTGATTTTGCATGTGGTGGGCTATTTACAACAACAACAACGACGACGACAGAAAACTCAATTCAATGCAATTTTTCTTTTTCATTCTCCTTTTGTATATATCTTCCAACTAAACGCAATAAATATGAAGATGATGGTGATGATGACGTTCTCGTTGTCGCTTTTATTTTGTTGTTATAGCTGCTGCTGTTTGGTGGTCTTGTTGTTGTTGTTTTGTTAGGTACACCCCAACCAACATAAAATACTCTGCGCCAATAAACACTTTTTCACTGTTGATTCCTTCCATAGATTTTTGTGTGTACGTACTTTTTTTCACTTCAATATTTGGCTACTTCAAGTTTTCCTTGTTTTCTTAATTTTTCTTCTATTTCACTTAACAATCTTTTTTTTATACACATATTCCTTCTGGTAATTGAAAGAAAATAGGAACACAGTAGATCTTTAAGTATGCATTTTTAGGTATTTGTATATCATCTACACACATTCGTTTTTTTTCTGGGGTAATTTTCTGTTTGATTTTTAATAGCGCAAAGCTTTCGACTCATCGAGAGCTGGGGAAAATTGGCATGGTTAGTTGCACAATATATGTATTTCCAAACTTATTTTTTATTATCACGTAATTTTATTTTTATGATTTTAACCGTATCGTATCCATGTCGCTGGTGTGGTCGCAGTCACCGAAGCCGAAGTGTTTTTGGAACGACGTTAGCGATTTGACAGCGACAATATGTTACGGCGTTGCTAATCGGCAATGCCTATAAAATTTTTGAGACCGGCGTTAATCGCATGGCTTGTTCATAAGAGTCGATAAA
This sequence comes from Haematobia irritans, assembly GCF_050003625.1. NCBI lineage: Eukaryota > Metazoa > Arthropoda > Insecta > Diptera > Muscidae > Haematobia > Haematobia irritans. Next base: position 39,689,559 of record NC_134397.1, on the reverse strand, counting down.
TTTAACGATTTGTAACAGTAACTGGAGAAGGATGTTATGCGATTTACAGACTATCAGTTATTCCCGACGACAGTGCTCGTGTCGAACATATGCCATATATTGTGCACCATATAAGTTAAGTCCGAAGGCATAATCGATACTGCTGCATGTTTATGGGATCGATAACACATTTACCGATTATTTAGTCATCGCCGACAAGTTGTATCGATCCGACACATTGTAAGATTCTTTACAAACACCGACATTCCGTCCGGAATAACTGATATTCTGTAAAGCGCATTATGAAAAAGGCTTTTAAGAACATGGACATGTGAAAATAACATAAAATTTTTCCCCCTTTGCGCTCGCGGTAATTATTTGGACATACGTTGCATATATGTGAATTTCGAGTAATGCGCTTTACACACTATCAGTTATTCCGGACGGAATGTCGGTGTTTGTAAAGAATCTTACAGTGTGTCGGATCGATACGACATGTCGGCGATGACTAAATAATCGGTAAATGTGTTATCGATCCCATAAACATGCAGCAGTATCGATTATGCCTTCGGACTTAACTTATAATGTGCACAATATATGGGATATGTTCGACACGAGCACTGTCGTCCGGAATAACTGATAGTCTGTAAAGCGCATAAATGTGAATTTCTAGTTTCCATGGTAAAGGCATACCGACCTCTAGCGAAATTTTCGGTAGCAAAAATGTATTTAAGTCTACAACAAAAAAACAGGGCTGTGTACACAAATTTTAAACTAGCTAATCGCTTTTAAAAATTGTTAATATATGTTCCAAATACTCCTCAAATAAATTGTTTATTATTTACAGACCTTTTAAAACTTTTACGCACACAATGATTGTAATAAATTAAATGTTTGCTGCCAAAATATGCTTTTGACAACCCTGTTATTTTCATTAGAGGTGCGTACCAGCTTACGAAATTGAACGCTACCGAAAATTTCGTTAGCATAAATAGCAATGCATTTCTTATGGGAATGAAATTTTTCGCTAGAGGTGCATACCGGCCTTAATTGTCAAACTAAAACATCTCAACCCGGTGTGAACGGTGAAATGTTTTGGAAAAAACGAATGAGGAAAACGAGTCGATGGGAACATAGCATAAAAGTTGGACAGCGACGTCATTGAATTAATGAAAATTGAGTAGTGTTTTGCTCAGAAATAAGGAACACACGAGAATGTTATTTATAATTTTTCCTCCATATTCATAAACGTTAATGTAAACATTAAACCTACGATTACCATACAAATTCCTTCGATAAACTGTCATTAAATTATTATGAATATAGGTATTTATGTTTATTTAACGTTCAGCTTTCGTGCCACCATTTCAAAGTTCCATTTCATCCTCATCGCTACCACAGACCATGGCTGAATAAAGAGGTTATATCACGATTACAAAAACAAAAATGTCAATAGGGCTGTTTTCTTTTAGCACTGGATATGCTAAGCCGTTAAGGACTAAAATAAAACAGAGTACTCGTTTATCCAGGACATCTCCAAAAATATGCAACACTGTCATCAGCTGTTTAAAAACAATCACAGAAAATAAGTGAAATCTTGCATTTTTAATGTATGAAATGCTTCAATTAGTAATAAATACTTACTGCTGCGATTATTTCTGACACTGTATCACTTTGAATTTCATGTTTTTCGATAAAATAGTCACAATAAATTGCTATTGTGAATCGAAGAAGCGTCACTTTATCCAAATACAATCTGGCAACATCGGCGCTACTTGCACTGATGAGATGTTCTGGATAGAACACCAGTGCAACGATGTTCTGGATAGCCCATACAAATGTTGCATCCATTGTTACACGAATGGAATAATTCATACATTTTTATTCAAATTAATAAACATCTAAACAATCGTATTTTACTTGACCACAATGAGTCTTTTACAACTTTGTCTAAGAATTTGAAGGGGCTCCTATTGGTGTCGTTCTAAATTGATCTAAAAAGGCACCTAATAATTGCACTCATCCGATGCTTTTTTGTAATAACTTGGCGTGGTACAACTTCTCAATAGTGACGACACTTTTGCGACAAGTTTTGGATATCGCATACGACTGTTTTCGACGTGTTGGGGATTCTCAGAAGCGCCATCAAATTCAATAAATGTTGGCAGGGGAAGTGGTTAAATTATCCAATTATTTTGCGAATATGACTTTGACTTTCTTTGACTTTGTGATTAGTAGAGGGTTTTGTCTGCTGATTCCATTGCATTTGGTATTGGAGTCGGCGTGGCCGAATATATATAACTACATTCCCAATCTAATTTTTCTTGAATTATTTCTTTATTTAAAAATTCTTTTAACCGTGTTAACTTACAATCTATTTTAAATAATTATTGTATTTAATATTAATATATTTATATTGTTATTTAGTATATAATAATAATTGAAATATATTTATATACTTCTAAGATGGTTTGGTTTTCAATGTTGTTGTTGTTTTCTGTTTTTTTTTTGTTAAGTTATACTTGTTTGTTTTTAATACACATTTTATATTATATTAGTGGTATATGATTATAACAAAGTACATAATTATTTATAATTATAAGATGATAGACATTTGTACAAAAAAAGAAGAAAAAATATAAAATGAACACAATGATTTAATATGTGCACTTGTAGATATTTATGCGATTCGATTCCCATAAGAAGTGGATGATCAAAAATGATAACGACAATTGTTATTGGTAGCTTTGACTTAAGCTCGGTATGCACCTCTAGGGAAAATTTCCTTTGGGGGGATGTTATCGATTGAGAAAAATATGCGGACATCTTCAAACAATCGAAAACAATTCTTTAGTTCAGTTGCTGTAGCTAATAAAAGTTTAGTTTATGTCGATAATGCTGTATCTACTTCCAAAGAGCCCGTTATGTTCCTGAAACAAAAATTTCATTTGCATGCCAAAAGGGCAGTTCGCTTATGTATTCCATATGGTAGAAAATGTTAACATTCTTCTATCGATAATATTGGTATTTTCGATTAAGATTCTTATAGGCTTAAAAATGCATTGCTTATGTCCGATTTTTCCGTGAGCCGTTGTTAGCGCTTGTTCTAGAGGAAATTTAGTTTGCGTGTCAATAACACAATTTTTCCATGTAGTTCTTATATAAACAATCGATAACAATGCTAATGGGATTTTCGTTAGCAAATGCAGCAATGCATTTCTTATGGATAGCGGATATTCCGTTACAGGTTCATATCTGCCTCATGAAATACATGGGATAATTGTATTATCGGTATGCAACAAGATTTTCCGCAAAAGCCGCACACCGAGCTTTGCCATAGATATTTGCTAAAAAAACATTTGTGAGACGGTATTATCGAGTATTTACATTTTGCTGCCATAATATATAGCAAAACTGTGCTATCGGTCCGAAACGAAATTTCCGCAGAGGTTCATATTGGGCTTAGTAAACTGCGCGTATCGACATGTATATCGAATCGTAAAAGACATTTGAACAATTTATTATTAGTTCCGATATGACATGCTTACACCTAGCAAAGTTTCTTCCATAAATGGGTTGCCTCAATGACAAAGGGCCTCATTTTTTCATAGTTTTAATAATAATGAAACAGAAAATTTCGTTTACACGTAGATAATACAGTGCATAGGGACAAATTTGGAGAAAATTTTACCAAGAAACTACCAAAAATCTTATTTTGCAAAATTTTTCTTCTGTAGAAAATTTTGTCAAAATTTTATTTCTTTAGAACATTTTGTCAAAATTTTATTACTATAGAAAATTTTCTGAAAATTTTACTTCTATAGAAAATTTTCTCAACATTTTATTTCTATAGAAAATTTTGTCAAAATTTTACTTCTATAAAAAATTTTGTCAAAATTTTATTTCTATAGAAAATTTTGTCAAAATTTTATTTCTATAGAAAATTTTGTCAAAATTTTATTTCTATAGAAAAGTTTGTCAAAATTTTATTTCTATAGAAAAGTTTATAGAAAATTTTGTCAAAATTTTATTTCTATAGAAAATTTTTTCAAAATTTTATTTCTATAGAAAATTTTTTCAAAATTTTATTTCTATAGAAAAGTTTGTCAAAATTTTATTTCTATAGAAAATTTTGTCAAAATTTTATTTCTATAGAAAATTTTGTCAAAATTTTATTTCTATAGAAAATTTTGTCAAAATTTTATTTCCTTAGAAAATTTTGCCAAAATTTTATTTTTATAGAAAATTTTCTGAAAATGTTATTATTATAGAAAATTTTCTGAAAATTGTATTTCTATAGAAAATTTTCTCAAAATTTTATTTCTATAGAAAATTTTGTCAACATTTTATTTCTATAGAAAATTTTGTCAAAATTTTATTTTTATAATAAATTTTGTCAAAATTTTATTTCTATAGAAAATTTTGTCAAAATTTTATTTCTATAGAAAATTTTGTCAAAATTTTATTTCTATAGAAAATTTTGTCAAAATTTTATTTCTATAGAAAATTTTGTCAAAATGTTATTTCTATTGAAAATTTTGTCAAAATTTTATTTCTATAGAAAATGTCAAAATTTTATTTCTATAGAAAATTTTGTCAAAATTTTATTTCTACAGAAAATTTTGTCAAAATTTTATTTCTATAGAAAATTTTGTCAAAATTTTATTTCTATCGACATGTATATCGAATCGTAAAAGATATTTGAGCAATTCATTATTAGTTCCGATATGACATGCTTACACCTAGCAAAGTTTCTTCCATACATGGGTTGAAAAGTTTATAGAAAATTTTTTCAAAATTTTATTTCTATAGAAAATTTTTTCAAAATTTTATTTCTATAGAAAAGTTTGTCAAAATTTTATTTCTATAGAAAATTTTGTCAAAATTTTATTTCTATAGAAAATTTTGTCAAAATTTTATTTCCTTAGAAAATTTTGCCAAAATTTTATTTTTATAGAAAATTTTCTGAAAATGTTATTATTATAGAAAATTTTCTGAAAATTGTATTTCTATAGAAAATTTTCTCAAAATTTTATTTCTATAGAAAATTTTGTCAACATTTTATTTCTATAGAAAATTTTGTCAAAATTTTATTTTTATAATAAATTTTGTCAACATTTTATTTCTATAGAAAATTTTGTCAAAATTTTATTTCTATAGAAAATTTTGTCAAAATTTTATTTCTATAGAAAATTTTGTCAAAATTTTATTTCTATAGAAAATTTTGTCAAAATGTTATTTCTATTGAAAATTTTGTCAAAATTTTATTTCTATAGAAAATGTCAAAATTTTATTTCTATAGAAAATTTTGTCAAAATTTTATTTCTACAGAAAATTTTGTCAAAATGTTATTTCTATAGAAAATTTTGTCAAAATTTTATTTCTATCGACATGTATATCGAATCGTAAAAGATATTTGAGCAATTCATTATTAGTTCCGATATGACATGCTTACACCTAGCAAAGTTTCTTCCATACATGGGTTGTCTCAATGACAAAGGGCCACATTTTTTCCTATTTTTAATAATAATGAAACAGAAAATTTCGTTTGCGTGTCGATAATACAGTGTCCAGTGCCAAATTTGGAGAAAATTTTACCAAGAAACTGCCAAAAAATCTTATTTTGCAAAATTTTTCTTCGGTAGAAAATCTTGTTAAAATTTTATTTCTATAGAAAATTTTGTCAAAATGTTATTTCCTTAGGAAATTTTGTCAAAATTTTATTTCTATAGAAAATTTTGTCGAAATTTTATTTCTATAGAAAATTTTGTCAAAATTGTATTTCTATAGAAAAGTTTGTCAAAATTTTATTTCTATAGAAAATTTTGTCAAAATTTTATTTCTATAGAAAATTTTGTCAAAATTTTATTTCTATAGAAAATTTTGTCAAAATTTTATTTCCTTAGAAAATTTTGCCAAAATTTTATTTTTATAGAAAATTTTCTGAAAATGTTATTATTATAGAAAATTTTCTGAAAATTGTATTTCTATAGAAAATTTTCTCAAAATTTTATTTCTATAGAAAATTTTGTCAACATTTTATTTCTATAGAAAATTTTGTCAAAATTTTATTTCTATAGAAAATTTTCTCAAAATTTTATTTCTATAGAAAATTTTGTCAAAATTTTATTTCTATAGAAAATTTTGTCAAAATTTTATTTCTATAGAAAATTTTGTCAAAATTTTATTTCTATAGAAAAGTTTGTCAAAATTTTATTTCTACAGAAAATTTTGTCAAAATTTTATTTCTATAGAAAATTTTTTCAAAATTTTATTTCTATAGAAAATTTTTTCAAAATTTTATTTCTATAGAAAAGTTTGTCAAAATTTTATTTCTATAGAAAATTTTGTCAAAATTTTATTTCTATAGAAAATTTTGTCAAAATTTTATTTCTATAGAACATTTTGTCAAAATTTTATTTCTATAGAAAATTTTGTCAAAATTTTATTTTTATAGAAAATTTTCTGAAAATGTTATTATTATAGAAAATTTTCTGAAAATTGTATTTCTATAGAAAATTTTCTCAAAATTTTATTTCTATAGAAAATTTTGTCAACATTTTATTTCTATAGAAAATTTTGTCAAAATTTTATTTTTATAGAAAATTTTGTCAAAATTTTATTTCTTAGAAAATTTTGTCAAAACTTTATTTCTATAGAAAATTTTGTTAAAATTTTATTTCTATAGAAAATTTTGTCAAAATTTTATTTCTATAGAAAATTTTGTCAAAATTTTATTTCTATAGAAAATTTTGTCAAAATTTTATTACTATAGAATATTTTGTCAAAATTTTATTTCTATAGAAAATTTTGTCAACATTTTAATTACCTCTTAGTTTGAGTGGAATGTTATGCAAAATCTACCAAAACATCAAGAATTCTACCAATCTACCAAACAGTAAAAGATCAACCGGTTTTAGTAGAATTCTACAAATTGTTGTAACCGTATTTACAAAATAGAAAGCACTTTTCAAAAGATCCTTTTTATGAAAAAAAAAAACAATAATTTTCCATTACACATAACGAAAGTATATTTTTTAAACAGTCGATAATGTCGTATGCTCAATTTTCTGTATCAAAATCCCTGTAAGTCATTGGACTTGAAGCACTTCTACTGACAATTCAAGTGTGTCGATAATGCAGTATCGTGCGTTTCTTATGAGCAGACAATAACATCTAATGTCTACCCCGGATTGTGGCAAAATTTCGTTAAAGCAAAAAACATAAAAACCTATGTGAAATTAACAGCATAGAGTTTCAAATCGTTTACAGCCTTAAGCCTGGTTTTTGGTGTTGTTGTAACAGTTTTGTAATGTAGTTTCATCCCTTTTGTTCTATGCTTGTGTAGTTCAACTAGTAGCCAGATCAAGGAACTCTGCGACAAGGATGGGGTGCGTCCAGAGTGATCTGGAGGTGAGACGGGTAGGCTTAGCTGGGCAAGCGAAAATGTTGAGGAGTGTCATGTGGCCCTTGATTACAGATGGGACACAAGTCAGCTACGCTGCTGATAAGTGGAATTGAGGCGGCTGCACTTGCCTGATTTAAGTTGGGCCAAAACTACCCTGGTCTGCCGTGGAAGGTCTCTCTCCTCCGGTATGCAGCTCTAGCGAAAATTTCTGTTATATACCGATAAGGACGTTTTACCATATTATATTTATGGGATATTGAATGTAAACAATCGATAACATCGCTATAGGAAAAATTTTGTAACAAACCAACCATGTATTTATTATAGCAAAATTATTTGATACAAGTGCATACCGGATTTGGGTTCAGAATTAAGAAGAAATTGAGATCATGAAATAATTTAGAGAAATTTGTCTTTGTCTTATTAAAAGGTGAATTGGAAAGTTCCCAGTGTTAATCAATATGATCTTTAGTTAGACCTAACCTTCAAACTTTCCATATGAAAATTTAACAAATGTTGTATGATTAGTTTATGAATTATAGGCATTTAGAGTGAAGAAACCTCAATTTCGGCAATCACCTCTCCTTTAAAATAAAAATTTCTTTCCAGCAATAATTTTTTTGAGATGTGTGAACGGTTTTTTGCCAACTAGTACGATGAATTAAGTTGAAGGTTGAGTTACATATCATGCGTTATTCAGGCGTTGATTTTTTCAGTTTGAAACACTCTAACAAAACTGTTGATTTCAAAGAGAAAATTCAACTCTTCAATCAACGGACGCATTAACGCATGGTATGTAACTCATCCTTAAAGTAATTCGAATTCAAAAAATTAAAGAAGACAAGAGACATGCAAATCCAACATTGGTATGTACACAGAAAAAAATTCTTTCACTTCAATCAAGAAATTAATTGATTTAATTCATTTTTAATTAAAATTTCTTCAATCGCAGAAATTAAAGAATCAAAAATTAGTCGATCCAATTAATTTTTGTGATTGAATTTTTGCAAATTAAAAAAAATCAGTTAAATTTTTAATTGCATATTTTTTAAAATTTAATTAAAATTTTAATAGGAAAAATTTTGTTTATTTTTTTGATGCGATTGATTTTTTGTAATTAAAAATCTAGTTTAAAATTAAAAAACAATTGCATTTTTAATTGAATAATATTTCAAATTTAATTCAAATTTTAATTGGAAAAAGTTTGTTTATATTTTTGATGCGATTGATTTTTTTGTAATTAAAAATCTAGTTTAAAATTAAAAAAATAATTGGATTTTTAATTGAATATTTTTTAAAATCTAATTAGAATTTTAATTGGATTTTTTTATATTTTTTGCAATTAATTGTTTGTAATAAAAAATTTTTCATTGAATATTTTTTAAAAATTTAATTGAATTTTGTTTTTTTAATTTTTAGCGATTGTTTTTTTAAATAAAAAAATGTCTAATCAATTACAGAATAATTTTTAACATTTAAATAAAATCTTAATTAGAAAAATTTCGTTTATATTTTTTACGATTGATTTTTTTAGTTGAATTAAATTTTTAATTGAATATATTTCTTTAAATTCAATTAAATTTTTAATTGAATATTTTGTTTTTTAATTCAATTAAATTTGTCTGTTTATATTTTTTCTGTGTAGCATGCATACAAATTTCCCATCTTCTTTTTATATTCTTTTTTATAAAATGACAGTGCTTCAGAACTATGCCCTTTAGCAAATATCACCAATAACATTTGGGGAAAAAAGGAGATAAATTCAACAAAAAGCTTTGAAAGAGAATACAAATGAATTCAAAATGATAGATGGTTTGGATATTATTTGTTTGTATTGTAGTATTATAACATATATACCGTTTTCTTTAATGACTTCTTTATAGTTTAATCATAAAATAATTCAACTACAAATTAGTCCGACTTAATACAATAAAATACATTTTTATAAAATTTCTTTCTGTGTGTGTGTGAGTGTGTTTTTTATCATTAGAGAGGGATAATCTCTGGGGGGTTGTTTTGCATTATTTTGTTCATTGCAATAATTTCAAGAGTTTTCAGTTTATTTTTTGTTTGTGTTTAATACTATGCATTTTGTTATTCGTTTTGTTGTTGTTTTTTTCATGTTTTTATATTATTTTATAATAATAGTTGCTATTTTATTTGTTTTTGTTTTTTCTTTTTGTTCTTATTTCCATCATTATAATTTTCCGTTTTTGTTGTAATATGCATTTGTTTTTGTAGTATTTTTTTGTTTATTGTAAGTAATGTGACGAAATGTTCATTATGCTTTGCTAAAATGACGACGGGATGCATTGTAATGGAGGAAAACTAGAGTGGTTGGGGGGCAATACTTAAAACAAAATGTAAAAACACCAAATTCCTCCAAGTATTAAAATAATAATAATATTAATAATTGTAAAAAAAAGAAAAATAAAAAAATAAAAAAAAAAAAAAAACAAAAAAACAAAACAATCTTACAACGACAAGTAAATAATGGAAGGATAATTGTTTTCATTTTTTTTTTGTTTTTGTATAGAAAAATATGCTAAAACTTACAAAAAGAAATGCATTTAAAAATAAATTTGAAATCACTAACCTATCTTATATTTAAATAAAATTGGTTTTTTTCTTCATACTTTTTTTCATCGTTTGTTTTTTTTAATGGTTTTGTAAAAAAATTATCTTCTTTTTTCTTTACTACTAAAAACAAAAATCTTGTTTGGGGAGAAAGAGAGAGGGGGGTGTTGAACTTATAATTTATACATTAAGTTTAATAGTTGTAATAGTAGTAGTAGTAGTGATAAAAAAGTATTTTCGTTTGAAGAAAAACACTCAGACTTCCAGTTGTTTTGAAGGTTGTTGGGTAATGAATGGTTCACTCCACATCCGACGTAGATCACCCTAGTTAATAAAATAAAACAAAAAGACAAGGATATTAGATTTAGGTTGAAAGTATGATTTAGAAATCACATTTACCTTTAAATAGGCCATTGTCAACAAAGGCAGTAAGGTGAATGGAACCAAATAGAGAAGAGCTGGCTGTGCAGCTTTAAATACCTCAGAACTTACTGTTGCAGTAAGCAATCCAAGAAAGTAACTAAAATTAAAAAAAGAAAAATGTGAAATTTTATAACAAAACTCTTTGTGTGAAAAAACCACTTATTATTTGGAGGAACTTTGTCTGTGATATACTTTACCAATTCACAAAATTATTATATCAATTAATTTCGTGATAGGATCAAAAACAAAAAATAAAGAAAAAGGCTCTGCTGTAGATGTAGATCAGTTTTCTATAGAAATAACATTTTGACAAAATTTTCTATAGAAATAAAATTTTGACAAAATTTTCTATAGAAATAAAATTTTGACAAAATTTTCTATAGAAATAAAATTTTGACAACATTTTTTATAGAAATAAAAATTTGACAAAATTTTTTATAGAAATAAAATTTTGACAAAATTGGCTATAGAAATAAAATTTGGACAAAATTTTCTATAGAAATAAAATTTGGACAAAATTTTCTATAGAAATAAAATTTGGACAAAATTTTCTATAGAAATAAAATTTTGAAAAAATTTTCTATAGAAATAAAATTTTGACAAAATTTTCTATTGAAATAAAATTGACAAAATTTTCTATAGAAATAAAATTTTGACAAAATTTTCTATAGAAATAAAATTTTGACAAAATTTTCTATAGAAATAAAATTTTGACAAAATTTTCTATAGAAATAAAATTTTGACAAAATTTTCTATAGAAATAAAATTTTGAAAAAATTTTCTATAGAAGTAAAATTTTGACAAAATTTTCTATAGAAATAAAATTTTGACAATTTTTATAGAAATAAAATTTTGACAAACTTTTCTACAGCAATAAAATTTTGACAACATTTTTTACAGACATAAAATTTTAACAAAATTTTCTATAGAAATAAAATTTTCTATAGAAATAAAATTTTAACAAAATTTTCTATAGAAATAAAAATTTTGACAAACTTTTCTACAGCAATAAAATTTTGACAAAATTTTCTATAGAAATAAAATTTTTATAAAATTTTTTATAAAAATAAAATTTTGACAAAATTTTTTATAGAAATAAAATTTTGACATAATTTTCTATAGAAAAAAAATTTTGACAAAATTTATATAGAAATAAAATTTTGACAAAATTTTCTATAAAAATAAAATCTTGACAAAATTTTCTATAGAAATAAAATTTTGACAAAATTTCCTATAGGAATAAAATTTTGACAAAAGTTTCTATAGAAATAAAAATTTGACAAAATTGTCTATATAACAAAATTGTAACAAAATTTTCTGTAGAAATAAAATTTTGACAACATTTTCTATAGAAATAAAATCTTGGTAAAATTTTCTATAGCAATAAAATTTTGACAAAATTTTCTATAGGAATAACATTTTGACAAAAGTTTCTATAGCAATAAAATTTTGACAAAATTTTTTATAGAAAAAGAATTTTGACAAAATTTCCTATAGAAATAAAATGTTGACAAAATTTCCTATAGAAATAAAATTTTGACAAAATTTTCTATAGAAATAAAATTTTGACAAAATTTTCTATAGAAATAAAACTTTGACAAATTTTCTATAGAAATAAAATTTTGACAAAATTTTCTATAGAAATAAAATTTTGAAAAAATTTTCTATAGAAATAAAATATTGACAAAATTTTCTATAGAAATAAAATTTTGACAAAATATTCTATAGAAATAAAATTTTGATACAATTTTCTATAGACATACAATTTTGACAAAATTTTGTATAGAAATAAAATTTTGACAAAATTTTCTATAGAAATAAAATTTTGACAAAATTTTCTACAGAAATAAAATTTTGACAAAATTTTCTATAGAAATAAAATTTTGACAAAATTTTCTATAGCAATAGAAATAAAAATAGAAATAAAATTTTGACAAAATTTTCTATAGAAAAAGAATTTTGACAAAATTTCCTATAGGAATAAAATTTTGACAAAAGTTTCTATAGAAATAAAAAGTTGACAAAATTGTCTATAGAAATTTTGACAAAATTTTCTATAGAAATAAAATCTTATATTACATGTTAGCCTGATACCGAAACAGGCAATTGACGTCCAAATGCATTATATCTAATTATACAATTATTATTCGAGCTTTATGGACAGATATAGATTAAGGAACATGGTTAATAGAGCCATTGAAAAGAAAACGCCAGATACAAATTACAAATAATTGTATAATTAGAAATAAAATCTTGATAAAATTTCCTATAGAAATAAAATTTTGAAAAAAATTTCTATAGGAATAACATTTTGACAAAACTTTCTATAGCAATAAAATTTTGACAACATTTTTTATAGAAAAAGAATTTTTAAAAAATTTCCTATAGAAATAAAATTTTGAAAAAATTTTCAATAGAAATAAAATTTTGACAAAATTTTCTATGGAAATAAAATTTTGACAAACTTTTATATACAAATAAAATTTTGACAAAATTTTCTATAGAAATAAAATTTTTACAACATTTTATATAGAAATAAAATTTTGACAAAATCTTCTATAGAAGTAAAATTTTGACAAAATTTTCGATAGAAATAAAATTTTGACAAATTTCGATAGAAATAAGCTTATGAAAAATTTTCGATAGAAATAAAATTTTGACAAAATTTTCTATAGAAATAAAATGTTGAGAAATTTTTCTATAGAATTAACATTTTGACAAAAATTTTCTATAGAAATAAAGATTCGACAAAATTTTCTATAGAAATAAAATTTTGACAACAGTTTCTATAGAAATAAAATTTTGAAAAAAATTACTATAGAAATAGAATTTTGACAAAATTTCCTATAGAAATAGAATTTTGACAAAATTTCCTATAGAAATAGAATTTTGACAAAATTTCCTATAGAAATAAAATTTTGACAAAATTTCCTATAGAAATAAAATTTTGACAAAATTTTCTATAGAAATAAAATTTTGACAAAATTTTCTATAGATATAAAATTTTGACAAATTTTCTATAGAAAGAAAATTTTGACAAAATTTTCTATAGAAATAAAATTTTGAAAAAATTGTGTATAGAAATAAAATATTGACAAAATTTTCTATAGAAATAAAATTTTGACAAAATATTCTATATAAATAAAATTTTGATACAATTTTCTATAGACATAAAATTTTGACAAAATTTTGTATAGAAATAAAATTTTGACAAAATTTTCTATAGAAATAAAATTTTGACAAAATTTTCTATAGAAATAAAATTTTGACAAAATTTCCTATAGAAATAAAATTTTGACAAAATTTTCTATGGAAATAAAATTTTGACAACCTTTTATATACAAATAAAATTTTGACAAAATTTTCTATAGAAATAAAATTTTCTATAGAAATAAAATTTTGACAAAATTTTCTATAGAAATAAAATTTTGACAAAATTTTCTATAGAAAAAGAATTTTGACAAAATTTCCTATAGGAATAAAATTTTGACAAAAGTTTCTATAGAAATAAAAATTTGACAAAATTGTCTATAGAAATTGTCTAAAGAAATTTTGACAAAATTTTCTATAGAAATAAAATCTTTATAAAATTTTCTATAGAAATAAAATTTTGAAAAAAAAGTTTCTATAGATAACATTTTGACAAAAGTTTCTATAGCAATAAAATTTTGACAACATTTTTATAGAAAAAGAATTTTTACAAAATTTCCTATAGAAATAAAATGTTGACAAAATTTTCTATAGAAATAAAATTTTTACAAAATTTTCTATGGAAATAAAATTTTGACAAACTTTTATATACAAATAAAATTTTGACAAAATTTTCTATAGAAATAAAATTTTGACAAAATTTTCTATAGAAATAAAATTTTTACATTTTATATAGAAATAAAATTTTGACAAAATCTTCTATAGAAGTAAAATTTTGACAAAATTTTCTATAGAAATAAAATTTTGACAAATTTCGAGAGAAATAAGCTTATGAAAAATTTTCGATAGAAATAAAATTTTGACAAAATTTTCTATAGAAATAAAATCTATAGAAATTTTTTTGACAAAAAATTTCTATAGAAATAAAATTTTGAGAAAATTTTCTATAGAAATAAAATTTTGATAAACTTTTCTATAGAAATAAAATTTTGAAAAGATTTACTATAGAAATAGAATTTTGACAAAATTTCCTATAGAAATAGAATTTTGACAAAATTTCCTATAGAAATAGAATTTTGACAAAATTTCCTATAGAAATAGAATTTTACCGATTTCTCGAAAAAATCCCAACAAAAATTCCCAAATTTATGGAAATTCCCCACCAAATCTATTGTGTTAAAATTTTATTTAAACTGAAAAAATATGTATTCATAAATCTAACATATTCATAGTTAAAGTATATAAACTACTGCGTTATTACAATTTGTAACACAGTGGAAAAACGCACAGTATATATTGATTGAAATGTATTTTACATTCTATTTCCAACACTCTCCCTGAATGTAAAATATCAATAAAATTGTTAATAACAAAAACAAATAAAAAATGTGAATTCATAGAAGACCAAACTTAGTTTTAAAATAATTTAATTTCTTTGGCGATACTGCTTTTGTGAATACGTCTGCCAGCATTTCATTTGTAGGAATATATTCAAGCTCGATTTCTTTCGCATCAACTTTCTGTCTAATAAATTTCGCCTTTATATCCACATGTTTCGTCCTATTTGAATAATTATTATTCAAAGCAACTTGAATAGCTCCCTTGTTGTCGCAGAAAATCTTCATAGTTTTGTTTACATTTCTATTGAGTTCCACATCAAGCCTTTTAAGATAAACAGATTCTTGAATTGCAGCAGTTAAGGACATGAATTCTGCCTCGGTTGATGATAAAGCTACGGTCTTCTGTTTCTTCGTAGCCCAAGATACTGCTGCAGATTGGTTAATGAACACATAGCCTGTTGTTGATAACCGATCATCGACACTTCCTGCCCAGTCTGCATCGCAGTATCCTGTCATATTTGATTGTTCCAAGTCAGTTTTATAAACGAGTTCTGCATTGATCGTTCCTTTTAAATATCGCATTACTCTCTTCGCTGCCTCCCAATGTGCCTTTCCAGGGTTGGAACTAAATCGGCTTAGCATATTTACGGCATATGTAATATCTGGACGAGATACGATTGATGCAAACAAAAGACATCCCACCGCTTGCATGAATGGAACTTTCGACATTTCTTCTTTTTCCTTATCACTCTTGGGGCACATTGAATTTGAAAGCTTTTGATTAATGTCAATCGGACTTAAACTTGGGTTGCAATCAATCATTCCAAAACGCTTCAAAACGTCTCCAATATATTTCGATTGGTCAATGTTGATGCTGTTTTTCCCACGAGTTATTCGCATTCCAAGAATATTTGATGCTTCGCCCATATCTTTCATTTTGAACACTTTCGATAGCTTCTTCTTTGTATTTTTTATACTATTAATTTTGTCAGAAAAAATCAGGACATCGTCTACATACAATGCGACGTATAATTTGAATTCGTCAGTTATTTTGAAATAAATACACTGATCGACTTCACTACGAGTAAGTCCTATCTTCAAAAGTTCGGAATTAATTGTTTCGTTCCATACCCTTCCTGATTGTTTCAATCCATATATTGATTTTATGAGTTTGCATACCTTCTTTGAGCCATCGTTAAAGCCTTCGGGTTGTTGCATATATATAGTTTCTTTTAAATTCCCATTGAGATAGGCGCTAACTGCATCCATTTGATGTATACTCATATTATATTTAGCGGCCAAAGAAACTAAGTATCTTATGGAGTTGTATCTGACGACGGGCGCAAAAGTTTCATTGAAGTCAATGCCTTCTCTCTGCGTGAAACCTTTTGCAACCAGTCTTGCCTTAAATTTCATGGGAGTACCACCATCTTTGTATTTAGTTTTGAACACCCACTTTGATTTAATGGCTTTCTCGTTTTTCGGAAGTTCTGTCAGTATCCATGTCTTATTTTCGTTCAGGGAAGTTATTTCTTCCTCCATTGCTATCTTCCATTCACTCGCATTTCCTGATGACATCGCTTCTTGAAAGGTGGCAGGATCATTTGAGACAAAATCCATGGCACAGAAAATTGACGATTGTTGCCTTCTTGCTGCAATGCGTTCAGATTTTCTAACAGGTTCGTCGGAATTCATTTGTCTGTTATATGCGCTCGATGACCATGAGCTATCGCTTTGACGTCCATCCTCTTCTGCATTTGATTGCCATTCGGAATCTACATACTCACAATCTGTATCAGAATCTTGAATAGAAGTATTATTTGGTGTTAGTGTTTCATTAACGTCATCCAAAGGTAGATCAGATTCATCATTAGAGTTTATTGTGGGTGTTGATTCTTCCATTAATATATTGTCTCTCTCCCTTGAATCAATACTCTCAAAATGATCGATCTGTGGATAATAAAAATCTTGGTGACTAGTTGAATTCAAATGTACTTTTCTATTTTCTAGAAATACCACATCACGACTTTCAATAATTTCATGGTTTTGAGGATTGAATAGTCTATACGCCTTTTTGTGTGTACTGTAACCCACCATGATACATTCCACCGATTTCGAATCCAACTTATGTCGCCTTTCCTTTGGGATATGGACTAAAGCTGGACATCCAAAAACTCTCAAAAATTTTAAATTTGGACGACGTGTTGACCATATTTCTTCCGGACATTTGTCCATACCTCTACATGGCACTCTATTAATCAAAAATGCACTAGTAACAGCTGCCTCTGCCCAGAATCGGTTATCCAAACCACTATCAATTAACATGCAACGCACCCTTTCCACTATTGTACGGTTCTTTCTTTCCGCAACACCATTTTGCTCCGGCGTATACGGACATGTCGTTTGGTGAATTATACCATGTCTTTTCAAAAATTTAGAAAACTCTGTGCTCATGTACTCACCTCCATTATCGGATCGAAGAATTTTGATTTTTCTTTCAGTTTGATTTTCAACTGCCTTTTTGAATTCTTCAAACATACAAAATACCTCCGATTTTCTTGCAATTGGGTACACAAAAACTTTCCTTGAAAAATCATCAACAAATGTAACCATGAACCGTTTTCCCGAAAATGATTCTGCTTGGAGTGGTCCAACTACATCAGAATGTACAAGTTCCAATAATTCTTTAGCACGTGTCCCTTCCTCTTTACTTGGTTTACGAGTCTGTTTTCCTTTCACACATACGATGCATGGATCTAATTCTTTCTTGGTAAAACTGATTCCCAAACTGGCTTTTTTCACCTCATCTAAATTTTTGTTGCAGATGTGTCCCATTCTGCGGTGCCAAGTATTGACATCATTAAGAACAGCAAACAGTTTTGAGTTATTAATGGCGGTTTTACAATCCAATTGATACAAATCATTTTTAATCTTTGCAGAGGCCAAAATGTTGCCTTTATCGTCAAATATGTGACATGATTCGCCCTTGAAAATGACTTTTTTGTTATTTTTAGTGATTTGTCTGACGGAAAGTAAACTTGTGCATAGATTTGGAACATATTCCACATCTTTTACAGTCACAATTCCGGACTCCTTTCCGACATTTACTTCCAAGTCAATATCTCCGACTGATTGCACTTGAAGTTCATCTTTATTTGCAACTATGACTTTTTTTCCTTCAACATTCTTTTTGTTGTACATATACTCGTCAGAATTTGTCATATGGTTACTTGCGCCGCTATCTATGTACCACGAGTACGCATTGGTATTCATATCGGTAGCAGCATTGGCACAAATTCCAGCTTCTGTCTTAGCAAATAAAATTTCCGATTTCTTACCATATTTGTTCTTGGCTGCTTGTCTGTAATCATTCTTACTTGGACAGTTCTTCGCAATGTGACCAGTTTTCTTGCAGTTAAAACAAATGACTTGCTTCTTGTTTTTGTTTGATGACTTCGCTTGGAGAACAGCTTCCTTGTCAATGTTCTGGTCGAATTTCGCATCTTGCAATAAAAGGTTCTTGACAATATCCACAGTCAATTTTTCTTTGGAATTTTCGACGGCCATTACCAAGGGTTTGAAATCGTCGCTCAACCCAGCTAACATTAGTGAGGCTGTCAGCTCGTCATCTATATTCAAACCTGCGTTTTTTACCTTGATAGCCGTAATTATCAGCTCATTTACATAATCTTGGACCGATTTATAATCCTTAAACTTGATGTTCACAAGCTGTTTTAATAGTTCAACTTTTTTAGTTAGCCCATTATCCTCATATGCTTTGAGCAATGCATTCCATGCAGCTTTGGCTGTCGTTGCTGTGGCAATATGTCCATAATTGTTGGGGTCAACCATCAATGTTATTTCCGCTAATGCACGTTCGTTCAATTCCGTATTAGGCATATCCTCGTTAACGGCTTTCCAGCATCCTTTTATCACCAATAAAGATTTTGCTTGTCTTTTCAGACATCAAAGTTCTCCCTGCCCTTTAATCGCTCTAAAGGGCACGTTATATTATTGCTGGCCATTTTTTTCAATTTCTTTTTTACCAAAACGATTTGAAAAAAAATATTTTACGTGTCTATAGGTCCATAACCTATTGTGTTAAAATTTTATTTAAACTGAAAAAATATGTATTCATAAATCTAACATATTCATAGTTAAAGTATATAAACTACTGCGTTATTACAATTTGTAACACAGTGGAAAAACGCACAGTATATATTGATTGAAATGTATTTTACATTCTATTTCCAACAAAATCCCTATTCACGAAAAAATATTTCCAATTTGGGGAAAATCTCCAATACTGGCAACACTGATTCCACTATTTAATTTTTTTAAAGTTAATTGTATAAAATAAATATTTTAATTAAAAAAAAATTTAGAACTTTTTCGATCAACTTTTTAATTGGAAATATTTTGGTGATAGTTTAAGGTGGCAGTACGATTTAGTTCAGGCTGATTTAGACTAATTAGTTCATTGTGGTTTTGTGGTGATAGTTTTTTTTTTCTGTGTTTTGTTTATGGGTCGGATTTAACAATTTATACAATTAATGTTCTAAATATCTCTTTACTTACCCCAATAAGGAACAATGAAAATATGTCAACCTTGAGCCGACACCTTTTGGCGGTGGTAGCATTTGATCGTTTGTTACAATCTGAGCTTTCTTATATGCATCATAACGAAGCACAAAACACAGCAACAAACCGGGCATTACAATATCACCCAAACCCAACATGGAAAAGTGACCGGTATTGTGTATGCTAGGAAAAACCAGTTTGCCAGGCAAATTTAATTTCGGTGCTTCTTTAACCATATTTCCCAAATTTAGTTTTCGCGCCACAATACCCACTGGATTTTCTGCTGGGCGTGTGGCAACTTTCACCATAACATTTGTGCTAAATATGTATGAGGAGAAGAAAACCCAAAAGACATCATATATAAGCAGACCGGTTAGCAGGAGAGTGGAGACTTTTAGACTCGGCAAACGTACGAATGCAATGAAGGCCACACAAAGGCCCATACCCATAGCTGGAAGTAGGATAAGTATATAAAAGAGATTATTAATATAAATAAAAAATAAATATGTGATATGTAATGCAAAAAAGTAAATCGGTTTTTTATTTCAGAACCACAAAAAAAAAAATAACAATTCCGGAAATGACATTAAATTTTAGAATCAGTTTGGATTTTATCGAATTTACCACCCTTAGCACGAATTATGGCCGACAAAGCCATCACACGCTGCATGAAAGCGGCTCTGCGGTGTTTTGGCGCCTTCTTGGCGTAAGCAACTATTTGGTATTTTTTTAGTGCCAACATTCCATTGTGACGTGATCAACATTTTGAAATTTTTTAATGCCACCTCTCCAAAATACTTAACGGATTGAGATTCACCAAAATCGTGCTGAGTGCGATGGTGTTGAGTCGTGTTGTAATGTCCGTGATCTGCGGACGAAATCAATGTCTTCTCAGGGCTTCAATACTGTCTTTAGCACATTTTCCCCATAATAATGGACATTTAATATGACCTCACGGTCGATGAATACGAGGGGGGAACGACCATCGGACGTTTCTGTGTTCCACTCCATTTCCATTCACTTTCATTTGAATTCACAAAGCCAATCAAAGATGCGAATTTTTCGTGCAAGCGAAGCAACTACTTGGCTCTTTCCCTTCTATTTTTTTTTTTTTTGAACTGGTGACCTCTTACATTTTTTGGAACTGTGGCTTTAGACCAAAAGCTCCTTTTTCAATATGTGTTACATCCGTTCACTCGATCCACCGTGGTTAAATGTATATGTTAGCTGGCCCACCTTGTATACAAAGGGTCATGATTATGGTTCAATACCAGTTTCGATGAAATCTATTCAGCGGTAGCGGTGGATTGTCCCCTCTCGGTAATGCTGGTGACATTTCAAAAGTTTCCATATGTTCTGCTCACGGCCAAGTGCAGGGTGGCAAACCACTGCGGCGTGGATTTCGATCAACCTGAAGTTGGTCGCAATATATATCAGCCACCCTGTATAGTCTTCTTAATAATTGTTTAATAATTTTGTTTTAAATTCTTGTATGCATTTCTAATGAAATCTTCGTTTGCATTATGTTGCCTTGTGTTTTATTAGGGAGAGAAATGTATAAGTCGATAATAACGTTCTATGCAAATTATGCTGACAAAAACAGAAACTCGTTTATTAAGGATATCTTCATAGCCCCTACGAAATTGTAAACTAGTGAATTTCCACAAGTAAGTTATTATCGACAATTGTATACTTCCTTATCGAAGTTTTCATTAAAGAAGTACATGTGAACCTTTTTTTATTTTCTCTTCAATTACTTAAAATCGCCGTCTTACCATCCATTAATAACCAATGTCCAGTTAGCACCCACACACAAACAATTGACACAGATAAGGTAAAACTGAACAATTCAGCGGCAGTAAAACGACCACAGACCCCAAATGAGATTCTTGTGCCATCAGTGCAGGGGCGTATTATATACTGACACATGGGCAAGAGTAAGAAGGCCAAAGCCACTGTGGCAATTACTATGGAATAGAAAAAAGAATAAAAAATGAATCATAGAATCATCTTCTTAGGAATTTCAAAAATGGGAGTAAAACTTACTTGCAGTACAAACGGCAAACAGCAGTTGCATTGAATCAAAAAAGAAGAACATAATTAACAGTGATATAGAGGCGCCCAAAGGCAAACACAATGCATGCATTGTATCCAACGTAGCAAATTTACCTGTAAGAAGAAAAGTGAAAAAAATTAAATGAAATGTAAGATGACACAATATAAATATTTAGTATGACTTCATGATGCAGTTTTTTTTATAACAAAGTGAGAAAGAAATAAAAATTGGGTGCATCTTCAAGAACCTTGACACATAAATCGTTAAAATCTCACGATTTTATCTGTCCTCGAAAATTAGGAAATTTTTCCTATCCGAATTTTTAGTCGTTATCCGAAATTGGTATTTAAGCCATATGTTCTAGTGATATTAAATCAACAACTTGAAAGAAAAGTTAGCAAGAACATTTTAATTAGAATTGCAATGTGACAAAAGAGTGGAAAGGATATGAAATTAAAATTTTATTGTCTAATATGATAACCAATGCCTTGAATTACTGCCCGATTCCATGTTTTTGCCCAAACACAAGGGACGTCCTTCTTATAGCCAAATCACACCGGCATGTCATCCCACGAAAAATTAAATATTTTTGATGTTCCGCCGACTGGAATAGAACTCAAGACTATTGGAATGCATGGCGAGCACGGTTGCCACTCGATCCAAAAATAATCTAGCAAATTTTGAATAAAATTTTATTTCTATAGAAAATTTTGTCAAAATTTTTAATCCTATAGAAAATTTTGTCAAAATTTTATTCCTATAGAAAATTTTGTCAAAATTTTATTCCTATAGAAAATTTTGTCAAAATTTTATTCCTATAGAAAATTTTGTCAACATTTTATTCCTATAAAAAATTTTCTCAAAATTTTATTCCTAGAGAACATATTGTCAAAATTTTATTTCTATATAAAATGTTGTCAAAATTTTATTCCTATAGAAAATTTTGTCAAAATTTTATTTCTATAGAAGATTTTGTCAAAATTGTATTTTTATATAAAATTTTGTCAAAATTTTATTCCTATAGAAAATTTTGTCAAAATTTTATTTCTAAAAAAAATTATCAAAATTTTATTCGTTTTGTTTGTAATTGTTGGCTTCTCTTCAATCGTTATTGTTGTTTTTGATCTCAGCTTAAAGCCATGCATTGACTAAACTACAAGTGTAGCTTAACCAAAAGAGGAAAAAGTATGCTTGTCAAATTTATTTGGGCAAAGCCCTATAGACTGCAAGATGGTTGGAGCTTGGTTAAGCTACACTTGTAGTTTCGTCAATGCATGGCTTTAAGCTGAGATCAAAAATAACAATAAAATTTTATTCCTATAGAAAATTTTGCCAAAATCTTATTCCAAGAGAAAATTTCAAAATTTTAGTTTTGTAGAAAAATTTGTTAAAAATTTATTTCTACAGAAAATTTTGTCAAAATTTTATTCCTATAGAAAATTTTGTTAAAATGTTATTCCTAGTGAAAATATTGTCAAAATTTTATTCCTATAGAAAATGTTGTCAAATTTTTATTCCTATAGAAAATTTTGTCAAAATTTTATTTCTAGAAAAAAATTGTCAAAATTTTATTCCTATAGAAAATTTTGCCAAAATCTTATTCCAAGAGAAAATGTCAAAATTTTAGTTTTATAGAAAAACTTGTCAAAAATTTATTTCTATAGAAAATTTTGTCAAAATTTTATTTATATAGAAAATTTTGTCAAAATTTTATTTCTATAGAAAATTTTGTCAAAATTTTATTTCTATAGAAAATTTTGTCAAAATTTTATTTCTATAGAAAATTTTGTCAAAATTTTATTTCTATAGAAAATTATGTTAAAATTTTATTCCTATAGAAAATTTTGTTAAAATTTTATTCCTATAGAAAATTTTGTTAAAATTTTATTCCTATAGAAAATGTTGTCAAATTTGTATTCCTATAGAAAATTTTGTCAAAATTTTATTTCTAGAAAAAATTGTCAAAATTTTATTCCTATAGAAAATTTTGCCAAAATCTTATTCCAAGAGAAAATGTCAAAATTTTAGTTTTATAGAAAAACTTGTCAAAAATTTATTTCTATAGAAAATTTTGTCAAAATTTTATTGCTATAGAAACTTTTGTTAAAATGTTATTCCTAGTGAAAATATTGTAAAAATTTTATTCCTATAGAAAATGTTGTCAAATTTTTATTCCTATAGAAAATTTTGTCAAAAGTTTATTCCTATAGAAAATTTTGTTAAAATTTTATTCCTATAGAAAATTTTGTCAACATTTTATTCCTATAAAAAATATTCTCAAAATTTTATTCCTAGAGAACATATTATCAACATTTTATTCATATAGAAAATTTTGTCAAAATTTTATTTCTATAGAAAATTTTGTCAAAATTTTATTTCTATAGAAAATTTTGTCAAAATTTTATTTATATAGAAAATTTTGTCAAAATTTTATTTCTATAGAAAATTTTGTCAAAATTTTATTTCTATAGAAAATTATGTTAAAATTTTATTCCTATAGACAATTTTGTTAAAATTTTATTCCTATAGAAAATTTTGTTAAAATTTTATTTCTATAGAAAATTTTGTCAAAATTTTATTTCTATAGAAAATTTTGTCAAAGAGAAAATAGAACATTTTTTCAACATTTTATTTCTATAGAAAATTTTGTCAAAATTTTATTTCTATAGAAAATTTTGTCAAAATTTTATTTCTATAGAAAATTTTGTCAAAATTTTATTTATATAGAAAATTTTGTCAAAATTTTATTTCTATAGAAAATTTTGTCAAAATTTTATTTCTATAGAAAATTTTGTCAAAATTTTATTTCTATAGAAAATTATGTTAAAATTTTATTCCTATAGAAAATTTTGTTAAAATTTTATTCCTATAGAAAATTTTGTTAAAATTTTATTTCTATAGAAAATTTTGTCAAAATTTTATTTCTATAGAAAATTTTGTCAAAGAGAAAATGAGCCCTAATTTTAATTTGCGGTTGATTTCCATACTTCCGTTATATTTTGTTGGGGCTCATTTTCGTGGGGCTCATTTTCGTGGGGCTCATTTTCGTGGGGCTCATATTCGTTATGAAGCGTCGCACCACTTTTTCATTCATTTGGATTTTCGGGCTCATTTTCCTGAAGCCTATTTTCCATACCGCCAACTGAAATGTGAATTTCTTGTCAAAAATTTATTCCTATAAAAAATTTTATTCCTAGAGAAAATATTGTCAAAAGTTATTCCTATAGAAAATTTTCTCAAAATTTTATTCCTAAAGAAAATTTTGTCAAAATTTTATTCCTATAGAAAATTTTGTCAAAATTTTATTTCTATAGAGAATTTTTGCAAAATTTTATTTCTATAGAAAATTTTGTCAAAGTTTTATTTCTATAGAAAATTTTGTCAAAATTTTATTTATATAGAAAATTTTGTCAAAATTTTATTTCTATAGAAAATTTTGTCAAAATTTTATTTCTATAGAAAATTTTGTCAAAATTTTATTTCTATAGAAAATTTTGTCAAAATTTTATTCCTACAGAAAATTTTGTCAAAATTTTATTGCTATAGAAAATTTTGTCAACATTTTATTCCTATAAAAAATTTTGTCAAAATTTTATATCTATAGAAAATTTTGTCAAAATTTTATATCTATAGAAAATTTTGTCAAAATTTTATTTCTATAGAAAATTTTGTCAAAGAGAAAATGAGCCCTAATTTTAATTTGCGGTTGATTTCCATACTTCCGTTATATTTTGTTGGGGCTCATTTTCGTGGGGCTCATTTTCGTGGGGCTCATATTCATTATGAGGCGTCGCCCCACTTTTTCATTCATTTGGATTTTGGGGCTCATTTTCCTGAAGCCTATTTTCCATACCGCCAACTGAAATATGAAAATTGTAAGGAGAAAGTCTATTACTTTGTAAAATATAATATCTCGCTGAAGATGATCACCGATGGTGTAACGAAATATCCGAGAACAGCAATATTTCAATAAAAAGTAATGAAAAATATTAACACCAGCATTTTTCATTAGTCCATGACCTCAAGCCAAACAAATAATCCCAAAATTGTAAAATTCCAAAGGTCAACTAACAAAACTAAACAAAATTTTATTTCTATAATAAATTTTGGCAAAATTTTATTTCTATAGAAAATTATGTCAAAGAGAAAGTGAGCCCTAATTTTATTTTGCGGTTGATTTTCATACTTCCGTTACATTTTGTTGGGGATCATATTCATTATGAAGCGTCGCCCCACTTTTTCATTCATTTGGATTTTGGGGCTCATTCTCCTGAGGCCTATTTTCATACCGTCAACTGAAATATGAAAATCTACCCCAAAATAAAATTAGAGTTCAATTTTTTTTATTTAAAAGATTTTTTTTATTTAAAAAATTAAATATGTGAAATCATAGGAAAGTTTTAAAAATGCCACGCAAACGTTAAATTTGGTGCGATACAACGATATTCAGAACCATAAAAGTGCGTATAGTTGCTGCCATTATCCCTAAATGCGAAAATAGGCCCCATTTGAATACGAAACACAATCCCAAAAAAAGGAAATTAGGGTTTATTTTTATAATGCAAACGTGCGCCAAATATAAAATTATGTTACTCCCCAAAAAAGGTGCTTTGAATATGGGCACCACGAAAATGAGCCCCAAACCTAAATGAAGTAGGACCCCAAAAATTTATATAAATATGAAAAAAAATCAAGTTTTGCAGGAGTTTTTTATATCGGCCAAAATGGCATAATGTGAACAAAATACCAGGTATACCGGTATGAAGTGAGCGTCAAGATGCGACTGTCTCAATAGGGAACATTCGAGCCCTTATTTTTGTTTGTTTGTATGCTATGACATCTGTGAAAAATATTTCGTATACATGAAGTAATTGAAAAGACAACATAATATCTTTTCATCGTGTTAAAAATGTCGGAATTTTGCACCAGAAAGTGGTGATTTGCGGAATGCATTAGTTTTTTGTTTTCATTTGAAGAAAAGTGCTGCAGAGTCGCATCGAATGCTAGTCGAGGCATATCATGTTCATGCTCTATCAGAAGCAACATGCAAAAGAATGTTTCAACAGTTCAGAAATAATTAGTTGGATGTAGAAAGAAATGAAGAACGTGAAGACCATCAAAAAAGTTTGAAGACGCCGAATTGCAAACGATATTGGATGGAGAGTCAAAAGCAAAGGCAGCAATGTCAAATGTTGCACAACAAACAATTTCCGATCGTTTAAATGCTATGTGAAAGAAAAAATGCTAGGTTAGGTTAGGTTAGGTGGCAGCCCGATGTATCAGGTTCACTTAGACTATTCAGTCCATTGTGATACCACATTGGTGAACTTCTCTCTTATCACTGAGTGCTGCCCGATTCCATGTTAAGCTCAATGACAAGGGACCTCCTTTTTATAGCCGAGTCCGAACGGCGTTTCACATTACAGTGAAACCACTTAGAGAAGCATTGAAACCCTCAGAAATGTCACCAGCATTACTGAGGTGGGATAATCCACCGCTGAGAAACTTTTTGGTGTTCGGTCGAAGCAGGAATCGAACCCACGACCTTGTGTATGCAAGGCGGGCATGCTAACCATTGCACCACGGTGGCTCCCAAGAAAAAATGCTATGGAAGAGAACAAAATAAACGCTCACTTCATACCGGTATACCTGGTATTAGCAAGGAAGACAATTTTCAAAAATTAATAAGCTAAATTATTTTATGGAAATAAAATTGTCATTTTATTAAATTTACGTTAATTTAGTCTTAACTTGCGATTAAATTGTTCGTCATTGTAATGAATGTTTAATTTAATGGCGAATTATCTATATATATAAAATTCAATCTATGTTTGTTTATTTGTTTGTTTGTATGTACCGAGTTGGCTCCGAAACGGCTGAACCGATTTACTTGAAATCGTAGGGGGCGTTCTTGTGGTGAAAATAGGGTACCTCATTTTTGGACACCTGGTCGCGGAGGAGGACCTCCCCTTTGTCCGACTTTTTGAAAATTGAACCAAAGTTGACCGATTTGCTTGAAATTTTCATTGAAGGTTGGGGTTGGCATCTAGATAAAGATCCGCTACTTTATATTTCGATATTTGGTGGCGGAGGGGGATCTCCCCTTTCTTTGATTTTTTTTAATGTACAGTGAAAAAACTAAAATTCTCTAAATTATTTGAGATTTACAGAGAACATGCGGTGAGGTTATGGAATTAATATGGGGTAGCTGATGATTTCATATGTGGTCGGGGAGGGGGACCTCCCCCTTGCCCTACTTTTTGAAACTTGGAACAAAATTATGCGATTTGCTTGAAATTTTCATTGAATGTTGCCATCTAGACAAAAATCCGCTACATTATTTTTCGATATTTGGTCGGGGAGGGGGACCACCCCTTTGCCCGACTTTTTTTTAAGTACAGTGAAAACAAAACTAAACTCCCCCGACTGAAATTTTACGGAAAAAATGGGTGAGGTTATGAAATTTATATCACGTTCCTGATTTTTTAATAAAAATAAAAGGGCATAGGGAGACATCCGCTTCTCTTAAGTATATACAGAGAAACAATTTAACTTTACCGAGTTACTTGAAATTTACACAGGACTGGGGAGAGGTTACGATATTAATAGTTGATACCTGATTTTGTGATATTTGGACGAAAGAGAGGCCGCCCCTTTAGGCTTATAATTTGCTTGACATTTTCTGAGACGTTTACAAAAGGTACGCTACATCACTTTTCGACATTTGGTCGAGGGGGAAATTCTTAAGTTTTCTTGAAATTTACAAAGGCGGTGGGGGAAGGTTATGAACGAAGGGGCAACCTTCCTTGCCCCACACTTGAAGGAAAGTTTCAAGAATTTTCAGGGAAGGTTAGGGGTGCTATTCACTACGGTGTTTGTCGATATTGTATCGGGGAAAGTGACGTCCCTTTAAAACAATAGAGCAAAATTTAAACATCTCCGATCTACTTGAAATTTACAGGGAACGTGGGAGGAGGTGATTAAATTTATACGTGATTTTTAAATTAGTATATGATTTTTCGATATCTGGTTGTGGAAGGGGAAAATTTGAATAAACTTTGTCGATTTACTTCGATAGAATTTATAGGGACCATTGAGTAGTTGTGAAATTACTATAGGGGTACGTCATAGTCCGATATCAGGTCGGAGTGGAGCGAAGGAGAGGAGAGGGTTCCCTTTTGTCCGTTTTTTTTTCTTAAATTGAAAGTAGAGGGTTGTCCGTAAATGGGAACTCGGTACATAATTTTATGATATTTGCACAGTATTCTGCCAGACTTAGTAAAGAACTTAAATTTACATGAAATTGGCAGCCAAATGTTAATGTGGTAACATTTTTTACTACTTTTGCTTTTTCCGATTTATTGAATTGGAAACAATAATTCTTTGTATGTTATGTTATTATAATATAGTGCTTAATTTTCAGATATGTTGAGGAGAAGGATAC
This sequence comes from Haematobia irritans, assembly GCF_050003625.1. Taxonomy (NCBI): domain Eukaryota; kingdom Metazoa; phylum Arthropoda; class Insecta; order Diptera; family Muscidae; genus Haematobia; species Haematobia irritans. The sequence goes on along the minus strand of NC_134397.1, from coordinate 39,660,601 downwards.
ATTTCCACACTTAAAATTTACAAGAAATATAGAAGATTTTCCAACTACTTGAATACAGAACATTATTTAAAAAATTTTGAGGAAAGGGTACACCCTCTCCCCGACATTTTTTAAGACGAACCGTTTTACATATGCATATCCGCCGTATTTGTATCTATAAATGAAAAAGCAAGTAGTCCGATTTGTTTGAAAGAATTCAAATCTTTTCGAATTTGTTTTCAGCACGAAGGATATGGTTGACTAAGTTCCTACAAAAACACTTCGGAAGGCGCAGCGAAGCGGGCCGGGTTACGCTAGTTTCACATAATATTAATGAACTTGTTCATTGTCTTAATGAAATAGTTTCATTATGTTATGTTATGCAATTTTCTTTTTTTTTACAATATAAGAAAAACTAAAACTTACTTGGCTCCTGTTGGACAGGCTCTCCCGTTAGTAGATTTGTCGTTGATTCATTACGTTTCTTTAGCTCCCGCTCTCGGGCTTCCTGTTCAATGTTTAAACTGCGAAAGCTACCATAGACTATCAATAGCATCGATATAAGGCATGTCGAAACTCTTGATGAATCCATGATGCTGCCAGCGGCTATTTGAAAGGTATTTGTTGTTGTACTACTACTATCGATAAGTAAACCGGCTCCGGCTGCTGCTCCTGCTTCACCATTTAAAGAACCGGGCGACATTGCCACCCAAACACCTTTAAAAATTTAACCTTACTGCAACACCAACTGCAGTAAGAAGTGATGATGATGATGATACTGATACTGATGTGTTGGATGATTTGTCGAAGCTTTCTATAGCTAATTGGCCAAAATTTTGGAGTATTTCTTATGCAATGCAAGGGGGGCTTGATAGCTGCTCACACCTCTGGCTTAGATTAAATTCTTCAGCCACTTCTTTAGGGATTTTTGTAATGTCCCCCTGTGTTTGTGAGTGTGTGTGTGTGTGTGAGTTTCGTTTATAAAATGCAATTTATTCCATTTTTTTATTATTTCCTATGGAAAATGATGATAGATGAATGAAAGTGAGTAAGAGTAAAGTGGTTCTTCTTTGAAAAACTCTAGGGAACGAACACTTGTTGTATGTGTGTTCTTGCTCTTTACGACGATTCCGTTTCCGTTTCCTTGTTTCCTTCTGCTTATACAAAACCACAAACTCACTGCTCACTGTTTCGATGATGGATGACAACTGTGGTGATTCGAATATCGTTGGTGGGAATTATTGTTGTAATATGCAGCAGTAGATAAACAACGACGACGACGACGATGACGACGAAGGAGGTGTGTTTCAAATTCAATTTGATAACTCAACATGCCGTGCATTACCTATGTTACCACCATTAACTCTCACACAGACACCAGCGTAACACTAGCACTCCGTCACAATTTGATAATTCAATCGCTTAGCATAACCCAGCAGTAATAGTGACCCTACCGGCGGTAGGATTATTAGTATTTCTTTGATTGTTGTTGCTGGCTGTTGCTGTTGTTGTAGTTGTTAACACTGCCACATTAATAATAATACTGCTGATATATCATATCAGTATCTCTTAGAACCACCAGCAGACATTTATCTGAAGACAAACATTGTCATTGTTGCGTTCTAAAAGTAAATGTGTAAAAGATAAGAAAACCAATTTTACACAGGTTAGTAAATTCCAATGTAAATATGTATGTATGTATTTATGAGAATATATGTACATATATTTGAAAGAAATCTACTATATATGTATACTAAATGGATATTTAAAGTAAAGTAATTGTATTTATGGTCTTTTTGAATTGTTCGGAGAGTTTTCATAAGTACCCCAATATGTAAAGGGGGGAGGGGTTGGCCCCCATCAACAAGGTGATGCACATACATATATAAAATTTGGTGGTAAAGAAAAAAAATTTTAAGAGATCATTGACCTTGTTGTTTTGAATATGGTTATCGGAAATTTATATCAAATTATTATCATTTATTCCATACAAAATGCCGGTTATTGCCTGGAGATTGAAAATTCCCTTTTGTCATTAAAGTCAATATTAAAATTATAAAAAAAAGGTCCAAAATAATAATGATTTCTATAGAAACTTTTTTGGCAACTTTTATTTCTATAGAAAATTTTCGGACAAAATTTCATTTCTATAGAAAATTTTGTCAAAATTTTATTTCTACAGAAAATTTTGTCAAAATTTTATTTCTTTGGAAATTTTTGACAAAATTTTATTTCTATAGAAAATTTTATAAAAATTTTATTTCTATAGGAAATTTTGTCAAAATTTTATTTCTATAGAAAAATTTTGTCAAAATTTTATTTCTATAAAAATGTTTGCCAAAATTTCATTTCTATAGAAAATTTTTGACAAAATTTTATTTCTATAGAAAATTTAGTCGAAATTTTATTTCTATAGAAAATTTTGTCAAAATTTTATTTCTATAGAAAATTTTGTCAAAATTTTATTTCTATAAAAATTTTTGTCAAAATTTTATTTCTATAGAAAATTTTGTCAAAATTTTATTTCTATAGAAAATTTTGTCGAAATTTTATTTCTATAGAAAATTTTGACAAAATTTTATTTCTATAGAAAATTATGTCAAAATTTTATTTCTATAGAAAATTTTGTCAAAATTTTATTTCTATAGAAAATTTTGACAAAATTTTATTTCGATAAAAAATTTTGTCAAAATTTTATTTCTATAGAATATTTTGTCAAAATTTTATTTCTATAGAAAATTTTGTCAAAATTTGATTTCTATAGAATTTTTTTTTGGAAAATTTTATTTCTATAGAAAATATTTTGGCAAAATTTCAGAAAATTTTCTGAAAGAAATGTTTTATTATTTTATTTTAGAAGTTTATTATTTTCTAAAATTTTGTCAATATTTTATTTGTAACGAAAATTTTCTCAAAATTTTATTTCTATAGATTTCTTTTTGGCAAAATTTTATTTCTACAGAAAATGTTTGGCAAAATTTTATTTCTATAGAAAATTTTGTCGAAATTTTATTTCTATAGAAAATTTTGTCAAAATTTTATTTCTATAGAAAATTTTGTCGAAATTTTATTTCTATAGAAAATTTTGACAAAATTTTATTTCTATAGAAAATTATGTCAAAATTTTATTTCTATAGAAAATTTTGTCGAAATTTTATTTCTATAGAAAATTTTGACAAAATTTTATTTCTATAGAAAATTATGTCAAAATTTTATTTCTATAGAAAATTTTGTCAAAATTTTATTTCTATAGAAAATTTTGACAAAATTTTATTTCGATAAAAAATTTTGTCAAAATTTTATTTCTATAGAAAATATTTTGGCAAAATTTCAGAAAATTTTCTGAAAGAAATGTTGTATTACTTTATTTTAGAAGTTTATTATTTTCTAAAATTTTGTCAATATTTTATTTGTAACGAAAATTTTCTCAAAATTTTATTTCTATAGATTTCTTTTTGGCAAAATTTTATTTATACAGAAAATGTTTGGCAAAATTTTATTTCTATAGAATTTTTTTTTGCAAACTTATATATCTAAAAAAATTGTATATCTGGCAAATTTTTATTTCTATAAAAATTTTCTCAAAATTTTATTTCTATAGCAAATTTTGACAAAATTTTATTTCTATAAAAATTTTTGTCAAAATTTTATTTCTATAGAAAATTTTGTCAAAATTTTATTTCTATAGAAAATTTTGTCAAAATTTTATTTCTATAAAAATTTTTGTCAAAATTTTATTTCTATAGAAAATTTAGTCAAAATTTTATTTCTATAGAAAATTTTGTCGAAATTTTATTTCTATAGAAAATTTTGACAAAATTTTATTTCGATAGAAAATTTTGTCAAAACTTTTTTCTATAGAAAATTATGTCAAAATTTTATTTCTATAGAAAATTTTGTCAAAATTTTATTTCTATAAAAATTTTTGTCAAAATTTTATTTCTATAGAAAATGTTGTCAAAATTTTATTTCTATAGAAAATTTTGTCAAAATTTTATTTCTATAGAAAATTTTGACAAAATTTTATTTCTATAGAAAATTTGATCAAAATTTGATTTCTATAGAATTTTTTTTTGGAAAATTTTATTTCTATAGAAAATATTTTGGCAAAATTTTAGAAAATATTCTGAAAGAAATGTTTTATTATTTTATTTCAGAAGTTTATTATTTTCTAAAATTTTGTCAATATTTTATTTGTAAAGAAAATTTCCTCAAAATTTTATTTCTATAGATTTCTTTTTGGCAAAATTTTATTTCTATATTTTTTTTTGGCAAAATTTTATTTCTACAGAAAATGTTTTGGCAAAATTTTATTTCTATAGAATTTTTTTTTTGCAAAATTTTATATCTAAAAAAATTGTATATCTGGCAAATTTTTATTTCTATGGAAAATTTTATCAAAATTTTATTTCTATGGAAATGAAAATTGTTGGGCAAATTTTTTATATAAATAAAAAATTTTGTCAAAATTTTATTTCTATAGATTTTGTCAAAATTTTATTTCTATAGAAAATTTTGTCAAAATTTTATTTGTATAGAACATTTTTGGGCAAAATTTTATTTCTATAGATTTTGTCAAAATTTTATTTCTATAGAAAATTTTGTCAAAATTTTATTTCTATAGAAAATTTTGTCAACATTTTATTTCTATAGAAAATTTAGACAAAATTTTATTTCGATAGAAAATTTTGTCAACATATTATTTGTATAGAAAATTTTATCAAAATTTTATTTCTATAGAATTTTTTTTTTGGAAAATTTTATTTCTATAGAAAATATTTTGGCAAAATTTTAGAAAATTTTCTCAAAGAAATGTTTTATTATTTTATTTTAGAAGTTTATTAATTTTATTTCTATAGAAAATATTTGGGCAAAATTTTATTTCTATAGATTTTGTCAAAATTTTATTTCTATAGAAAATTTTGACAAAATTTTATTTCTATAGAAAATGTTGTCAATATTTTATTTGTAAAGAAAATTTTCTGAAAATTTTTCTATAGATTTTTTTTTTTTTTTTGGCAAAATTTTATTTCTATAAATTTTTTTGGCAATATTTTAGTTCTATAGAAAATGTTTTGGCAAAATTTTATTTCTTTAAAAATTTTTCTGACAAATTTTTGTTTCTATGGAAAATTTTATCAAAATTTTATCAAAATTTTATTTCTAATGAAAATTTTGTCACAATTTTCTCTCTATAGAAAATTTTTGGGCAAAATTTTATTTCTATAGAAAATTTTTGGGCAAACTTTTATTTCTATAGAAAATTTTTGGGCAAAATTTTATTTCTATAGATTTTGTCAAAATTTTATTTCTATAGAAAATTTTGTCAAAATTTTATTTCTATAGAAAATTTTGTCAACATTTTATTTCTATAGAAAATTTAGACAAAATTTTATTTCGATAGAAAATTTTGTCAACATATTATTTGTATAGAAAATTTTATCAAAATTTTATTTCTATAGAATTTTTTTTTTGGAAAATTTTATTTCTATAGAAAATATTTTGGCAAAATTTTAGAAAATTTTCTCAAAGAAATGTTTTATTATTTTATTTTAGAAGTTTATTAATTTTATTTCTATAGAAAATATTTGGGCAAAATTTTATTTCTATAGATTTTGTCAAAATTTTATTTCTATAGAAAATTTTGACAAAATTTTATTTCTATAGAAAATGTTGTCAATATTTTATTTGTAAAGAAAATTTTCTGAAAATTTTTCTATAGATTTTTTTTTTTTTTGGCAAAATTTTATTTCTATAAATTTTTTTGGCAATATTTTAGTTCTATAGAAAATGTTTTGGCAAAATTTTATTTCTATAAAAATTTTTCTGACAAATTTTTGTTTCTATGGAAAATTTTATCAAAATTTTATCAAAATTTTATTTCTAATGAAAATTTTGTCACAATTTTCTCTCTATAGAAAATTTTTGGGCAAAATTTTATTTCTATAGAAAATTTTTGGGCAAACTTTTATTTCTATAGAAAATTTTTGGGCAAAATTTTATTTCTATAGAAAATTTTTGGGCAAAATTTTATTTCTATAGATTTTGTCAAAATTTTATTTCTATAGAAAATTTTGTCAAAATTTTATTTCTATTCGTTTTGTTTGTTATTGTTGGTTTCTTTTCAATCATTATTGTTGTCTTTGATCCCAGCTTAAAACCATGCATTGACTAAACTACAAGTGTAGCTTAACCAACAGAGGAAAAGTATGCTTGTCAAATTTATTTGGACAAAGCCCTATAGACTGCAAGATGGTTGGATGGACGCACGTTTCGGAATTTCCACAATCCTCATCAGCAACCTCTACTTGCAGCAAAACTGTCAACCAATTATCAGAATAAATTGAGACAGTTTACTAAACCCAAAGTGCAACACACTTGAACCTTCCGAAAAAAGGTTTATGATAGTCGGCCTCTGCCGAAATAAATTTGTACAAACATATCTCTTTTCCTTTGCCACTGCCATATCATCGATTTGAATGTAGTTGGCTGGGTATATCTTGAGCGTGCTTCCTCTTACTTCATTCGTTTGGTTTTGTTATTGTTGGTTTATTCTTCAATCATTTTGTTGTTTTTGATTTCAGCTTAACGTGACAAAATTTCTATAGAAATAAAATTTCGACCAAATTTTCTATAGAAACAATTTTCTATAGAAATAAAATTTTGAGAAAAATTTCTATAGAAATAAAATTTTGAAAAAATTTTCTATTAAAAGAAAATATTGACAAAATTTTCTATAGAAATAAAATTTTGACAAAATTTTCTATAAAAAGAAAATATTGACAAAATTTTCTATAGAAAAAAGATTTTGACAAAATGTTCTATAGACAGAAAATTTTGATAAAATTTTCTATAGGAATAAAATTTTGACAAAATTTTCTATAGAAATAAAATTTTGACAAAATTTCTATAGAAATAAAATCTTGACAAAATTATTATTTGGTAGTATTTTGGTAAAATTTTCTTCAAATTTTGGTAGTTTATTTTTGTCTTGCAACCGTGGTCCAAGTTCCATCCACTGCCACGAAACTAACACAGTCTGTCTGCCAATACGAGATCGAGGAATGTGTTTTTTACTTTATCCTCATGGTCGGCAACCTTCAAAACTAGCATTAATCCAATTTTGACAGTAGACATCAAAAAGAGAAGACTCTGAACTATCTATTACAATGCAATTCGGCCAACTTTTTCCACAATTTAGACCTTGGTGGTGATATTAATATTCCGAAAATATTTGACATTCAGACAGATTGTCTCTCAGCCAAACAAGACAATTGTGTTGCACTATGAATTTTGAAAACTAAAAAAAAAATATGCAAGTAATTATAGCAAATTACAGTTACTGATTACAATGATTCGACGAAAATTAATTAATTTAAAACCACAAAAAAAAATATGCAAACAGAAAACGAGTATTCAATGGCAAATAACAGTATACATAGTGTACATGAACAATCAGTCGTTTTTAAATGCATCATAACAAAAGATTAAAATTAATGACGAAACCTTCAAAAACTTGCAATTTGTCTTATTCAGTTATCTCTAAATAAATCGACATATGTGTTAATTAAAGGGTGGCAAAAATATTAGGCATGATGTGTAATTATGAAGGCCCAGAGGTTATGGTTAAATTTCAATTAAAGGTAGATCTCTGTATATCAATAACATATCAATAACGTATTTTATTTATTTTATTTATTGACTTTAAACATTTTGGGAAAACAATAAAATTCTTCAATATTGAGATCATCTTACTCACAGAATTCTACCAAAATTGGTAGATATTTTACTGTTTGGTAGATTGGTAGAATTTTTGATGTTTTGATAGATTTTGCAAAATATCCCTCTCAATAAATTTTCTATAGAAATAAAATTTTGACAAAATTTTCTATAGAAATAAAATTTTGACAAAATTTTCTATATAAATAAAATTTTGACAAACTTTCTATATAAATTATATTTTGACAAAATTTTCTATAGAAATAAAATTTTGACAACATTTTCTATAGACATAAAATGTTTACAAAATTTTCTATAGACATAAAATTTTGACAAAAATTTTTATTGAAATACAATTTTGAAAAAATTTCCTATAGAAATAAAATTTTGACAAAATTTTCTATATAAATTAAATTTTGACAAAATTTTCTATAGAAATAAAATTTTGAGAAAATTTGCTATAGAAATAAAATTTTGACAAAATTGTCTATAGAAATAAAATTTTGACAAAATTTTGTATAGAAAAGAAATACAATTTTGACAACATTTTCTATGGACATAAAATTTTGAAAAAGTTTTGACAAAAATTTCTATAGAAATAAAATTTTGACAAAATTTTCTATAGAAATAAAATTTTGACAAAATTTTCAATAGACATAAAATTTTGACAAAATTTTCTATATAAATAAAATTTTGACAAATTTTCTATATAAATAATATTTTGACAAAATTTTCTATAGAAATAAAATTTTGACAAAATTTTCTATAGAAATAAAATTTTGACAAAATTTTCTATAGACATAAAATTTTGACAAAATTTTCTATAGAAATAAAATATTGACAAAATTTTCTATAGAAATAACATTTTGGCAAAATTGTTATTGAAATACAATTTTGACAACATTTGCTATAGAAATAAAATGATGACAAAATTTTGTATTTAAATAATATTTTGACAAAATTTTCTATAGAAATAATATTTTGACAAAATTTTCTAGAAATAAAATTTTGACAAAATTTTCTAGAAATAAAATTTTGACAAAATTTTCTAGAAATAAAATATTTCAATTTTGACAACATTTTCTAGAGAAATAAAATTTTGATAAAATTTTCTATATAAATAAAATTTTGACAAAATTTTCTATAGAAATAAAATTTTGACAAAATTTTCTATAAAAATAAAATTTTGACAAAATTTTATAGAAATAAAATTTTGACAAACATTTCTAGAAAACAAATTTTGACAAAATTTTCTAGAAATAAAATTTTGACAAAATTTTCTAGAAATAAAGTTTTGACAAAATTTTCTATAGACATACAATTTTGGCAAAATTTTCTATAACCTAAAATTTTGACAAAAATTTTCTAAAGACATAAAATTTTGATAAAATTTTCTATAGAAATACAATTTTGACAAAATTTTCTAGAAATAAAATTTTGACAAAATTTTCTATAGACATAAAATTTTGACAAAATTTTCTATAGACATAAAATTTTGACAAAATTTTCTATAGACATAAAATTCTGACATAATTTTCTATAGACATAAAATTTTGACAAAATTTTCTATAGACATAAAATTTTGACAAAATTTTCTATAGACATAAAATTTTGACATAATTTTCTATAGACATAAAATTTTGACAAAATTTTCTATAGACATAAAATTTTGACATAATTTTCTATAGACATAAAATTTTGACAAAATGTTCTATAGACATAAAATTTTGACAAAATTTTCTATAGACATAGAATTTTGATAAAATTTTCTATAGAAATAAAATTTTGACAAAATTTTCTATAGACATAGAATTTTGATAAAATTTTCTATAGAAATAAAATTTTGACAAAATTTTCTAGAAATAAAATTTTGACAAAATTTTCTAGAGACATAAAATTTTGACAAAATTTTCTATAGACATAAAATTTTGAAAAAAAATTTCTATAGACATAAAATTTTGACAAAATTTTCTATAGACATTAAATTTTGACAAAATTTTCTATAGACATTAAATTTTGACAAAAAAATTCTGGAAAAAATATTTTGACAAAATTTTCTATAGAAATAAAATTTTCACAAAATTTTCTATAGACATAAAATTTTGACAAAATTTTCTATAGAAATAAAATTTTCACAAAATTTTCTATAGAAATAAAATTTTCACAAAATTTTCTATAGAATTTTGTTAAAATTTTATATAGACATAAAATTTTGACAAATTTTTCTATAGAAATAAAATATTGACAAAATTTTCTATATAAATAAAATTTTGACAAAATATTCTGTAGAAATAAAATTTTGACAAAATTTTCAATAGAAATAAAATGTTGACAAAATTTTCTATAGAAATAACATGTTGACAACATTTTTTATTGAAATAAAATTTTGACAAAATTTTCTAGGAAAAAATTTTGACAAAATTTTCTAGAAATAAAATTTTGACAAAATTTTCTAGAAATAAAGTTTTGATAAAATTTTCTATAGACATAAAATTTTCTACAGAAATAAAATTTTGACAAAATTTTCTAGAAATAAAATATTTCAATTTTGACAACATTTTCTAGAGAAATAAAATTTTGATAAAATTTTCTATATAAATAAAATGTTGACAAAATTTTCTATAGAAATAAAATTTTGACAAAATTTTCTATAAAAATAAAATTTTGACAAAATTTTATAGAAATAAAATTTTGACAAACATTTCTAGAAAACAAATTTTGACAAAATTTTCTAGAAATAAAATTTTGACAAAATTTTCTAGAAATAAAGTTTTGACAAAATTTTCTATAGACATACAATTTTGGCAAAATTTTCTATAACCTAAAATTTTGACAAAAATTTTCTAAAGACATAAAATTTTGATAAAATTTTCTATAGAAATACAATTTTGACAAAATTTTCTAGAAATAAAATTTTGACAAAATTTTCTATAGACATAAAATTTTGACAAAATTTTCTATAGACATAAAATTTTGACAAAATTTTCTATAGACATAAAATTCTGACATAATTTTCTATAGACATAAAATTTTGACAAAATTTTCTATAGACATAAAATTTTGACAAAATTTTCTATAGACATAAAATTTTGACATAATTTTCTATAGACATAAAATTTTGACAAAATTTTCTATAGACATAAAATTTTGACATAATTTTCTATAGACATAAAATTTTGACAAAATGTTCTAGAAATAAAATTTTGACAAAATTTTCTAGAGACATAAAATTTTGACAAAATTTTCTATAGACATAAAATTTTGAAAAAAATTTCTATAGACATAAAATTTTGACAAAATTTTCTATAGACATTAAATTTTGACAAAATTTTCTATAGACATTAAATTTTGACAAAATTTTCTATAGACATTAAATTTTGACAAAAAATTCTGGAAAAAATATTTTGACAAAATTTTCTATAATAAAATTTTGACAAAATTTTCTATAGAAATAAAATTTTCACAAAATTTTCTATAGACATAAAATTTTGACAAAATTTTCTATAGAAATAAAATTTTCACAAAATTTTCTATAGACATAAAATTTTAACAAAATTTTCTATAGACATAAAATTTTGACAAATTTTTCTATAGAAATAAAATATTGACAAAATTTTCTATATAAATAAAATTTTGACAAAATATTCTGTAGAAATAAAATTTTGACAAAATTTTCAATAGAAATAACATGTTGACAACATTTTTTATTGAAATAAAATTTTGACAAAATTTTCTAGGAAAAAAATTTTGACAAAATTTTCTAGAAATAAAATTTTGACAAAATTTTCTAGAAATAAAGTTCTGACAAAATTTTCTAGAAATAAAGTTTTGATAAAATTTTCTATAGACATAAAATTTTCTACAGAAATAAAATTTTGACAAAATTTTATATAGAAATAAAATTTTGACAAAATTTTCTATAGAAATAAAATTTTGACAAAATTTTCTAGAAATAAAATTTTGACAAAATGTTCTATAAAATTTTGACAAAATTTTCAATAGAAATACAATTTTGACAAAATTTTCTATAGAACTAAAATTTTGACAAAAATTTCTATAGAAATAAAATTTTGATTAAGATATTTGTGATAGTATCAAGTACGTAAAACCTAAATTTAAAAGTGAAGTACGTCCCTTTTTTTGATTCGAATCGGTTCCTTAAAAAAATCTTATTCCATTGTGTCTCCAAAACATTTATCAGCATTTAATTTCACGTTCTACTTCAGTTTTGTTTCTCACTCCCAATTAGCATCATGTATTATGGTTGGATTACCCTTTCATTTGATTGTTTGCTATTCATTAATGTTTTATTTATTACTCTTAAATGAAATCATTTTTCGCTAAGCAAATATGTATTTTTGTTTAACTCATTCGATTCATTGGTAAACTAACACCATAGACCTTCTCTATTCACCGCAAAGCGAATGGTGGGTCATAACTATTTTTTTATTTCATTTTTGTTTGCTTTTTTTCTAAAACACATTCACTCAACTGCAAAGTACCAGCGAAATTACCTATCCAAAAATTTAGAAAAATAAAAAAACACGAACTGGCTAAAGAAACCCTTGTTGAAAAAGTAACTTTTTTTGTTAAGTTTTTTTTTTTTTTTTTTTTGATTTGTTATCATTGGTAAAATCTCTGTTGTTGGGAGTCAATTGAAAAAGAAAGTGTTTTCTACTTGTAAGCCAGTCCGTCTGTCTGTCTGTTTGTCTATGAGTTTCAGCCTATATAGTATGTTTGCTGTACAAAAAACTGTTGCTTTTAGGTACCTACATTCACAAAAAAGTTTACAAATACCGCCAACCATATAAACAGAAAATCGGTAATTTTGATGGCGCTCAAGCAGCAATGGGTAACACGGCACATACATATGTATGGAATGAGTCAAGAGAGTTGTATTAAGAAGACGTGTATTCTTGTTGTTATGAGTTTTAGTTATAAAAAGAAAAATTTTGTTTTTACTCTAGGATTGATAGTTTGATATGGACCCAAAAAATTTGAAACCACAAAATGAAAATTTAATTTAGCAAGGCTAGACATCTTCTTTATCGGGCAGATGTTATTATTTATTTTATTTATTTATCAAAATATCACAAAATTTCTTAATTCACATCCAAAATATTGAATTCGCATCACACCTTAAGAAGTGATGCAAATTCAATGCGAATGCTGAAATGGTGGACATCCGTCTTATGACAAGCCCATGTTAAATTCATCGCATCTGCGCCAATTTTGCACCACTTCCGGATCCAAAATGAACATTTTCACTACTTTTTTGGCCACGCTTTTTTTGCTGGGTTATTCTAGCCTTCTGAAAAGACATACCATACAGCGACGTGTGTCCAATTAGAGGGTTTCAAATTTAAGGGATTTTATATCCACCACCATAGAGTGGTGATGGGAGTATAATAAGTTTGCCATTCCGTTTGTAACACATCAAAATATCGATTTTCGACTATATATATATATATTCTTGAGCAGTGAGAATTTCTAAGACGATATAACCATGTCCGTCTGTCTGCCTGTTGTAATCACGCTATAGACTTCAATAATAACGCTATCGTCCTGATATTTGGCACAGATTAGTTTTTTGCTTGCAGGCATGTCAAGTTCGAAGATGGGCCATATCGGTCCAGATTTTGATATAGTCCTCATATAAACCGACCTCCCGATTTGGGGTATTGTGCTTATAGAAACCTTAGTTTTTATCTAATTTACCTGAAATTAGAAATCTGGAGATATTTTAGGATCATAAAAGGTCTGCCAAAAATGGTGAGTAATGGTCCCTGTTTTGGTACAGCCCTCATTTAGACCGATCTACCGATTTTACTTCTTGAGCTTCTAAAAACCGCAGTTTTTATCCAATTTGCCTGAAATTGGAAATATAGAGATGTTTTACGACCATAAAAAGGTCTGCCAAAAATGGTGTATATTGGTCAATGTTTTGGTATAGAACCCATTACAGACCGATCTCCCGATTTTACATCTTGAGCTTCTCGAATACCATGTTTTGGTATAGCCTCTAAATAGACCGAAATCCCCATATCACTTCTTGGGCTTCTGGAAAACTTAGTTTTTATTCGATTTGCCTGAAATTGGAAATCTAGAAGTATTTAAGTGCCATAATTAGTTGTGCTGAATATGGAGTTTATCGGTTCATAGCCCTCACACAAAAAATTTTTTCTCTGATTCAATCACCAAATTAATTGATCCAATTAATTTTTTAATTGAAATGTCTTCAATCACGAAAATGATAGTATCAATCACAGTTTTAATTGGGCATAGAAAAAATTCTTGATTAAAAAATTAATTGATTTTTTCAGCAAAATTCAATTAATTTTTTAATTGATTCAATTAAAAATTTAATTGATGTTGATTGCAAAACGCAATTAATTTATTAATTAAAAAAGGTAACTATTTTTAATTACTTAGTTAGATTGGCTTAGAGTTTTTATTTGGATTAACAAATGATTGTTTGAAATACATTTTTAATTAAAAAAGTAAAAAAAAATCAGCATTTTTTTTAATTGAATTAGTCTTCCGAATTTGATTAAAAAGTTAATTGTATCAATTAATTTTTTAATTAAACATTTTAAAAATGTCAATCATTGACTTAATTAACTTAATGTTTCTATCATGATTAAAAAGTTAATTGTATCAATTAATTTATTAATTGAAAAAATTTTCAACTTCAATTAACTTTTTAATTGGAAATATTTTGGTGATATTTTTTTCTGTGCTCATATAGTTTAAATCCTTGGACTTCTAAAAACCATAGTTTTTATTCGATTTTTAAATATACTCGTATTTTAGACCCTCAAAACCCCGTATTGGATTTACATTTAATCGGTCCATTTGGTAAGGCCTCCATATAGACCGATTGCCCTTCTTGAGGGTATAGCAGACGTACTGATCATGAAAATTGCTTGAAACTGAAAATAAAATTTCCAGCTTTTACTTCTCCTAATCATTTAACAAATGGCGGTAAAAATCTACATATTTTAGATTTCAAGTCAAGGCGTTATTTCATAATTTTCTTGCACACTTTTACGAGATGTTTATGATTCTTTTAAAACTCAAATAAAATTGGTACTGATTGAACTGATCTGCTTGGCAGAATATCTGTCATTAAACCCCTCTGAAATTCTATGGATTATAAAGTAACACGCTATGACGAAGAGTTTTTAAAAGAACCTATTACATTTGATTCATGGTGGTTAAGATTCGGCCCGAACGAACTTACTGCTGTATATACTTATTTAAGTTTATATTTGTGTAGTCTTATATTTTATTCCAAGATATGAATAAGAGCGACCAGGCTCTGAATGCGTTTTAGGAATCACATCCTTTAGTAGTCTAAAGATCTTCCTGCATTTTAAGGCCGGTATTAAGTTCGCGCATTATCGCGCTAATATATCAATTTTTCCAAGGTTACATTTCTTTAATAATTCATTTTAAAGAAAATAAACGTTTTCTAAAAAAAAATACAATTTTGTTCTTTTTCTACCGAACTTAACATCCACATATAACGATTATTTTTTATGTTATTCGTTATTTGTTTTAGCCTTCTGAAAAGAAATTCTGCACATGGGTTTGGTTGTGTTTTTATTACGTTACTGTTTGATGAGAGTGATTTTGAAATTTCGATAGTTCCTACCATTAGACAGAGAGAGAGAGAGAGAGAGTACTCTAAATTAAAGTACATATGTCATCTAGAGTATTTAATGGTGAGATAACTCAATGCATCTTAATTAGTGATTGGTTAAAAATGCAGTGAGTAAAGGAGAGTGATATAAAAACAATTGAGAGAAAGAGGTATTTGTATCACATACAATTCAAATACAATAGAGTTTATGAGCTATTACCATAAGCGATTTAACAGAACTAATGAGGACAAGAGAGTTAAAATTTTTGATATTGTAGATGATAGCAATAACTACTTAATACTGTAATAAGTATTTAACATAAATGATTTCTGTAAACGCAAAAATAACATTAGAAACATGCAAACATGAATGTTTACGTGGGTTGCCTTTTATATTAGAAATTAGATTAGAGAATAAAACAAAAATATTTATCATCGAAAATCGCTTATTGTTTTTCAAAATGTTCCCCATTAATATCTATACACTTTTTGCTTCTTTAGAACTTCAGTTCTCACATATATCTCTCGTTGCAGATTTAGTCTTCCTACACTGAAAAAAAGTGAACCCACCAGGAAGACAAATTTTGGTTAATTTTAGAAAATTTCGATTATTTTTAGAAAATTTTAACTAAACAGTATTGCAAACGCTGACATCATGTCGATATCACAAAAATAAGTAAATATTTTTTGACAAATTCAAGAACATTTATTAGACTTACGGCCATTTTCATGTAGCTCCGTTAGGCTTTAACTGCCAGTTAACAGAAAGAAAAATGGAAATATCTTTTCTCCGGTTAACTTTAACTGAAAATTTTTCGGCAGTTAAGTTTCTAACTGGCATATGGAATATATACGCAAGATGACAGATATGTAGATAATACGGTTTAAAAGTTCGTTAGCTAACGTAGCACTAACGGAGCTTCATGAAAATGGTGGTTAGTAAATTTGTAGCACTTGTTAAAGAAAATTTTATAGTTTGTAGGAAAAAATTGAATTCAACATTACAAGAATGTCTTTAGTGCCATACGAAGTTCAGGAAGAAATTCTAAACTATTTTGTGGGAGACACGAATTTAGTTAATCTTTTTGCTTCAACTAACGTACACAAAAAAATATTAAAGTCATGGAAACTTTCTTAAAACGTAATAATTCCATTAACAAAAAGAGAGTTAAATCGGCTTTAGTGAAATATAGGGTTCACTTTTTTATGAGTGTATAGATTGTTGATATGTTTTCAGTGTTAGCTGTGCCATTTTTATAAGTGTGACAAAAAAATGAATTCTTCGAAATGCCAAAATGCTTAGAAATTTTCACAAAATCTGTTAATGTTTGAAATAAAATCTTTGTATCCTACCTGACTTTATATAAGTCTTTTTTCAAGCTTAACGTTGCGTCGCTCCATTGAAATGGAAAGGAAACCAAGCAAAACAATAATGAAATAGTTAAAGTTAGACTATTAATGAAAACATGGTTTTGAACAACAACACCATTGTTATGTTTTTTGGACAAAGAGAAAAAAATATAAAAACATAATAAATAAAATGATTTTGTGGTCATTAACTTTTGTCCCTCAAGCCTCTTCATTAGTTTTGTTTTTTCGTTTTTTATCACCATATAATAAACGTATGAAGTATTTTTGGTTCTTCAATCTAGATATAATTTCCGAGGTATTTTAAAGTATACCAAGAGTTTTGAACAAAACTCTTAACAAAGGAGTGAAGTTAACTAGTTGGGTGTGTTAAATTTTGATAGTTTACGAGGGGAGAGAGCCGATTAATCGGAGGTCTTAAAAAGAAAGGTTGGTGCTATTAAAATTTGGAAATGACCAGAAGATAGGAGAAAGAAAAACAAAACTCACACTAAGCATTAAATTGGTGGTCATAGATTTGGAAGGAAATGACAGTGCTTTATTTTATTCAGAAAACAATGAATATGGAACAATGATTGCATTTAAATACAAGATAAAAGACGATGAGTAGTATACGAAAACGACGAGTAGAATATGAATCTGAAATCAGTTAATTGAAGTTGTCAACAGTTAATTGGGCCTTAAGCTAAATGTCAGATTTTGTATTTGACTAACTGGGCCATCTGCTTGGGGAGATACATCAAATAGCTGTCGAAGAGTGCATTCCGAGATAAGTATTTAGCTCAAACTCAGATTTTTGTATTTAGTTTTCTCCGCCATTTGTTTAACCTAAGTGAGAGCTTAGTATCCGTTGACGTGAGACGGTGGGCATCCGACTCCACTTTTCAACCTAACCTATAGCCAACCTTTCCCACTTACTAATGTTATATTCAACTGAACTACTTTTCACAACAATTCAAATCGTCTTGAGGTTTACCATCCATTACTACCATATTCAAGACCATACAAGACCAATTCATGCCATACGTCCACAGTTGCCACAGTTGGTAGAAAAAAATGGTAGATATTTTACCGTTTGGTAGATTGGTGGAAATACAATTTTGCAAAAATTTTCTATAGAAATTTTGACAAAATTTTCTATAAAAATAAATTTTTCAGAACAGTTTCTATAAAAATAAAATTTTCAGAAAATTTTCTATAGAAATAAAAATTTTATATAGAAATAAAATTTTCAGAAAATTTTCTATAGAAATAAAATTTTCAGAAAATTTTCTATAGAAATAAAATTTTCAGAAAATTTTCTATAGAAATAAAATTTTCAGAAAATTTTCTATAGAAATAAACTTTTCAGAAAATTTTCTGTAGAAATAAAATTTTCGGAAAATTTTCTGTAGAAATAAAATTTTCTATAGAAATAAACTCTTCAGAAAATTTTCTGTAGAAATAAAATTTTCAGAAAATTTTCTATAGAAATAAAATTTTCGGAAAATTTTCTGTAGAAATAAAATTTTCAGAAAATTTTCTATAGAAATAAAATTTTCAGAAAATTTTCTATAGAAATAAAATTTTCAGAAAATTTTCTATAGAAATAAACTTTTCAGAAAATTTTCTGTAGAAATAAAATTTTCAGAAAATTTTCTATAGAAATAAAATTTTCGGAAAATACAATTTTCAGAAAATTTTCTATAGAAATAAAATTTTCTATAGAAGTAAAATTTTGACATAACTTTTTCATAGTTTTTGGTACAAAACAAAATTTTCTACAGAAATAATAC
The DNA here is from genome assembly GCF_050003625.1 of Haematobia irritans. Lineage (NCBI taxonomy): Eukaryota > Metazoa > Arthropoda > Insecta > Diptera > Muscidae > Haematobia > Haematobia irritans. Next base: position 39,642,115 of record NC_134397.1, on the reverse strand, counting down.
AAAATTTTTTACAGAAATAAAATTTTGACAAAATTTTCTACAGAAATAAAATTTTGACAACATTTTTTACAGAAATAAAATTTGACAAAATTTTCTATAGAAATGAAATTGTGACAGAATTTTCTATAGAAATAAAATTTTAACAAAATATTCTATAGAAATAAAGTTTCGATAAAATTTTATATAGAAATAAAATTATGACAAAATTTTCTATAGAAACAAATTGACAACATTTTCTATTGAAATAAAATTTTGACAAAATTTCCTACAGAAATAACATTTTGACAACATTTTTTTAAAAAATAAAATTATGACAAAATTTTCTATAGAAATAAAATTTTGACAAAAATTTTCTATTGAAATTAAATGTTGAAAAAAAATTTCTATAGAAATAAAATGTTGACAAAAGGCTCAATAGAAATAACATTATGACAAAATTTTCTATAGGAATACAATTTTGACAAAAAATTCTATAGAAATAAAATTTTGGACAAAATTTTATATAGAAATAAAATTATGACAAAATGTTCTATAGAAATAGAATTTGGACAAAATTTTCGATAGAAATAAGTTAACAACATTTTCTATTGAAATAAAACTTTGACAAAATTTTCTACAGAAATAAAATTTTGGCAACATTTTCAATAGAAATAAAATATTGACAAAGTTTTCTACAGAAATAAAATTTTGACAACAGTTTTCACAGAAATAAAATTTGACAAAATGTTCTATAGAAATAAAATTGTGACAAAATTTTCTATAGAAATAAATTTTTAACAAAATATTCTATAGAAATAAAATTTCGACAAAATTTTATATAGAAATAAAATTATGACAAAATGTTCTATAGAAATAGAATTTGGACAACATTTTTCTATAGAAATAAATTGACAGCATTTTCTATTGAAGTAAAATTTTGACAAAATTTTCTACAGAAATAAAATTTTGACAAATTATTTTACAGAAATAAAATTTTGACAAATTTTTTTACAGAAATAAAATTAACAAAATTTTCTATAGAAATAAAATTTAGACAAAATTTTCTATAGAAATAAAATGTTGACAAAATTTTCTACAGAAATAAAATTTTGACAAAATTTTCTATAGAAATAAAATTGTGACGAATTTTATATAGAAATAAAATTATGACAAAATGTTCTATAGAAATAGAATTTGGACAAAATTTTCTAAAGAAATAAATTGGCAACATTTTATATTGAAATAAAATTTTGACAAAATTTTCTACATAAATAAATTTTTCACAAATTTTTTTACAGAAATTAAATTATGACAAAATTTTCTATAGAAATAAAATTTTGACAAGAATTTTCCATACATTTTGACAAATTTTCTATAGAAATAACATTTCGAAAAAATTTTCTATAGAATAACATTTTGAAAAATTTGTTTATAGAAATAAAATGTTGAAAAAAATTTCTATAGAAATAAAATGTTGACAAAAGGCTCAATAGAAATAATATTATGACAAAATTTTCTATAGGAATACAATTTTGACAAAAAATTCTATAGAAATAAACTTTTGCAAACATTTTCTATAGAAATGCAATTTTGACAAAAATTTTCTGTAGAAATAAAATTTTGACAAAAACTTTCTATAGAAATACACTTTTGGTAAAATTTTCTATAGAAATAAAATTTTGACAGAATTTTCTGTAGAAATAAAATTTTGGAAAAATTTTCTATAGAAATAAAATTTTGACAAAATTTTCTATAGAAATAAAATGTTGACAAAAGGCTCTATAGAAATAAAATTATGACAAAATTAATGTTCTATAGAAATAGAATTTTGACAACATTTTCTATAGAAATAAAATTTTGACAAATTTTTCTATATAAATAAAATTTTGACAAAATTTTCCATAGAGAAATTTTTTACAAAATTTTCTATAGAAATAAAATTTTGATAAAATTTCCTATAGAAATAAAATTTTGACAAAATTTTCCATAGAAATAAAATTTTGACAAAATTTTCCATAGAAATAAAATTTTTACAAAATTTTCCATAGAAATAAAATTTTTACAAAATTTTACATAGAAATAAAATTTTGACAAAATTTTCAAAATTTCATGTTTTATAGAAATAAAATTTTGAGAAAATTTTCTATAAAAAAAAAATGTTGACAAATTTTCCTATAGAAATAAAATTTTGGCAAAATAAAAAATAAAATTTTCAGAACAGTTTCTATAAAAATTTATTTTCAGAAAATTTTCTATAGAAATAAAATTTTCAGAAAATTTTCTATAGAAATAAAATTTTCAGCAAATTTCCTATAGAAATAAAATTTTCAGAAATTTTTCTATAGAAATAAAATTTTCAGTAAATTTTCTATAGAAATAAAATTTTGACAAAATTTTCTATAGAAATAAAATTTTGACAAAGTTTTCTATAGAAGTGAAATTTTGACAACAAAATTTTGACATAATTTTTTGATAGTTTTTGGTATAATTTTCCTAAAATTTTAGTACATTATTTTTTGATTGAGTGGCAACAGTGCATACATCCCAGCATTTACATACGCAAGAAGTTTTTGTTGCTGTTGTTTTTGTTAGTTTTTAAACAATTAAACAATTTTTGTGCGAAAATGAAATGAAGGGACCAATTATGAAGTGTTTATTGTACACCACCACCAACAACACTATCACAATGGATATGCCCCTAGCAGCAGTTGAGAGACGTTGTTGTTTTTTTTTTTTGTGGCTTTCGGTTGAATGGTGACGAAAAACAATGATGACGGCAGAAGACGGTCGTCACTGGATTTTTCTTTTATTTTTTTATTTGTTATTTATAGCTTTTTGTTTCTTGTGTGACTTTTTTTGGGGGGGAACAATAAAAGTGGTGTCTCCTAGCCAGCTCAGCATGTGAGTGTTACCATCAACGAACGCTCCGCCATCACAATCTCAATACCCCATTCACATACGACAATGATTATTTGTGCCCGTACTACATCTTGCAAACCTACTTCCATTTTCAATAAAGAGAAATAACAGCAAAGGCGCGCGAACTTATATGCATATACATCTACATATTTATGCATGGAGCAGCAGTTTTTGCTTTCCCCGATTTTTATTGTTATGCTTGTTTTGTGCCCTTACACACTAGGTTCCCACATTCCTTTAGCTTCATGGCACCCTATCATGGCAACTACTACTACGTATTTGCCACCCACAATATCTGTGAGTATACTGTTAACTGATTGTGACTTTAAGTTACTGTCTTACACATTAAGCCTTTTTGTGTTAGTGACTGAGAGAAATACAGTGAGGGAGAGAAGAAGACTGAGCAATGGGATCGAGTTGTGAGTACAAAGTGTGTTGTACAATTGTTGACATTTCTATGTTAATAATGTTCAATGTACATTAATGCAAGCCTATTTATAGTGATGCAAAAAAGTTTACATATACTATACACACAAAACATTTTTTTCTGATTCAATCACGAAATTAATTGATCCAATTAATTTTTTAACTGAAATGTCTTCAATCACAGCAATGATAGTATCAAGTAAAAAATTAATTGACAGTCAATTAAAAAATTAGTTGATGTTAGGTTAGGTTAGGTTAGGTTAGGTGGCAGCCCGACGTATCAGGCTCACTTAGACTATTCAGTCCATTGTGATACCACATTGGTGAACTCCGATTCCATGTTAAGCTCAACGACAAGGGACTTCCTTTTTATAGCCGAGTCCGAACGGCGTTCCACATTGCAGTGAAACCACTTAGAGAAGTTTTGAAACCCTCAGAAATGTCACCAGCATTACTGAGGTGGGATAATCCACCGCTGAAAAACTTTTTGGTGTTCGGTCGAAGCAGGAATCGAACCCACGACCTTGTGTATGCAAGGCGGGCATGCTAACCATTGCACCACGCTAACCATTGATACTATTACACAAATTAATAATATCAATTAATTTTTTAATTGACTTGATTGATTTTTATTTCGATTAAAAAAATTGTTGGTTAATTAAATTTTTAATTGAATATTTTTTAAAACTCAATTAAGACTTTAATTCGAAAAATTTTCGTGATTTTTTTTTTTCTGTTTAGACACACAGAAAAATATTGCTAAAATTAAAAACATAGTCAATAAAAAATTAACTGAAATTATTACTTTGTAAATTAAATTTAAAAAAATCATTTGGAATGCTTGTTTGATATTAAAATATTAATTATCCCTATAAATATTTTAACTAAAATCAAAAATATAATTGGAAATTTTTGTTCGGTCATACACGGACGGAAAAGATCATTTTTCTTATTTTGAGGTGTAAATTATATGTTTCGAAATCAAAATTTTGCAAAAATTTTCTATAGAAATAAAATTTTGCAAAAATTTTCTATAGAAATAACTTTTGCAGAAATTTTCTATAGAAATAAATTTTTGCAAAAATTTTCTATAAAAATAAAATTTTGTAAAAATTTTCTATAAAAATAAACCTTTGCAAAAATTTTCTAGAAAAAAATTTGCGAAAAATTTCTTTAGAAATCCTTTGTATTGAGCGCAACGAAAGGATGGAGTTCTAGGCATTATAAGAATCAGTCGACTCTCATGCTTTTTCATAAAATTTTTTATATATATTTTTTTATATAATTATGGATTCAATTTTTAAGATATTGAATAATTTTTGTCGCAAAAGCTAGTAAAATTTTCTTTGGAAGATTAATACATAAAACTGTTCTTGTATGCAAACCTTCATCTCAACTATGGCTATAATTATATTATCGAAATAATACAATTAAATTGAAGTAAATCGTGGATGGCGAAATAATAGGCAATTTTTTTATAACAGTTCCATGAATATAAAACACTTTGACATTACATCATACCAAAAAAAGTAAAAAAAAAAAACTCACAAAAAGACTTTCTTCAATTTTAGACACATCACAGAGTATTACCTTTAAATTGCTATCTTTACATTTTATATAGGAAATTCGTAATACTTAATTATATAATAAATAGATTGTTATGTCTCGTGACAATTGGTCAGTTAGTTATCGCCCGTTGAATATAAAATTAAATCAATGGACGTGACTTCTGCTGGGGAACCAACAATTTGCTTTTAATATAAAGTAAAAATAGAAAAAAAATCACATTTCATTTATTACGATAACCCTCGCTAATATACGATTTTGTTTCCAGTGTCTGTGAATGTTGGAAAATAGTTATGTCAAAACTACAGCTAACCTAAAGACAAATGCTTGACGAATAGCGTAAAAAAGAAACTGGAGCTTTGTTTGAATGTACATCTTCTGAGTGACTTTATTCGTGCATTGTTAAATATTTATATGTGAACATACATACATTTATGTCGGAGTTTGTAAAACATTGTGTGCATCGCAAATAGAGATTGCAAATCTATCGGAAAATGATTTTCTATATCTCTCGAAGTGAAGTGATACCGATCACGGTTGCCACACTAGCCAAAAATAATCTACCAAAATTTGGAGAAAATTTTGCCACAAAAACTTTTATTTAAAAAATTATCTCTATAGAAAATTTGTCAAAATTTTATTACTATAGAAAATTTTGTCAAAATTTTATTTCTATAGAAAATTTTGTCAAAATGTTATTTCTATAGAAAATTGTGTCAAAACGTTATTTCTATAGAAAATTGTGACAAATTTAATTTCTATAAAAAATTTTGTCGAAATTGTACTTCTATAGAAAATTTTGTCAAAATTTGATTTCTATAGAAACTTTTGTCAAAATTTTATTTCTATCGACAATTTTGTCAAAATCGTATTTCTATAGAAAATTTTGTCAAAATTTTATTTCTATAGAAAATTTTGTCAAAATTTTATTTCTATAGAAAATTTTGTCAAAATTTTATTTCTATAGAAAATTCTGTCAAAATTGTATTTCTATAGAAAATTTTGTCAAAATTTTATTTCTATAGAAAATTTTGTTAAAATTTTATTTCTATAGAATATTTTGTCAAAAATTTTATTTTTATAGAAAATTTTGTCAAAAATTTTACTTTTATAGAAAATTTTGTAAAAATTTTATTTCTATAGATAATTTTGTCAAAATTTTATTTCTATAGAAAATTTTGTCAAAAATTTATTTCTATAGAAAATTTTGTCAACATTTTATTTCTATAGAAAATTTTGTCAAAATTGTATTTCTATAGAAAATTTTGTCAACATTTTATTTCTATAGAAAATTTTGTCAAAATTGTATTTCTATAGAAAATTTTGTCAACATTTTATTTCTATAGACACTTTTGTCAAAATTTTATTTCTAAAAAATTTTGTCAAAATTTTATTTCTATAGAAAACTTTGTAAAAATTGTATTTCTATAGAAAATTTTGCAAAAATTTTATTACTATAGAAAATTTTGTCAAAATTTTATTTCTAGAGAAAATTTTGTCAAAATTTTTTCTATAGAAAATTTTGTCAAAATTTCATTTCTATTGAAAATTTTGTCAAAATTTTATTTCTATTGAAAATTTTGTCAAAATTTTATTTCTACAGAAAATTTTGTCAAAATTGTATTTCCATAGAAAATTTTGTCAAAATTTTATTTCTATAGAAAATGTTGTCAAAATTTTATTTCTATAGAAAATTTTGTCAAAATTGTATTTCTATAGAAAATTTTGTCAAAATTTTGTTTCTATAGAAAATTTTGTCAAAATTTTATTTCTATAGAAAATTTTGTCAAAATTTTATTTCTATAGAAAATTTTGTCAAAATTTTATTTCTATAGAAAATTTTGTCAAAATTTTATTTCTATAGAAAATTTTGTCCAAATTTTATTTCTATAGAAAATTTTGTCAAAATTTTATTTCTATAGAAAATTTTGTCAAAACTGTATTTCTATAGAAAATTTTGTCAAAATTGTATTTCTATAGAAAATTTTGTCAAAATTGTATTTCTATAGAAAATTTTGTTAAAATTTTATTTCTATAGAAAATTTTGTCAAAAATTTTGTTTCTATTGAAAATTTTGTCAAAAATGTTCTTTCTATAGAAAATTTTGTCAAAAATTTTATTTCTATAGAAAATTTTGTCAAAAATTTTATTTCTATAGAAACTTTTGTCAAAAATTTTTTTCTATAGAAAATTTTGTCAAAAACTTTTTTCTATAGAAAAATTTGTCAAAATTTTTTTTCTATAGAAAATTTTGTCAAACATTTTTTCTATAGGAAATTTTGGCAAAAATTTACTTCTATAGAAAATTTTGTCAAAATTTTATTTCTATAGAAAATTTTGTCAAAAATTTTATTTCTATAGAAACTTTTGTCAAAAATTTTTTTCTATAGAAAATTTTGTCAAAAACTTTTTTCTATAGAAAAATTTGTCAAATTTTTTTTTCTATAGAAAATTTTGTCAAACATTTTTTCTATAGGAAATTTTGGCAAAAATTTACTTCTATAGAAAATTTTGTCAAAATTTTATTTCTATAGAAAATTTTGTCAACATTTTATTTCTATAGGAAATGTTGTCAAAATTTTATTTCTATATTTCTAGAAAATTCTGTCAAAATTTTATTTCTAGAAAATTCTGTCAAAATTTTATTTCTATCGAAAATTTTGTCAAAATTTTATTTCTATAGAAAAATTTGTCAAAATTTTATTTCTAGAAAATTTTGGCAAAATTTTATTTATTATAGACAATTTTGTCAAAATTTTATTTCTATAGAAAATTTTGTTAAAATTTTATTTCTATAGAAAATTTTGCCAAAAATTTTATTTCTATAGAAAATTTTGTCAAAAATTTATTTCTATAGAAAATTTTGTCAAAATTTTATTTCTATAGAAAAATTTGTCAACATTTTATTTCTATAGAAAATTTTGTCAAAATTTTATTCATATAGAAAATTTTGTCAAAATTTTATTCATATAGAAAATTTTGTCAAAATTTTATTTCTACATAAAATGTTGTCAAAACTTTATTTCTAGAAAATTTTGGCAAAATTTTATTTCTATAGAACATTTTGTCAAAATTTTATTTCTATAGAAAATTTTTCAAAATTTTATTTCTATAGAAAATTTTTCAAAATTTTATTTCTATAGAAAATTTTGTCAAAATTTTATTGCTATAGAAAATTCAACTATGTATCATCTCGATTTAATAATAGTAGCGCCATATACATAGGTGTCTGTCAGGGACTTTTTAATTTACCTTTTATTAAATATGATTTTATTTTATTATCCCATTGCTGTGTTTACCAATTTTACAAATATTTTACTCAAGACTACCTCCACTATAAAATGAACTTTATTTTCTAGTTAGCAATTTTCTAGTTTAATGATTTATTAACAAATCAAATTATAATTTATCTTTAAACGCACATTTGCTTTGTGGGGAATTTTACCTATGGCTATTTACATTTCTTTAATGCCTTCTCTATATAAAAGTATTGATAATATAGAATTGCTTCAGATATGGATTTCGCAAATATTTCACTTTTATAGAAATAAGAAACCTGAAAAAGGTTATCCACATATTTCTGTGGTAAAGAGAAATTTCCATGGCATGAAAACGGAAGCATTTACATGCATAAGAAATTGAATACGATTAAATACTTTCCTTATTGAGAATAGCTTAATTGAAGTTTTATATTTATCTCATCATTTTCATAAAATTCCATATTTAGCAGTAGATTTTTGGTAATCCTACTCTTCTTATATATTTCTTGTTTTAAATATGAATACCAGAAATATATTTTTAGAAGAATTGCTATTTGTTTGGTAAGTATACTGTTGGTTAGTTAACCTCACCACAAAATTCTGGATTAATACGGTGATTAATGGATGTAGAATTACAAACTGAAAAGCTTTTTATTAATATATATTTTTAGTTTTCTTTTTGGTAGTAGTACAAGAATTGTGTGGTTTTTAGGGGGGCGGTCAATACTCAAAATTCTAAATTAAAACTCCATATAGAACAAACTTGGAACTACTAAGAAATCTTTTCCACATATTCTGTACTAATGACTAAATATATGGATGTAAGGGAAAATAAATCCGTATATGAATATTCGTTTTGGCGCCACCTATATGTGAAAAAATGAGTTATATACGAATACAAAAAATGTGAAATATAATCCTCCGTAGAAATTGGCCAAATGGGAAGAGATAGAAAAGTCAAATTTTAACCAAAGATAAACTGAAACGATAGATTTCGATTGGTATAAAAAACTTTGGCCAAAAATCCAAATAGAAATAAAATGTTGATAAAATTTTCTTACAAATAAAATTTTGGCAAAATTTTCTATAGAAATAAAATTTTGACAAAATTTTATATAGAAATAAAATTTTGAGAAAATTTTCTATAGAAATAAAGTTTTGAGAAAATTTTCTATAGAAATAAAGTTTTGACAAAATTTTCTATAGAAATAAAATTTTGATAAAATTTTCTATAGAAATAAAATTTTGACAAAATTTTCTATAGAAATAAAATTTTGACAAAATTTTCTATAGAAATAAAATTTTGTCAAAATTTTCTATAGATATAAAATTTTGACAAAATTTTCTATAGAAATAAAATTTTGACAAAATTTTCTATAGAAATAAAACTTTGTCAAAATTTTCTATAGAAATAAAATTTTGACAACATTTTCTATAGAAATAAAATTTTGACAAAATTTTCTATAAAAATAAAATTTTGACAAAATTTTCCATAGAAATAAAAAATTGGCAAAATTTTCTATATAAATAAAATTTTGACAAAATTTTCTATAGAAATAAAAATTTTGATAAAATTTTCTATAGAAATAAAGTTTTGACAAAATTTTCTATAGAAATAAAATTTTGATAAAATTTTCTATAGAAATAAAATTTTGACAAAATTTTCTATAGAAATAAAATTTTGACAAAATTTTCTATAGAAATAAAATTTTGTCAAAATTTTCTATAGATATAAAATTTTGACAAAATTTTCTATAGAAATAAAGTTTTGAGAAAATTTTCTATAGAAATAAAGTTTTGACAAAATTTTCTATAGAAATAAAATTTTGATAAAATTTTCTATAGAAATAAAATTTTGACAAAATTTTCTATAGAAATAAAATTTTGACAAAATTTTCTATAGAAATAAAATTTTGTCAAAATTTTCTATAGATATAAAATTTTGACAAAATTTTCTATAGAAATAAAATTTTGACAAAATTTTCTATAGAAATAAAACTTTGTCAAAATTTTCTATAGAAATAAAATTTTGACAACATTTTCTATAGAAATAAAATTTTGACAAAATTTTCTATAAAAATAAAATTTTGACAAAATTTTCCATAGAAATAAAAAATTGGCAAAATTTTCTATATAAATAAAATTTTGACAAAATTTTCTATAGAAATAAAAATTTTGATAAAATTTTCTATAGAAATAAAATTTTCACAAAATTTTCTATAGAAATAAAATTTTGACAAAATTTTCTATAGAAATAAAATTGTGACAAAATTTTCTATAGAAATAAAATTTCGAAAAATTTTCTGTAGAAATAAAATTTTGATAAAATTGTCTATAGAAATAAAATTTTGACAAATTTTTCTATAGAAATAAAATTTTGACAAAATTTTTTATAGAAATAAAACTTTGTCAAAATTTTCTATAGAAATAAAATTTTGACAACATTTTCTATAGAAATAAAATTTTGACAAAATTTTCTATAAAAATAAAATTTTGACAAAATTTTCCATAGAAATAAAAAATTGGCAAAATTTTCTATATAAATAAAATTTTGACAAAATTTTCTATAGAAATAAAAATTTTGATAAAATTTTCTATAGAAATAAAATTTTCACAAAATTTTCTATAGAAATAAAATTTTGACAAAATTTTCTATAGAAATAAAATTGTGACAAAATTTTCTATAGAAATAAAATTTCGAAAAATTTTCTGTAGAAATAAAATTTTGATAAAATTGTCTATAGAAATAAAATTTTGACAAATTTTTCTATAGAAATAAAATTTTGACAAAATTTTTTATAGAAATAACATTTTGACAAAATTTTCTATAGAAATAAAATTTTCACAAAATTGTCTATAGAAATAAAATTTTCACAAAATTGTCTATAGAAATAAAATTTTCACAAAATTTTCTATAGAAATAAAATTTTCACAAAATTTTCTATAGAAATAAAATTTTGATAAAATTTTCTATAGAAATAAAATTTTGACAAAAATTTTCTATAGAAATAAAATTTTAACAACATTTTCTTACAAATAAAATTTTGACGAAATTCTCTATAGAAATAAAATTTTGGCAAAATTTTCTATAGAAATAAAATTTTGACAAAATTTTCTATAGAAATAAAATTTTGACAAAATTTTCTATAGAAATAAAATTTTGACACAATTTTCTATAGAAATAAAATTTTGACAAAATTTTCTATAGAAATAAAATTTTGACAAAATTTTCTATTAAAATAAAATTTTGACAAAATTTTCTATAGAAATAAAATTTTGACAAAATTTTCTATAGAAATAAAATTTTGAAAAAATTTTCTATAGAAATAAAATTTTGACAAAATTTTCTATAAAAAAAATTTAACAAAATTTTCTATAGAAATAAAAACAAACTTTTTTATAGAAATAAAATTTTGAACAGAATTTTCTATAGAAATAAAATTTTGACAAAATTTTCTATAGAGATAAAATGTTTACAAAATTTTCTATAGAAAAAAAAACAATTTTGACAAAATATTCTATAGTAATAAAATTTTGACAAAATTTTCTATAGAAATAAAATTTTGACAAAATTTTCTATAGAAATAAAATTTTGACAAAATTTTCTATAGAAATAAAATTTTGACAAAATATTCTATAGTAATAAAATTTTGACAAAATTTTCTATAGAAATAAAATTTTGACAACATTTTCTATAGAAATAAAATTTTGACAAAATTTTCTATGGAAATAAAATGTTGACAAAATTTTCTGTAGAAGTAAAATTTTGAAAAAATTTTCTATAGAAATAAAACTTTGACAAAATTTTCTATAGAAATAAAGTTGTGACAAAAATTTCTATAGAAATAAAATTTCAACAAAATTTTCTATAGAAATAAAATTTTGACAAAATTTTCTACAGAAATAAAATTTTGACAAAATTTTCTAAAGAAATAAAATTTTGACAAAATTTTCTATAGAAATAAAATTTTGACAGAATTTTCTATAGAAATAAAATTTTAACAAAATTTTCTATAGAAATAAAATTTTGACAAAATTTTGTATAGAAATAAAATTTTGACAAAATTTTCTATAGAAATAAAATTTTGAACAAAATTTTCTATAGAGATAAAATGTTAACAAAATTTTCTATAGAATTAAAATTTTGACAAGATTTTCTATAGAAGATTTTTTGTTTGGTAGAAAAAGTGGAGGTACATCTCCTCGAGAGAAATGTGATCCCTGTGGCCAATTGGAGAAAGATGGGCATCCATATTATGTATCCAAACAAGATGCGATGTTTGTCTTTCACAATCATGCTAAAGCATTATATAAATATTTTATTCTGATTTTTTTTTCACAGATTCGTCTTTCCTTTGCATTGTGGTCCAATTCTAAGTTGGGTTATATCGATCCAATTTGACTTCTTGAGGTCGTAAAAAAATTTAATCCTAAAATTTTAAATCTAAAATTTGCTTCCAAACACGATGTTTATTGAACCGGCTTATATTTAGTTAGGAACCTTAAGGTTTATCCGAATCACCGAATACGAATTGAATGAAGGGCATTTTCTGATATAGTCGCCAAATACAAATATGTTTTACATGACCAAATAAGCTTTTCATTGAAGACGTTAGAATAGGGTGATTCGACTTGTAATAGTGAGAAGCAAAAGTCATGTTTCTTATGCTTATAAGTGAATAATTACAATGGAAATAATACCTCATTGACATTACACATCCAAAATCCACATTAACTAGATTTCAATTGTCAATTTTCCTTTCAAATTCCACTTTTAGTAGATTTCGATGTGAATGAGATAATTGGTAACTATAAGTTTCTTAACTCTTAAATGCGCAGTGTATCTTTTAAGATACAACCAGAAAAAAATTCGTATGTCTTTTAATTTTGACCGAATACTACGAAATCAAGTTTGTTGAATTTAAAACTTCATAACGCAGTTTTAAAAATATATGTTTTTCCGGAAAATCTGTAGTAATTCTGGGTAAACTGAAAATTGAAATGAAATTTTTCCCGAAAATTAAAAAACCTATAAATTGGAGATTAATTAATTTTTACAAGAAATAAAAGGAATGTTGGTAAAAAGTTTGTGTAGTGTAAAAATATCTCTAGTTAATAGGTAACTCTACTACAATCAAATTGTTTATTTTTAAGATACAACCATTATTCTTGCAAAAAAAATTGCCAAAAAATTTGCTATGCAGATATTATTTTTTACCATTTTGCATATTATAGTTTTTTTTTTTTTGACGAATCGGTGTTCATGTGCATTTAAGGGTTAAGTATGTTTTGAAAAGTTACTATTCGTACCATAACTTTTGCTGCTCACTGTATATAATATTGCACATGAAGAATCTGCCATCATACCATTTCAACTGATATTCAAGAGTATTTGCAATTCGATAGGTTATGATTGTGATCTCCTAGGTTAAAGTGGCAGGCCGATTTATTGTCAGGCTCACATAGACTATTCAGTCCATTGTGATAATTCTGACCTCCTAAAGATTCATTCTTTTCTGTAGGTACTCCTCCTATACAATGTGATCTTTTTAGAGAAGTTGCTACCAATGTTGGAAGACATTTACGATTCGATCCCATCGAACTTTTGATCTTAATTTTTAACCAGTTTTTTTCAAAATATTATAAACACTTCCTTAGAAGATAGAAGCGATGTGATCTATTTTTAGAAAACTTTTGAATTTATTTTTTTAATTTTTGTTTAAAATTATAGCAATAATTAAGTTACACTTTTAAGAAGTGGATAAAATAGAATAGAGATTTTTTTCGAAGTACTCAAAACAACTACAATATTTCATGTGTCAAGTGGTCAATCTGGATTTTACTGCACTTATATACTTTACTTAGTTCTATTCTATATAGTATAGTATTTGATCATCTCATAAGTTCTAGTAATATTTTTATAGATTGTCAGTTTGAATTTTTTTATAATTCGCCGACAATAGAAATAAATATTTCATTTTTACAATTTATCAACTTGAAAAAGTATAAAAAAGTGAGCATGACATTAAAAGTACCCTTCAGCTTAAGAAGCTTGTTAAAAGCATTTCACAATTTTAAATCTCAAAAGAATGGAACGGACAACTTGAAGTTATGAATTGAACTGCTCACTCACATTTCATATAAAATCAATGCCGAAGAATATTGAATAGGATATGAAAAATTTTCCATTTATTTCAACATTAATATGGTATATTATATAGGGTAACTGATACAAAATGTTACGAACCTTATACATCCAAATAGAAATGACAATTACATGATACTTGAGGTCTTATTATAATATTGTTTACAAATAGCCAAAAAGAGATTATTATAAAAAATATTCTAAGTTCGGTGGTGGTTTACAAAAAAAAACGAATTATGGAAAATCATTGACAATCAAGTGGTTAAACACATAAAAATATGCATCTGTATATCAAATACACCAAGGTCCGCCTTTCTCGGTCCAAGCTCTCCATATGCTATCGTTAGGATCTCATAGGCCTAATGATCGGCATGATACTTTCTTTAGTTACTCGGAGCTCAATAATGTTCCAAGGATAAGTTAGATTAGTGGCAGCCCGATATTTTAGGCTCACTTAGACTATTCAGTCTTTCACAGTTCCAAATTTTAATACGAGCGCCCAGCATTCATTTCTTGAATTCAGTTTACGTGGATATTTCGTTTTTCCAGTATACATCCTGGCTCATATCGCTAGTATATATCCTATATCCTCTAATTCCAGTATATTCAGGTATACAACTGACGGCAAAACCTCCATGTTCAGTGTAATCGTTAATCGTCTTCTTGCAATCCAGAACGATTTGTACTTTGACATTTTGGTCGCATAGCTGTTCATTCTCGTGTCAGCTCGTCAATCTGCCATGTATTTTTTTTCAATTTTGTTACAGTTTGGACGTACCTCTGCGAAATCGTGCTAATGTGCCGCAGATGGAACAAATATCGTCTTAAGGGACCATCACATATATCCCCAAGCACGGTCTCTCCCCGCTTTGAACCCTCCATTAGCCAATAACAATCTTTCCAGCTTTATAAGTCTCATCTGATATCGAATCGTTTACTAGACAAAACAAGATATCACCAGTATTTTGTCACTTAAAATTTTAATTCCAATTGTAGACATTCAATAAAAAAATATATGTGATTAAATTAATATATAATTTGTTTTATATTGGAGCCATTTAAGATTATGGAAGGAGAAAATGGACGAAAAAATCGGTTTCGACCAAAAAATCCCAATTCGGTAGGCACTTCTATTTTTTATAGAAATAAAAACAAAAATTCCAATAGAAAAAAATTTGGGAAAGACTGTTAAATAAAGTTGTGACAAAAATTTCTATAGAAATAAAATTTCAACAAAATTTTCTATAGAAATAAAATTTTGACAAAAATTTCTATAGAAATAGAATTTCAACAAAATTTGCTATAGAATAAAAATTTTGACAAAATTTTCTATAGAAATAAAATTTTGACAAAATTTTCTATAAAAATAAAATTTGACAAAATTTTCTATAGAAATAAAGTTGTGACAAAAATTTCTATAGAAATAAAATTTTGACAAAATTTTCTATAGAAATAAAGTTGTGACAAAAATTTCTATAGAAATAAAATTTCAACAAAATTTTCTATAGAAATAAAATGTTGACAAAAATTTCTATAGAAATAAAATTTCAACAAAATTTTCTATAGAATTAAAATTTTGACAAAATTTTCTATGGAAATAAAATTTTGAAAAAATTTTCTATAGAAATAAAATTTTGACAAAAATTTCTATAGAAATAAAATTTCAACAAAATTTTCTATAGAAATAAAATTTTGACAAAATTTTCTATAGAAATAAAATTTCAACAAAATTTTCCATAGAATTAGAATTTTCTATAAAACTAACATTTTGACAAAATTTTCTATAGAAATATTTCAACAAAATTTTTTATAGAAATAAAATTTTGACAAAATTTTCGTTAGAATTAAAATTTTGACAAAATTTTCTATAGAAATAAAATTGTGACAAAAAAATTTCTATAGAAATAAAATTTCAACAAAATTTTCTATAGACATAAAATTTTGACAATGTTTTCTATAGAAATAAAATTTTGACAAAATTTTCTATAGAATTAAAATTTTGAAAAAATTTTCTATAGAAATAAAATTTTGACAAAAATTTCTATAGAAATAAAATTTCAACAAAATCTTCTATAGAATTAAAATTTTGACAATATTTTCTATAGAATTTCAACAAAATTTTCTATAGAATTAAAATTTTGACAAAAATTTCTATAGAAATAAAATTTCAACAAAATTTTCTATAGACTTAAAATTTTGACAAAATTTTTTATAGGATTAAAATTTTGACAAAATTTTCTATAGAATTAAAATTTTGACAAAATTTTCTATAGAAATAAAATTTTGACAAAAATTTCTATAGAATTAAAATTTTGACAAAATTTTCTATAGAAATAAAATGTTAACAAAATTTTCTATAGAATTAAAATTTTGAAAAAATTTTCTATAGAATTAAAATTTTGACAAAAATTTCTATAGAAATAAAATTTCAACAAAATTTTCTATAGACTTAAAATTTTGACAAAATTTTTTATAGAATTAAAATTTTGACAAAATTTTCTATAGAATTAAAATTTTGACAAAATTTTCTATAGAAATAAAATTTTGACAAAAATTTCTATAGAATTAAAATTTTGACAAAATTTTCTATAGAAATAAAATGTTAACAAAATTTTCTATAGAATTAAAATTTTGAAAAAATTTTCTATAGAAATAAAATTCTGACAAAAATTTCTATAGAAATAAAATATTAACAAAATTTTCTATAGAATTAAAATTTTGAAAAAATTTTCTATAGAAATAAAATTTGGCGAAAATTTCTATAGAAATAAAATTTCAACAAAATTTTCTATAGAATTAAAATTTTGACAAAATTTTCTATAAAATAAATTTTTGACAAAAATTTCTATAGAAATAAAATTTGAACAAAATTTTCTATAGGAATAAAATTTCAACAAAATTTTCTATAGAAATAAAATTTCGACAAAATTTTCTATAGAAATAAAATTGTGACAAATTTTTCTATAGAAATAAAATTTTGACAAAAATGTCAACAAAATTTTCTATAGAAATAAAATTTCGACAAAATTTTCTATAGAAATAAAATTGTGACAAATTTTTCTATAGAAATAAAATTTTGACAAAAATTTCAACAAAATTTTCTATAGAAATAAAATTTAAACAAAATTTTCTATAGAAAAAACAAATTTAACAAAATTTTCTATAGAAATAATATTTTGACAAAAATTTCTATAGAAATAAAATTTTAACAAAATTTTCTATAGAATTAAAATTTTGACAAAATTTTCTATGGAATTAAAATTTTGAAAAAATTTTCTATAGAAATAAAATTTCAACAAAATTTTCTATAGAAATACAATTTCAACAAAATTTTCTATAGAAAAAACAAATTTAACAAAATTTTTTATAGAAATAAAATTTCAACAAAATTTTCTATAGAATTAAAATTTCGACATAATTTTCTATAGAATTAAAATTTTGACAAAATTTTCAATAAAATTTGACAAAATTTTCAATAGAAATAAAATTTTGACAAAATTTTCAATAAAATTAAAATTTTGAAAAAATTTTCTATATCATTAAAATTTTGACAAAAATTTCTATAGAAATAAAATTTCAACAAAATTTTTTATAGAAATAAAATTTCAACAAAATTTTGTATAGAATTAAAATTTTGGCAATACTGGCAACAACAACGACGTCTTTTTTCCAAAGAAGATCGAGTTTGCTTGGAGAAAATGTACAAAAAAAATTGTCTTCGACCAAAAAATCCCAATTCGGTAGAGCTCTAAAACCACATAATGACGATTTCTATGATGGTGTATCGTAGTGATGATGTATAATGTTTCATATCTCTGTCCTTCGAACTCAATAATTTCAGATTTTATTCTGAAAATTTAAACTTTGAAAACTTCTCAATAATGGTGACCAAAGTTAGCTTAGGTGGCAGCTCGATATTTCAGGCTCACTTACACTATTCAGTCCTTTGTGATATCACAGTGCTGAACCTAACCTAACCAAACACTGTAGGGCCACGGAGTTTAATTCAATTCAAAAAGTCGTATTTTTTATATCTCTGACAAAAAAAAAAAAGCGACACCTCAACGTTTCCCGTCCTACATATCGAAAAAAGCTACTTCTTCATTTTGCTAATCTGACATAAAACAAAAAAAAATAAAAATAAATAAACTTTATAGTATGCAGTGTCCATTACTTGTCTTACCGCTTAATATGATCGTCATATACAATTATTAACACTAATCAATAAATATGTGATTTAATTATTATTATTTATGTTATTTTTTTTTTCTTTTTTTATAAAAATAAATTTATATTTATATATTGTTTCCTTTTTTTTAAATAATTGCTACCCATATTATTATTATTATTTTTAGTCTTAAGTCATTATGTTTTTATAATTTTGTATTCTAAATTTTTGAGTAGTCTTTATTGTAATTTAATCTATATCGGCCCATGGCTTCAAATTACAAAATCGAGAAAATAAATAAAAAATAAATAAAATAATAAAGTCAGCATTAGAACATAATCAAAAAGCGACTATACAACATTCAAAATATGATTAGTGAATACAAAACGGCAAATGTCATTGGCCAAAATCGATTAATCAATTTAGTTCATCCGCAAAAGTCGATTATACGACTTTTAAAACGTGATTAGTTGACTTTAAAGTCGATTATCTTTCCAACTCTAAAACCAAAATGCCGTTTTGCTTCCACTATAAGCCTTCGTTATAAGAATTTCGATGGAAGATGTGACGACATGGTAGTTTTTATTTTCCCATTCCTCATTAAGAATAAGTTTTGAATAAGCTAAAGACAAGTGTTTTAACATAACTGCTCATATTAGCACAAGCAGACAGATAACCATTAGGGTAGGGTAGGTCAAGGGTTAATGAAACAATGAAAAGAGATCAACCAATTACCCCATCATATGGACTAAAAATACTAAAGAGATACCCTCCACAGATAACAAAGTGATGGATTCCATTAATAGCGCACAGACAAGTGGGGCATTCGTTGTAGGAACAACCACCAGAGCGTCAATGTACCAAAAGTAAAAGAAAGTATGGCAAAAATATTACAATTTTTTTCTTCAATAGGTGATATAATTTTAATTTATTTTTCTGCAAAAAAAAAACCTAACAAAAAAACTGGTTTAATTGTGAAGAAAAAAAACACTAAACTAGACAAATTGGGAATAGCAAAAAAAGCAAAAGTTGTTCACCTGCCTGCTTGAAGGAGGAGACAAAAATGTGAATAAGTATTATTGACCAGACCAAATAAAAAAAAACTATGGTCAAATAAAACTCGGTATGTCCGTCCTTCCGTCCCGTACTTGTAAACTTGTTTGCAGTATCCCTCATCTTCTCCTGCCCCACCATTTGAAAGAGGTATGTTTTTCAATTATTGCTATGTATGGAACTCTTACGCACAGCATAAATTTTACTGGGAAATTATTGAAAACTTTCTTCATTAAATAATAATTGTAGTTTTTTCTGCTTTATCGATGGCGTGTCTTGATTGTTTTACCTTATTTCTTATTAGCTGATGTTGAAATATTTGGATAGGCAGTATGTGGTGCTGGTGCCTTTGTAGCGCCGTCGTTGTTTGTATTGAAGTTGAGATTGCTCTTGTTTTGTTTTCCGCCACTCTTGCATTAAACACTTTTAAACACTAATAAACTATACAACAAAATAAACATTAATTTCTTTTTTTTACTAACTAATGTCGAGTATTTGTTATTTTGCTTAATTTTTCATGTTTCTCTCGCACTCTCATTCTCTCTTTCGTTACGAACGTACACACACACACACAAAATGTTTCTCTATTGGCTACAAAATTCGTAAACGGCCAAACACAATGAAGTATGATATACGCTGGCGATAAGCGAAAAATTTTTGGAGAGAAATCCAATTTTTCTATGGCTTTAGATACATTTTTTGTAATTTTTTTAAGAATATATTTTTCTCACACAAATTTTAAAAATAAAAATTTCATTTTATTACTCCTATTTCTTAGCTTTGCTATAAGGCCATCAATGTATGGCCCAACTTGACATCACCGACGTTTAACATATTCAATTGTGTTTGTAGTTTATGGCCTCTTACTTTTTTCTCTTCCTTTTTTTGCTATCATTCGCCTTTTACTTCTTTTGGGGAAAAAATATACAATTTTCAATGGATTATTTCAACCCTCTTAAACAAATTTCTGCTTATATTTTCATCTTATTCTGTTATGCTTTCAATTCATTTCTTAAATAATCACATTTTTATTCACTCGATAACTTTTAATATTATTTTATTCCTAAACAATTATAATTTTCTCTATAGTTTTGTGGTATCCGTCCGCTGTTTGTTGCATTGGTATCCACAACAAATTCACGGTAACTTAATGTCAAAGTAAGCTAGCCGAAGACTTTTCACTGTTGCCTATGTTTTGAATTGTGTGGTACTTAATGGAGATTTGTTACCAGTTTTGGGGATATTATAGGTTCAAATGGTAGTTTTGATGGAACAAAGAATATTATTGCAAGAGGGTATATTTGTAATGCAGTACATTGTCCGTCAGATGGCTTCACTGTAGTTTCTATAGCAAAGAGAACTGAAGTAACAGAGATTTGCTCTCTTATTTTTAATATGTAAATATTTATGCTATAGATGGCGCTATATGTTATGGAAAGAAAAGATATAAAGATGAGTATCAAGGCATATTAATTAAAGGTAAAGTCACGAGCAAACGTGTGTACACCCCATGATATTTATGGCCAGTTTCTCATCCTCCGATTAATTTTAACCGGAGGATAGACCTCCGGTTAGTAAAATTTTTGTATGGGATCAGCTGTCTTATCGACACGATAAATAATAACACGACATTGAGAAAGTGGCCCTTAGAAAGTCAAACTGAAATGACAGTTCACTTAAGTTGACATTTTGTATATGTGTAGTGTTGTTGTATTGTTGAACGTTTGGACTTTGTTGTAAATTTAGATAATTATATTTAACAGTTTTTCAAGAAAGCTCTTTTATTTTTCTCCCCAGTTTCTAACACGTAGGCGAAAAGTTTCATAAAACTAAACCCATACAAACAACACAATGTAAATAAAAGCAATATTTATGTACACAAAGAATGTAAACAAACCTACTAAACGTAAACAAAGACTTTGACAAGATGAATGTCGATATTAGTCACCTGATTGCATGACTTTACCTTTAATTAATATGCCTTGGATGAGTATTATCCCTGCCAACATTTTTTGAATTTGGGGGCGCTTCTGAGAATCCCCACTACGTCGAAAACAATCATATACGACATCAAAAACTCGTCGGAAAAGCACCGTCACTATTGAGAAGTTGTACCACGCCAAGTTACTACGAAACAGTTTCTCATCAGTGCAAATATTAGGTGCCTATTTAGATCAATTTCGAAGGACGCCAATAAGACCCCCTGCAAACTATCAGAAAAAGTGCATTTTAAGATAATTGTAGAAGAATCATTGTGGTCAAGTAAAACACGATTGTGTAGATGTTTATTGATTTGATTAAACATTTATAATTTCTTATAAATATAACACTTTTCGGTTTATCTCATCACATTTAACATAATTTTTTGCATTAATAAAAGAATGATGTTGAGTTTTAAGTAGCAAGTTACATATTACAGCGTCTATCAGCCAGTTTGTTTATTTTCGATGGAGACAGCGTGCCTGGAAAAATATTTGAAAAACGATCACTTTATCCCTGCCAACATTTTTTGAATTTGGGGACTCTTTTGAGAATCCCCACTACGTCGAAAACAATCATATACGACATCAAAAACTCGTCGGAAAAGCGCCGTCACTATTGAGAAGTTGTACCACGCCAAGTTACTACAAAAATGTTTCGCATGAGTGCAATTATTAGATGCCTTTATAGATCAATTTAGAACGACGCCAATAAGGGACCCTCCAAACAATCAGAAAAAGTGCATTTTAAGATAGTTGTAAAAGAATCATTGTGGTCGAGTAAAACACGTTTGTTTAGATATTTATTAATTTGATTAAACATTTACAAATTCTTAAAAATATAACATTTATACCACTATCACATTACATTTAACATAATTTTTGGCATTAATGATGATGTTGAGTTACAAGTAGCGAGTTACATGTTGCTGCGTCTATCAACCAGTGTTTTTATTCCATGGAGGCAGCGTGTCTGTAAAATATCTGAAAAACAATCACTTTATTCCATTTGGAAAATCACCAAATTGTTCACCAATATACCTTTCACAATTTTAAGCGTATAATCTATGTTTTCAGAACTTTATTTTCGTTTTTATTTAATTAAAATATAACAAGCTTGTTGCGCTTGGCGTTTCACAAAAAAAATGGCTTTTTTAACAGTAGGGATGGCAAATTACTTGCATGTACTTTTTGATGTACGTTTTCATGATGGTTGAAGTGACATTTACGAGTCTGTGGTAACGATGAGGTTGAAATGAAACTTTGAAATGCTGGCAGGGATTCTATTTGGAAAGTAGAAAATTGTTCACCATATACCTTTCACAATTTTAAGCGTAATATCTATGTTTTCAGAACTTTATTTTCGTTTTTATTTAAATAAAATATAACAAGCTGGTTGCGCTTGGCGTTTCACAAAAAATAAAATGGCTCTTCTAACAGTACACAATAAACACAAACGTTTGAAAAATGCTAAATTTCAACAATTTTTCAAACATTTTTTCAAAGGATTAGGGTAATATTCAAGTTGAGAAATTGTTGAGAAAATCGCGTTCTCAACAAAAAACAGACATTACCTTCAACAGTGAAATTCAACACATTAGCAATAATATCTCAAGTGTTATCCTCATATTTCTCAAACAATTTTCGATGCGAGTCACATTCAAAATTAACATCGTTGCAAATACTTTTCAACCTACATTTGTATGAATGATATCCCCACTTCAAATTGAAAGTCAAAGCCAAAATTCTATGAATTTTGTATAATGTATTCATTTTCATCAAAATAAAATACACTACATGTTTAAATAATATGTTTAATAAGATTATTATTTATCATACCAATTGAAAAATAATAATCTTATTAAACATATCAACAAATAAGAACAAAAAAAAAAGAACAAAACTTTAAATATCTTAAACATTATTAGTAAACACTTTTGCATTGATAATTCGATTTCCTTCCTTTTGGTGTCATAAAACAGCATTACCATTTATTAACATGCGGGCAATTTGAAATTAGGAACGTACTGTACCGCGTGTTAGAATTGATTTCCAGCAGAAGGAATTCAAAAAATATCCATTTTAAACTGATAATAGCATATGAATTAAACTGACGATGTGATGCACATTTTCATTCAGAAGTTGTTGATTTCAACAATTTGTTGTTTTTAACAATTTTAATTGGTTGCACTTGTAATGTTTCTGGAAACTTTTTCTTGTCGATAAGCCACTCATTTTTCATTGGTCAGATTCTTAATGTTTGCAAGAATGTAGCATCCAAAGATCTTAGTTTTCTGCAAAGAGATTTAAATTTAGTGACTTCTCTAAGGTGTTGATTTAACCTTTAACTGGGTACGTGGTGGTAAAATTTACCACCTCGAACACTCGTTTACATATATTTTAAAAAAGACGTGTGAAATAAAGTATATGTTAATCATTGAAAGAACATATAATATTTCGAAATATTGTTTTATTTTCGTTAAATACAATGGTTACTAATCAACAAATATAATAATGATACAAAAAAACCATTTTTTTACAGAAAAAATATTAATGTAAAAGAGGGGGTAAAATTTACCACACGTCGCAAATTACGCAAAAAAATTTCACCTCACCGGTTAAAGGTTAATTTTTCATATTGACGTACCAATTATTATAAACTATTTGAAGCAGTTCCAGTTAATTGTCCACCATTTTTTCATCGGTCAGCTTTTTAATGTTTTCAAGAACGTAGAATCCATAATTTTAGTTTTCTGCAAAGAGATATACATTTAGTGACTTCCTTAAAGTTTTATTTCATTTTTTATTTTCACTTACCTATTTTTATAAACTATTTGGTTATTTGTCTAAAATTTTTCATTTTTTTAATTTCGTGCAATTGACCACGAACTTCGTTGCACAAATAAGTATTGAAAACCACATGGTTTTTTCGTTGCATTTTAGGGTAGTGTTTTGTCAAAGTTTTCTCATATTATCTTCAACACCTTTTCAAAGATTTCGTCAACATTTTGGCAAATTGGAAGTAATTCGCAAACAATTTGAAGATGTATTGAAGATGAGCTATTTCAAGTCAAGTTGAATTTATGTTGAAAATTATATTTACCCTCAAACTGAAAAGTCGTTGCATTTGAAAAACGCTCATCCTGTGTTTATTGGGAATGCTACATTTCAACAATTTTTCAAACATTTTTTCAAAGGAGTAGGGTAATATTCAAGTTGAGAAATTGTTGAGAAAATCGCGTTCTCAACAAAAAACAGACATTACCCTCAACAGTGAAATTCAACACATTAGCAATAATATCTCAAGTGTTATCCTCAAATTGAAATGCATCGCTACTCAATAATTTGTCAAACAATTTTCGATGCGAGTCAAATTCAAAATTTACATCGTTGCAAATACTTTTCAACCTGAATTTGTATGAATTATATCCCCACTTCAAATTGAAAGTCAAAGCCAAAATTCTATGCATTTTGTATAATTTATTCATTTTCATCAAAATAAAATATATAATAATACACTACAATACCAATTGATATATAATAATCTTATTAAACATATCAACAAATAAGAACACAAAAAAAAAAAAACAAACAACAAAACTTTAAATATCTTAAACATTATTAGTAAACACTTTTGCATTGATAATTCGATTTCCTTCCTATTGGTTCCTTCCTTTTATTAACATGCGGGCAGTTTGAAATTAGGAACGTACTGGACCGCTTGTTAGAATTGATTTCCAGCAGAAGGAATTCACAAAATATCCATTTTAAACTGATAAGAGCATATGAATTAAACTGACGATGTGATGCACATTTTCATCCAGAAGTTGTTGATTTCAACAATTTGTTGTGTTTAACAATTTTAATTGGTTGCACTTGTAACGTTTCTGGAAACTTTTTCTTGTCGATAAGCCACTCATTTTTCATTGGTCAGCTTCTTATTGTTTGCAAGAATGTAGCACCCAAAGATTTTAGTTTTCTGGAAAGAGATTTAAATTTAGTGACTTCTTTAAAGTGTTGATTTAATTTTTCATATTGACGTACCAATTATTATAAACTATTTGAAGCAGTTCCAGTTAATTGTCCACCATTTTTTCATTGGTCAGCTTTTTAATGTTTTCAAGTACGTAGAATCCATAATTTTAGTTTTCTGCAAAGAGATATACATTTAGTGACTTTCTTAAAGTTTTATTTCATTTTTTATTTTCACTTACCTTTTTTTATAAACTATTTGGTTATTTGTTTAAATTTTCCATTTTTTTATTTGTTGCAATTGACCACGAACTTTGTTGCACAAATAAGTATTGTAAACCACATGGTTTTTTCGTTGCATTTTAGGGTAGTGTTTTGTCAAAGTTTTCTCATATTATCTTCAACACCTTTTCAAATATTTCGTCAACAGTTTGGCAAATTAGAAGTAATTCGCAAACAATTTGAAGATGTATTGAAGATGAGCTATTTCAAGTCAAGTTGAATTTATGTTGAAAATTATATTTACCCTCAAACTGAAAAGTTGTTGCATTTGAAAAACGCTCATCCTGTGTTTATTGGGTAGTGATGGCAAAATACTTTCATGTACATTTTGTACTTTTTGATATGCTTCCCCCATCACAGTTCGCGATGGTTGTGGTGACATTTACGAGTCTGTGGTAGCGATGAGTATGAAATGGAACTTTGAAATGCTGGCAGGATATGTTCTTTTGTTTTCTTAATAAAATTGAATTAAACTAAATTGGTATAATGTACAACAATTTTTTAGCACTGTTGATTGTTATTGCATAAAATATTTAAAGAATCCCGTAAATTTCGGGATACCGAAAAACACCCGCGATTCTGGGAGTCTATATTTTTATAAAAATCGATCCCGAATGACAGCCCTAATAAACACCCACGTTCGTTTTTTGCACAAACGAACTTAGTACTAAGCATTACCTAGATCTTTGTATCATATCTTTGCCATCTCCCATATGTACTTTCTTCTAACAATAATCTGCTGATACACAAAATGTACAATAGTACCTTCAAACTCACCACTGGCCATCACTAAATGCCAATTGTCAATTCATTGGATGGATATTTTTCGAGCGGCTACATTTCGTTCTCGCAAATTAATAAAGACCTCATAGTGGAGAAAAGTGTTTTAGAAGTAAAAAAGTGACTCGATTCCCCATTTAATCAATTAAAACGTTATCAATTAACAAGTTGCCATAAGACGGTACGGTAAAGGTGTCTAATAAAAGTTAACTAACAGCAAACGACGACAAGTAAAAAAAAATTTGTACAATCATTTCTGCTGCTGCTCTTGTTCGATTTGGAAAAAGAGGAGGACGTCATCAAAGCAACCACGGCGAATGTAAAAAAATATTGGCAGTGTTTTATTTGGCATGTTAACGGGCAAAAAGCGGCAATATAATTTTACTCTAGGTCTAGCGTTATTTGCTAATATTTAAAAAAAATCTTTAAATATTAATAATTGATACGGAAAGGTTAAATTGATTGATTGCTTTCACATTTGGTTTCGCCAGAAAAACTTGCCTATTGTTGGAATTTTCTGCAAAAATCTGCAAGGAAGTAAAGAACACAGAAAATCCAATTGGATGTGTAAATTGCCATTGTTTGTTATAATCCATAGTATAATTTTCCATATGATTTTCAACTTAAATTGAAGAGAAAATTATTTTTTCAATTAAGGTTTTTAATCATTTTCCCAACTTGCTCTGTTATCCTTGGTTTATAAAACGAGTAATATTTTTTTCTTCATCTATAAAAAAATACTTTCATTTGCCAACTCAAAGCCTCACAGCGACGACCTTCTCTCTTTCTCTCCCCGTTACGACGGCAACGGGTTCGCTCTCCCTTGAAATAATTCCCCCCTTTCATATTGTTTTCTCTTTCCCTTTACACCATACAACACTCACGAATCCCCGCAACAATACAATAACCGAAAACCAAATAACAACAATACAACGAATACGCAATCATCTAAAAAAACAACAAAAACAACAGAAAGTGAATTTGATGTTGGTCCTCATATCAGTGTCACATTAACAACAACAAAATAAAAAGTGCAAAATCAATAAATTAATAATAAATCTACAAAATAATCAAATAAAAAACAGTGAAAAATTGTTATTAAAACAAAAATTACCATTGAGAAGTGCTTTGGAATCACGGTAGCGCAAGGCAAGCAACTTAGCAACACACACACAAACAAACATCATCGAGGAGGAAAACACCAACAAAACTGTTCAAGAGTGCAAAAAAATTAAAACAAAATGCTGATTAAGGAATTGTAAGTAAACTTTGTCATAATAGTTTTTCAGAAATATGAAATACTTGAATATCATATTAATTATCCAAGTTTAACAAAGGGTTTTAGTGAAGGAATTTCTGAAAATCTCCGAAATGTAGGCATACTTTTCAAAGTGTCTTGGAATCCTTTTGCTTGCATAATAATTTGCCCATATAAAAAATCTAGTACCATTAATGTCTACAAATTCCTTCAACTATTATGTTTTGTTTTCCCTTTGCCCCTGATTTGCCAAAATATATCTACAAGTTTTCTTTTGGATATTTTTTCGAGCATTTTTTTTGTGAGTTACCGCTAAATTTGTATTCGTCGTTTTTTGCGATAAATCGATTTTTCGGTTATTCTCTCTCTTTCTCTCACTCTCTACTTACAGTCTTTGTGTGAACAATAACGATTTTATCTATGGAATTGCTATTCTCTCAATCTCTCTCTCTCCTTCTTAAGTGTATTACTCATTTTTTGTGATAAAAAAATACTGAACATGTGTTTGATACAATTCCGTGACATTGACAGTAATGCCAATTTAACTTTTGTTCTTCCGCCGCCGTAAAGCAAGCATGTAAAGAAAAACAAAATGTTTTTATTTAATTGAATCTGGTGATATAATTTTTAATAGAATGTTGCAAACTAGAAGAAGAAGAATTGGGGACTTTTTTTGAGAATTTTTAATTTAGGGGTTGGGGCACGATTGCCACAGTTGGTAGAATTCTACCCAAAATAGTAGATTTTTTACTGTTTGGTAGATTGGTAGAATTCTTGATGTGAAGAATTACTTCAATTTTCTATATACATAAATTGAATTTTTGTATAGAAATAAAATTTTGACAACATTTTTTTATAGAAATGAAATGTAAACAAAATCTATAGAAATAAAATGTTAAAAATTCTATAGAAATAAAATTTTCTATAGAAATTAAATTTTGACAAAATTTCCTATATAAATAAAATGTTGACAAAATATTTTATAGAAATAAGATGTTAAAAAATTTTCTATAGAAATAAGATGTTTAAAAAATTATATAGAAATAACATTTTTACAAAATAAAATTTTATATTTTAATAACAATGCATAATTTTGAAGGCAATCAAATTCTTTTCTGGATATTTTGCCATGTAACCAGGCATTTTAAGGTCATTTTTAGCACCGTCAATAAAGAAGAATGCCGGCAAAATGAAGGCAAATTATTAGGTTACCTTCATCCTAAATCGGCTACTAAGTTTGATTGTTCAAAAGTAAAAATGTAAATTACAAAAATTTGAGTCAGTTTAGAATTGGTCCGAATTGACTACCTTTGTTACGGTTTATGGCCTTTAAAGGCCGACAAAGCCATCACACGCTGCACGAAAGTGATTCTGCTTCATTTTGGTCATAATCCAAAATGATTTTATTTGTATAGAATCAAAATTTTGACAAAAATTTTCTACAGAAATTAAATTTTGACAAAATTTCTATAGAAATAAAATTTTGGAAAATTTTTCTATAGAATTAAAATCTTGATACAAATTTCTACAGAAATAAAATTTTGGCAAAATTTTCTATAGAATTAAAATTTTGTCAAAATTTTCTATAGAATTAAAATTTTGTCAAAGTTTTCTATAAAATTAAAATCGTGACACAATTTTCTGCAAAAATAAAATTTTGTCAAAATTTTCAAGATGAAAGGAGTCTGGAAACTCGACTAAAATTCTATCTTATCACCCTCCATCGTATGTAAAATGTTGTTACCAAAAATATCCAATTAAAATAACTAAAACTTTATTGTCACTATCCCCCTCCTCCACCTTCCTAGCCTTTTGTTTTTTTTTTCGCTTTCTGCTCCTCTTCACATTTTAATTTCAAACACTACATAGATAAAGAAAAAATAATTGTAGTTTCGGATTTCACTGAGGCTGTATAAATGTTTACCTATAATAGTCTATGGTTATTATTATTTTTGTTTATTGCTTAAAAAGAGCCATTAATGGTACACATACGTATCTTATAAATTTGTTTTATGATTGTGCCCGACCATGATTACCTTTCGATGTTAGTGCAATCAAAAAACAAATAAATGAGGCCGACAATGAAATGAAAATGAAAATTGGATATTGCAATAAATTAATAGAGAAAATATTGTTATTAAAATCATCTTTAATAGAGGGGGCTTATCTATGGCATCGCATGGTTATTAGCTTCTAATGACGTTCATTAGAGTTGGGTATTAATGCGATAGAGGAAATTATTAGAGATAAATTAACATTGGAACTGATTTTTTCGCCATTGGTACCTGTTACACAGTAATCGATTATTCCAATTATCTTGTAATTTTTGGAGTTTGGATATCTAAGATGATAATTGATATATTATTATTGAAATTTGTAATGTTCTCACGGTAAAAAAATCTTTACTTCAGTAGCTGTGGACTTTAATTGCAACTACACAATTATTTTCAGGGGCAATGTGAATTCTTTATTCTATTAATTATCATCATTTTTTACCTCAATATTTTGTCAAAAATTTTATTTCTATCGAAAATTTTGTCAAAATTTTATTTCTATAGAAAAATTTTCCAAAATTTTGTTTCTATAGAAAATTTTGTTTCTATAGAATATTTTGTCAAAATTTTGTTTCTATAGAAAATTTTGTTAAAATTTTATTTCTAAAGAAAATTTTGTCAAAAAAATTATTTCTATAGAAAATTTTGTCAAAATTTTATTTTTATAGAAAATTTTGTTAAAAATATTTTTCTATAGAAAATTTTGGCAATAATTTATTTCTATAGAAAATATTGGTAAAACTTTATTTCTATAGAACATTTTGTCAACATTTTATTTCTATAAAAAAATTTGTAAAAATTTTATATCTATAGAAAATTTTGCCAAAAAATTATTTCTTTAGAACATTTTGTCAACATTTTATTTCTATCGAAAATTTTGTCAAAAATTTTTTTCTATAGAAAATTTTGGCAAAAATTTATTGCTATAGAAAATTTTGTCAAAATTTTATTTCTATAGAAAAGTTTGTCAAAATTTTATTTCTAGAAAATTTTGGCAAATTTTTACTGCTATAAAAAATTTTGCAAAATTTTATTTCTATAGAAAATTTTGTTGAAATTTTATTTCTATAGAAATTTTTGTTAAAATTTTATTTCTATAGAAAATTTTGTCAAAATTTTATTTCTATAGAAAATTTTGTCAAAAATTTTATTTCTATAGAAAATTTTGTTAAAAATTGTATTTCTATAGACAATTTTGTCAAAAATTTATTTCTATAGAAAATTTTGTCAAAATTTTATTTCTATAGAATATTTTGTCAAATTTTTTTTCTATAGAAAATTTTGGCAAAAATTTATTTCTATAGAAAATTTTGTCAAAATTTTATTTCTATAGAAAAGTTTGTCAAAATTTTATTTCTAGAAAATTTTGGCAAAATTTTACTGCTATAGACAATTTTGCAAAATTTTTATTTCTATGGAAAATTTTGCCAATGTTTATTTCTATAGAAAATTTTGTCAAAATTTTATTTCTATAGAAAATTTTGTCAAAATTTTATTTCTATAGAAAATTTTGTCAAAATTTTTTTTCTATAGAAAATTTTTTTTCTATAGAAAATTTTGGCAAAAATTTATTTCTATAGAAAATTTTGTCAAAATTTTATTTCTATAGAAAAGTTTGTCAAAATTTTATTTCTAGAAAATTTTGGCAAAATTTTACTGTTATAGAAAATTTTGCAAAATTTTATTTCTATCGAAAATTTTGCCAAGATTTATTTCTATAGAAAATTTTGTCAAAATTTTATTTCTATAGAAAATTTTGTCAAAATTTTATTTCTATAGAAAATTTTGTTGAAATTTTATTTCTATAGAAATTTTTGTTAAAATTTTATTTCTATAGAAAATTTTGTCAAAATTTTATTTCTATAGAAAATTTTGGCAAAAATTTATTTCTATAGAAAATTTTATTTCTATAGAAAAGTTTGTCAAAATTTTATTTCTAGAAAATTTTGGCAAAATTTTACTGTTATAGAAAATTTTGCAAAATTTTATTTCTATCGAAAATTTTGCCAAGATTTATTTCTATAGAAAATTTTGTCAAAATTTTATTTCTATAGAAAATTTTGTCAAAATGTTATTTCTATAGAAAATTTTGTTGAAATTTTATTTCTATAGAAATTTTTGTTAAAATTTTATTTCTATAGAAAATTTTGTCAAAATTTTATTTCTATAGAAAATTTTGTTAAAAATATTTTTCTATAGAAATTTTTGGCAATAATTTTCTATAGAAAATATTGGTAAAACTTTATTTCTATAGAACATTTTGTCAACATTTTATTTCTATAAAAAAATTTGTAAAAATTTTATATCTATAGAAAATTTTGCCAAAAAATTATTTCTTTAGAACATTTTGTCAACATTTTATTTCTATAGAAAATTTTGTCAAAATTTTTTTTCTATAGAAAATTTTGGCAAAAATTTATTGCTATAGAAAATTTTGTCAAAATTTTATTTCTATAGAAAAGTTTGTCAAAATTTTATTTCTAGAAAATTTTGGCAAATTTTTACTGCTATTTTTATAATTTTTTTTTTTTATAATTTTACTGCTATTTATAAAATTTTTTAATTTTGCAAAATTTTATTTCTATAGAAAATGTTGTCAATATTTTTATTTCTATAGAAAATTTTGTTGAAATTTTATTTCTATAGAAATTTTTGTTAAAATTTTATTTCTATAGAAAATTTTGTCAAAATTTTATTTCTATAGAAAATTTTGTCAAAAATTTTTTTTCTATAGAAAATTTTGTTAAAAATTGTATTTCTATAGACAATTTTGTCAAAAATTTATTTCTATAGAAAATTTTGTCAAAATTTTATTTCTATAGAAAATTTTGTCAAATTTTTTTTTCTATAGAAAATTTTGGCAAAAATTTATTTCGATAGAAAATTTTGTCAAAATTTTATTTCTATAGAAAAGTTTGTCAAAATTTTATTTCTAGAAAATTTTGGCAAAATTTTACTGCTATAGAAAATTTTGCAAAATTTTTTTTACTGTTATAGAAAATTTTGCAAAATTTTATTTCTATCGAAAATTTTGCCAAGATTTATTTCTATAGAAAATTTTGTCAAAATTTTATTTCTATAGAAAATTTTGTCAAAATTTTATTTCTATAGAAAATTTTGTCAAAATTTTATTTCTATAGAAAATTTTGTTGAAGTTTTATTTCTATAGAAATTTTTGTTAAAATTTTATTTCTATAGAAAATTTTGTCAAAATTTTATTTCTATAGAAAATTTTGTTGAAATTTTATTTGTATAGAAATTTTTGTTAAAATTTTATTTCTATAGAAAATTTTGTAAAAATTTTTTTTCTATAGAAAATTTTGGCAAAAATTTATTTCTATAGAAAATTTTGTCAAAATTTTATTTCTATAGAAAATTTTGTCAAAATTTTATTTCTATAGAAAAGTTTGTCAAAATTTTATTTCTAGAAAATTTTGGCAAAATTTTACTGCTATAGAAAATTTTGAAAAATTTTACTTCAATAGAAAATGTTGTCAAAATTTTTATTTCTATAGAAAATATTGCCAAAAATTTATTTCTATAGAAAATTTTGTCAAAATTTTATTTCTGTAGAAAATTTTGTAAAAATTTTATTTCTATGGAAAATTTTGTCAACATTTTATTTCTATAGAAAATTTTGTTAAAATTTTATTTCTATAGAAAATTTTGTTGAAATTTTATTTCTAAAGTAAATATTGTTAAAACTTTATATCTATAGAACATTTTGTTAACATTATATTTCTATAAAAAATTTTGTAAAAATTTTATTTCTATACACTAATAGATAAAAGTCTGCTAAAAACAGCAGTCGATGTCTGCTGTTATATTTTTGTACTTCAGGGCGTAATGAACAATTTATAAAATTTTTAGGTTATAAAATTTTCCCCAAAGCCTATTTAAGAACCAAAAGTAGTTTTTGGTATATTTTTGCACTGTAATATACTTACAAGCTACTAAATACGATCAGCAAACATTTTGTTTGCTGTTATGCCTCAATTCGACAAATATTCAGATTTTTGGTCAAATACTATAGATATTCATAAAATATTGTGTTAATTATGTTAGGATAGCTCCTAAGTTGACATTTTTATTTGTTTTAGCCAAAATAAAACATGTTTTAGTGTAATCGAGCTTCAAAAATAGCAGGAAATGTTTGCTATTTCAGCAAACAGTGACTGCTGTCCCTTTTTCAGCAGACTTTCTGCTGTTTTAGCAGACTTTTCTGCTGTCCCTACTAACAAATTTCTTTGGGTGTAGAAAATTTTGTCAAAATTTTATTTCTTTAGAACGTTTTGTCAACATTTTATTTCTATAGAAAATTTTGTCAAAATTTATTTTCTATAGAAAAAATTTTATTTCTATTGAAAATTTTATTTCTATAGAAAATGTCAAAAATTTATTTCTATAGAAAAATTTGTCAAAATTTTATTTCTATAGAAAAATTTGTCAACATTTTATTTCTATAGAAAATTTTGTCAATATTTTATTTCTATAGAAAATTTTGTCAACATTTTATTTCTATAGAAAATTTTGTAAAAATTTTATTTCTGTAGAAAATGTTGTCAACATTTTATTTCTATGAAAATTTTGTCAAAATTCTATTTCTATAGAAAATTTTGCCAAAATTTTATTTCTATAGAAAATTTTGGTCAAAATTTTATTTCTATAGAAAATTTTGTCAAAATTTTATTTTATATACTTGTTATTGTTATTATATTTATTAATATCCCTTTCCGCATGTCTTTCTATAGTGGTCTGACTAACAAGTGGTAAACGTGTAATTGCTAATCGCCCTAAGGTCACATACATACATACATAGATCGATTTAAATACAACTACCCACTTTGTTAGTGGTGGGAGGGGGTGGTCTCAGTATTAGATTTTTGTCATGCATTCATTGCTCGGTCTAGTGATTGTCTTATTGCCAACGTGAACATAGGGAAATCCCTTTGGGCGATATTGATGGGAAATCTTAAATTTTTCAATTATGGCAATTTTCATTTTCTATTAAAATGTCAATGTTTTCTTTACATGCTACATATATAATATGAGCGTTTAGTTATCAACGTCATTGTCATCATTATTAACATCGTCATCGTTATACCCATCATCAATGTCATCGTCATTATTGGCATACGTTATTGTCTCAAAATGACTCGATGGCAAAATATTGTTTTTCTTGGTTAGGAAAACACACCACACACACACACGCGCGCAAATTTTAATTGTTTGCTTTTCAATGAGAGCATTTTTGTTACACTACAAATTTTGTAATTGTCTATGTTCAGTGACATTTGCCTTCCTTGTTTTTTTTTTTTTAATTTCTTCTCTTTTGCCATATGCAAACATTTTCCGTGAAAACAAATAAGAAACGCAGCTTTTTAGCCCTTGGGTAATTTAAGTTTTTATCTATGGACATGAAATGTATGGCAATGTGGGATTTTTGTTTGCTTTTAAATTGGATAGGCTTTAAGTGGCGATTTTGTTAAATACTGCTTTAATAATCGTGTTGGAGCTTTATGTTTTTTGTATTTAAAACTACAAAAAAAGCAAATGAGGCAAATCGAATAAGCTTGAAATGTTGGAATCTTGGGTGATTTTAAGTATATGTCCATACAAAAATTCGTCCATATCGGTCGATCCCCAGAGAGAGAGAGCCTCTCTCATAAAAGCAAATTTCATCCGATCTGATTAAAATTTGGCACTCTACACGGACGAAAAAGACTGTTTTTCATATGTTTGGGTGTAAAAATTATATGTTTGGAACTCAAATTTTTTGCCCATTATTTTTAAGTGCAATCATATAATGTTCATAAAATAATATAATATGTTTGGGACATATACGTTAATATGTTATAACATATTATATTTGGGACACAAAATTTTTTGTAATTTTAATATCTTTGGATGCAAACATATATAATTTTGGAAATTTTGTATAAACATTTATATGTTTGGAGACGTCAGAGAGAGAGAGAGAGAGAGAGAGAGAGAGAGAGAGAGAAAAAGGGAGAGAGAGTATAAGAAAAGATAAAGATGATGACGGAGATAAATAATGAAATACATATAATTACATTTAATTAGGGAACCACCGTGGTGCAATGGGTAGCATGCCCGCTTTGCATACACAAGATCGTGGATTCGATACCTGCTTTGACCGAACACCAAAAAGTTTTTCTGCGGTGGATTATACCACCTCAGTAATGCTGGTGACATTTCTGAGGGTTTCAAGGCTTATCTAAGTGATTTCACCTTTCGGACTCGGCTATAAAAAATAGGTCCCTTGTCATTGAGCTTAACATGGAATCGGGCAGCACTCCGTGATAAGAGAGAAGTTCACCAAAGTGGTATCACAATAGACTGAATAGTCTAAGTGAGCCTGATACATCGGGCTGCCACCTAACCTAACCTCACATTTAATTACAACATAAGTGTAGGTTGCTGAGTATTCGTTCATGATTGCTTATTGACTTACAGTTTTTTAAACCCTGTGCCACACTGTGGAACAGGGTATTATAAGTTAGTGCATATGTTTGCAACACCCAGAAGGAGACGAAATAGACACATGGTGTCTTTGGCAATAATGCTCAGGGTGGGTCTTTGAGTCGATCTAGCCATGTCCGTCTGTCTGTTAAAACATTTTTGTGATAAAAGTTTAGGTCGCAGTTTTAGTATAATCCACTTCAAATTTGGCACAAGTATGTGTTTTGGGTCAGAATAGAACCCTATTGATTTTGGAAGAAATCGTTTCAGATTTAGATATAGCTCCCATATATATCTTTCGCCCGATGTGCACTTATGTGGACCCAGAAGCCAGAGTTTTACTCTGATTTGGTTGAAATTTTGCACAAACATAACACCTGGTCGTATAGTCAAGTGTGCCAAATTTGATTGAAATCGGTTCAGATTGAGATATAGCTCTCATATATATCTTTCGCCCGATATGGCCCCAGAAGCCAGATTTTTAGCCCAATTTGGTTGAAATTTTGCACTAGGTGTACAATTAGTAGTGTAGTCAAGTGTGTTAAATTTGATTGAAATCGGTTCAGATTTATATATAGCTCCCATATATATCTTTAGCCCGATTTATACTCATATGACCACAGTGGCTAATGTTTTACTCCGATTTAGTTGAAATTTTGCACAGAGAGTAGAATTAGCTTTGTTAACATACTATGCCTGCCAAATATGGTTGAAATCGGTTCAGATTTAGATATAGCTCCCATATATATGTTTTTCTGATTTCGACAAAAATGGTCAAAATACCAACATTTTCCTGTAAAATCGCCACTGCTTAGTCGAAAACTTGTATAAATGACTCCAATTTTCCTATACTTCTAATAAATATCAATCGACCGATAAATCATAAATACACTTTTGCGAAGTTGCCTCAAAATTGGTTCAGATTAAAATGTTTCCCATATTTATACCCTTCACCACTACTGTGGTACAGGGTATAATAAGTTTGTGCATTTGTATGTAACGCCAAGGAGTATTCATCGACCAACCTTTTAGTTATCGGATCGGCTTAGAATTAAATTCTGAGTCGATTTAGCGATGTCCGTCTGTCTGTTTGTCTGTCCGTCTGTCTGTCTGTTGATGTATTTTTGTGTGCAAAGTACAGCTCGCAGTTTTAGTCCGATTGTCCTAAAATTTGGTATAGGGTCCTGTTTCGGCTCAAAGACGATCCCTATTGATTTTGGAAAAAATCGGTTCAGATTTAAATATAGCTGCCATATATATTTTTCACCGATCTGGTCATAATTGGCGTGTATATCAACCGATCTTCCTCAAATTCCGTACATCCGAATATTTTATGGGTCTCGAAAAACTTGCAAATATCAGCCAAATCGGTTCAGATTTAGATATAGCTCCCATATATAGCTTTCGCCCGATTTACACTCATTTGCCCACAGAGGCCAATTTTTAGCTCCGATTTAGTTGAAATCTTGCACAGGGAGTAGATTTAGCATTGTAGCTATGTGTGCCAAATTTGATTGAAATCGGTTCAGATTTATATATAGCTCCCATATATAGTTTTCGCCCGATTTACACTCATATGACCACAGAGGCCAATTTTTTACTCCGATTTAGTTGAAATTTTGCACAGGGAGTAGAATTAGCATTGTAGCTATGCGTGCTCAATTTGGTTGAAATCGGTTCAGATTTAGATATAGCTCCCATATATATGCTTTTCTGATTTCGACAAAAATGGTCAAAATACCAACATTTTCCTTGTAAAATCGCGACTGCTTAGTCGAAAAGTTGTAAAAATGACTCTAATTTTCCTAAATTTTTATAGATATATATATCGAGCGATAAATCATAAATAAACTTTTGCGAAGTTTCCTTAATATTGCACCAGATTTAAATGTTTCTCATATTTTTTTACTAAAATTGTGTTTTACCCTACCGCATTAGCCAACTTAAATTTTGAGTCTATAGATTTTGTAAAAGTCTATCAAATTCTGTCCAAATCAAGTGATATTTAAAAGTATGTATTTGGGACAAACCTTTATATATAGCCCCCAACACATTTGACGGATGTGATATGGTATCGAAAATTTAGATCTACAAAGTGGTGCAGGGTATAATATAGTCGGCCCCGCCCGACTTTAGACTTTCCTTACTTGTTTTACTATATGTACTATCTCAGGGCATTGGCCGACTTAAATTTTAAGTCTATAGGATATAAATTTTGTTCAGATGGTAACATTTCATCTTTTGCACACCTTTAATTGTTCACTACACAACCAATATAACATTCAGTTATGAATAATAAAGGTGTTCCATTAGCATCTAGCCCAGTCAGTGAGTTTCATTAATGTAGGAAATGACTTTTTTTCAAATAATTAAAGAAGCAAGTTCAGATAAAAATAGCCCCCGAACCTCTAATCCGACCTGAAAAAAAAAACTAAAAATCTTTAAAACTTCTACAAACAAAAAAGCTGAATCATTAAACAAAAGCTGATATGACCACAACCTGTGAAATTCCTCGTAATATGTCTGAACGAAGGAGGGGCATTTCAATAGATATATGTATGTAAGCATGGCTATACAAATGCAATGTAAATGTCATTCCCCCACCCCCCTCAAAAATGAAAGAAATATTAATCACAACTAAAAAAAAAAAAAACAGAATAAATTGCATTACGTTATTGTGTGAACTAAAATTCAAAAACGAAATCAATATACAATCATACACGCAAAAAAATAATTCTTTCCTCCCAAACGAAATTTTAGACAAACAAAGTTCGTTTCTCATTTGCTTTTCGCTGTAAGGAAGTGTATTTGGAAGAAAAGTATATACTTTTTGTGATAAACGTTTATTCTTTTCCAGGATGTAAAAACAATTTCATAAAGACTAGCTCAACAAAAAAAACATTATTTTCTTGCTAATTGCATTGTCCCTCACATCTTTCTCACATCCACGAGGATTTTTAGGCCTTAACACCTTTTCCTGTAATACCAACAATGTAGAAGAAATTATACGATTTTATAAATTTTTAAAATTTTTTTTTACCTTTCGCCTGGACGGAGAATCGAACCGCGGACCATCCACATTGTAAGCCAACACACTAACCACTGAGCTATGTACCTGTTATGGTCATCAATAGATAAATATCCATATAAGTTATATTTATATAGCATAGCTTGCGGCGCCCACGAACCGAATAAACAAAGTTTATTTAACAGAAACAAACATTTAGTTTGGCACCGTGGAGCAGTGGTAGCTACGTCCGACTCTCATGCCAAGGGTCGTGGGTTCGATCCCTGCTTCGGCCAAAGTTTTTTTTTTGCTTTTGTTTTTTTTTTACATATATTCCAGATATATTCGGAAGATTCCAAAAAAATGTTCAACATTACATTGTACTATATTAAATTTTGAACTGTAAAATGTGTCTTATTAAAGACCTAAAGTCAGAAAAGAACAGTGTTTGATATAAACGAAATGGACTGTGTTGTTATTTCAAAAATAACTTTTTTTATTGAAAAAATAAAAATTTTGTAACAAACGAATTTTTTTGGTGATAAAAGTTTAAAATTTTCGAAGCAATTCAAAAAACTCTAACAAAAGAAAAACGTTTTCGGTACACGTTTTCCAAACGTTTTTTTTCTTTGCGTGTACACATTCGATTAGGATTTATAATCTAATCATGTATATAGGTCGTTATCGGAACTGTTGGATCGTACCATTTTTTCCCCTTACTCATAGCACTAAGAAATATTTTTATATGATACAATCTCTGTCAAACTTATTCCATAGTACTTGGATTCCTAGTAGAGGTGTGCGCGTGACTGAAATTTCACTCACACTCACGCACATTCACGAAACAAAATGTTTATTCACGCACGCTCACGCACGATACGCGTTGTAGCCAATCCCACTCACGCACATCCACGAAATGAAAACCAATACTCACGCACGCTCACGCACGAACTACTTTTAAAGACTCACGTTCACGCACGATTCACGATAATTCTCGTGATTCACGACAAATTCACGAACCTCACGACATTTTCCAAACGGAAATCTGCAAAGGTAATAAACTTCAAAAATAGAATATAGTTCGAGAGCTAAATTAATTTCAGTTAAAATATGAATATGAATTAAATTTTGATTTTTTTCGTGAGCGTGATTTTGCAGAAATTTTATTCACGCACATTCACGAACCGATTTTATTTCTCACTCACGCTCACGCACGACATATTTATTTTAGTCCCATTCACTCACATTCACGAGACTTGCTTTGGATTTTGTTCACGACTCACGTGATTCTCGCGTGAATCACGCGTGTCAGGAGAATTTCGTGTCACGCGCACCCCTCTAATTCCTAGGAACTCTTCGCAAAAAAAAATATCGTCAAAAATTTTCCAATTAAAAATTTTATTTAATTTAAAT
This sequence comes from Haematobia irritans, assembly GCF_050003625.1. Classification (NCBI taxonomy): domain Eukaryota; kingdom Metazoa; phylum Arthropoda; class Insecta; order Diptera; family Muscidae; genus Haematobia; species Haematobia irritans. The sequence goes on along the minus strand of NC_134397.1, from coordinate 39,601,371 downwards.
AAAAACACAATTTGAAATCAAAACAAAAATTTTTCTATTCTCAACATATGGCTTGGGAAAAAAGGTGGAGGCACTGCTCTTCGAGAGAATATAAACCGATCCCCAGATTTGACCTGTGGAACTTCTTGGAGGAGGTCACATTTCTCTCAAGGGCAGTGCCTCGAACTTTTTCCCAAGCTATATATTGAGACTCCCAAACACATACTGCAATATCCTTTTTTATCATCGGATAGAGGACTAACAGATTTATCTTTCATATATAAAACTGGATCCCCATCTTTTTCCATTTGGCCTCAGTATTCGAATTTCTCTCTGTTTCGTATATGCAAAATTACTGCGACTAGGTAGATTTTTGGCAAAAGATTTTTATACCAATCGAAAGGTATCGTTTCAGTGTATCTCTGGTTAATATTTGGCCTATCTATTTTTTTTTCAGTTCCGCCAATTTAGGGCAATTTCTATGGAGGACTTTATCGCAAAATTTTTTATACCCTCCACCATAAGAAGGGGGTTATATTGTAACACATCGAAATATTGCTCTAAGACACCATAAAGTATATATATTGTTACGTTTTTATATTTAGGCGTTTTTAATTACCCGACAATTAAAACACAGTTCTTTTAAATAACGACAATCTACAATTTATTTACTATGACTTCACACTTTACAATTCGTTCACACTGAAGTTATTCGTTTGACGCTTTAATTAAGACTGACTCGCAAGCAGCATGCGAGCGCTTTTATATATGACGGTGTGGCAATACGAGAACATTCTGGTAGCACTACAATATTCTGGCAACGCCAGAACATTCTTAGACAATGCTAGAAGGATCTACGACCATTAAGTAATTCGTCTGGTGGCTGCCAAACACATACACACTCACATAGATATATGCTCGCATTACTACAACAACAATGACAATAGACAATGAGATGAAATGAGAAAGCAAAATAACAAAGCAAAGGGGTTGTTATTCTATGAGAGAGTAAGAACTAACATTTCGGTAAGCAAACAAAAGAACATAAAAGAAATTCAGGAAAATACTAGAAAATGAATAGATGATTCCAACAAGTGATAGCGAAATTTTATCGTTACAATTTTAAATTTTAAATTAACGGAAACTAATTTAAATAAACTTAAATCTATAATTATCTAATTCGTAACACTGCCTCCCGCTTAAGCCTGTTCGTCCCGAACAGGCACAGAACCTGTTCCGTAAGGAGCCAATCGTTCCAGATGTACAACTTTCATCTTTGATCTAGGGCTGTCGTCCTTATGAATCCGGTATACAACATCATTGATCTTCTTGATGACTTTGTATGGGCCTTCCCACTGTGTTTGCAGTTTAGGACACAATCCTTTCTTTCGTTGCGGGTTAAATTGCAGAACCAATTCTTCTTCTTGGAAGCCTTCAGTATTTACAGCACGATCGTATCTCGCCTTCATTCTGTTGCTGACCATTTTTATTTTGTTGCGCACTGATTCGTGAACTTCACCGAAAGTGTTTGGGATGTCGTTTCTGTTTTCTTCCATGGCGAGCTCATTAGGTTTAGCACCGAATATCAGATCACCAGGCAACTTCAACTCAGTTCCGAATAGAACATTGGCCGGTGTTCGAGAGGTGGAATCATGAATGGCAGATCTATACGACAGCAAAAACTTTGGTATATGCTCGTCCCAGTCCCTCTGGCCGTTGTCCACTACTTTTCGAAGATGTTCCTCCAGAGTGCGATTAAACCTTTCTACCATGCCATCGGATTGTGGATGTAATGGCGTAGTCCTCGTTTTCTTGATACCAAGGGATTCACACATCTCTTTGAATATGGCCGATTCAAAATTTCTTCCCTGGTCTGAGTGAATCTCGGACGGCACACCGTAGCGACATATCCAGTTTTTGTTGACCACATCCACAATCGTTTTTGCCTCTTGGTTTGGAATTGCATACACCTCCGGCCATTTGCTGAAGTAATCCATGACCACAAGGACATAACGGTTTCCAGAATCACTTACTGGGAAAGGACCTGCCACGTCCATTGCTATTCTTTCAAACGGGGCTCCTGGTCTATATTCTTGCATAGGACCTCGACTTTTCCTTGTTGGACCTTTCGCCTTCATGCACTTCTCGCAATTGGCTACCCATTCAGCAATTGATTTCTGGCATCCAACCCAGTATAATCGTTGCTTCACTTTCTCGGCGGTTTTGGTTATTCCCAGATGACCTCCACTGGGACCATTATGGAACTCCGCCAAAACGTCTCTTATTTTGGAATCTGGAACGATGATCAAATTTCGGCTGCTCTTGCCATCTTCGCTTTCCCATTTACGTTGCAGGGACCCATTGACTAGAACTAAACTATCCCATTGAGCCCAGTATGCCTTCATAAGTGGACTTTCGGCTGCGATTTCTTTCTTGCTGGGTTTCTTATTTTCTTGTTTTGCCGAAATAATTTTTCTCAGAATGGGATCTTTATGTTGCTCTGTTGACCAGTCTGTGCCAGATTCGGGATCTTTATGTTGCTCTGTTGACCAGTCTGTGCCAGATTCGATGTGTAACTGCCTGACATTTACAACTGTCTCCTTTGGTTCAGCCTTCGAGTAGCGTCTGCTTTCTACATTGCAATGCCGTCGTGTCAAGGCTTGATCAATAACTTGTTTGCCACCTTTTCTATTATCCGCAAAATTTGAATTTGAGTCGCTTGGCTTTGTGGTCGCCTTCTTCTGATTATTGTTTAATGGAGATGGCGAGATTGACCCCGACGTTTTACGCCACGCTTTACATTCCCGGGAAAGATGTCCAGCCTTATCACAGTTATAGCATTTCATTCTAGATTTATTTGCTTGCTGCTTCATTTCTTGCATTATCTGCTTTAGAGCCTCTTTTACCAATTCAATGACCGATTTCGATTCTTCACACTCGGTCTCTACTCTGCGTACTTTGTGAATTTGAGGCCGTGCCAGCAATCTCGCAGTCTCTTGTACAAGTGCAAATGTTACTGTTTCTGTGAATGTAGCTTTTTGTGCGGCATATGTTGCACATTTTATCTCAGGGTCTCGAATGCCATTCACAAAAGTCTCAATCTTGATACGATCTATAAGAGGATGATTCTCTCCAGGGTATGCCAAAAGCACTAGCCGCTCAACTTCTGTTGCGAAATCTTGTAGGGTTTCATTCGATTTTTGGATTCTTCCTCTCAATTCCATTCTGAAGATGTCCTGCTTGTGCTCTCCACCATACTTGCGTTGAAGTGCCGCTATTACTTCATTATAGTTATTTCTAGAAGCAGCGGGAATGCTTTGTATCACATCAGCAGCATTGCCCTTTAATGCCAATAGAAGTTCAATTGCTTTATCATCGTCATTCCACAAATTTCTACAAGCAACCATTTCGAATTGGAATTTGAAGACATCAAATGACGTTGAGCCATCGAAAACAGGAGTTTTGATTTTTGAGCCCTCGATGACGCGCACTGGACCACCTTTAATTTCCAGCTCTGACATTTTTTTCTCGATGTGCAGAAACTTCTCATCATGAACCATAATTTTCTCATCCACGGAAAGAACTTTCTTATCCAATTCCACAATTTGATTTTCTATATGGTCCACACGTTTCTCCATGCCTTCAGAAATTTGTTGTAATTTTTCGTTGACCATTCTAGAATTTTCGTCGAATTTTTCTTCCAATTTTCTAGAATTTTCTTCCATTTTTCTAGAATTTGCTTCCATTTGTAGGGCATTTTCTTTCAGCAATTTTCTAGAATTTTCTTCCATTTTTCTAGAATTTTCTTCCATCATTTTGCTCAATGCATTGAGCATTGATGTGTAATCCACAACATTCGAAGCCACAGATGGAGTTTCTACAGTGCTTGTATTGACGAGTATTGATTCATCAATGTCTTCCTTATAATCAAACTCATGCGTCGCAATGTCCATATTACGCCGTTCAAACTCTTCCAGTAGACGCTTTTGAAGCTGGGCCTTATTGCCTGTTGTCGGCAGCTCCAGTTTGCTCAATTCCTTTTTTAAGTCTTCCACTCGAAGCTCATTAAACTTCATTGTAGATTTTTTTTTTTTTTTCGTTATTCCACTTCTGACACCAATTGTTACGTTTTTATATTTAGGCGTTTTTAATTACCCGACAATTAAAACACAGTTCTTTTAAATAACGACAATCTACAATTTATTTACTATGACTTCACACTTTACAATTCGTTCACACTGAAGTTATTCGTTTGACGCTTTAATTAAGACTGACTCGCAAGCAGCATGCGAGCGCTTTTATATATGACGGTGTGGCAATACGAGAACATTCTGGTAGCACTACAATATTCTGGCAACGCCAGAACATTCTTAGACAATGCTAGAAGGATCTACGACCATTAAGTAATTCGTCTGGTGGCTGCCAAACACATACACACTCACATAGATATATGCTCGCATTACTACAACAACAATGACAATAGACAATGAGATGAAATGAGAAAGCAAAATAACAAAGCAAAGGGGTTGTTATTCTATGAGAGAGTAAGAACTAACATTTCGGTAAGCAAACAAAAGAACATAAAAGAAATTCAGGAAAATACTAGAAAATGAATAGATGATTCCAACAAGTGATAGCGAAATTTTATCGTTACAATTTTAAATTTTAAATTAACGGAAACTAATTTAAATAAACTTAAATCTATAATTATCTAATTCGTAACAATATTCAGGGTCGTGGTGAAATTCTGAGTCGATCTAAGCATGTCCATCCGTCCGTCTGTTGAAATTACGCTAACTTCCGAACGAAACAAGCTATAGACTTGAAACTTGGCACAAGTAGTTATTATGGATGTAGGTCGGATAGTATTGCAAGTGGGCCATATCGGTATAAACGGACCCCAGATTTGGCTTACGGAGCCCTTAAAAGAAAATTATATATAGCCCCCCACATATATATAATCATATATAGACCCCATATAAACAGACCCCCAGATTTGGCTTGCGGAGCCCCTAAAAGAAGCAAATATCATCCTATCTGGTTGAAATTTGGTACATGGTTTAGTATATGGTCTCTAACCACCATGCAAAAATTGGTCCATATCGGCCCATAATTATATATAGCCCCCATATAAACCGATCCCCAGATTTGACTTGCGTAACCTCTAAGATTCGCATATTTCATTTGGTACATGATGTTAGTATATGGTCTCTAATCGGTCCATAATTATATATAGCCCCCATATAAACCGATCCCCAGATTTGACTTGCGGATCCTCTAAGAGAAGCAAATTTCATCCGATTCGGATGAAATTTGGTACATGGTTTTAGGTTAGGTTAAGTGGCAGCCCGATGTATCAGGCTCACTTAGACTATTCAGTCCATTGTGATACCACATTGGTGAACTTCTCTCTTATCACTGAGTGCTGCCCGATTCCATGTTAAGCTCAATGACAAGGGACCTCCTTTTTATAGCCGAGTCCGAACGGCGTTCCACATTGCAATGAAACCACTTAAAATGCTTCGAAACCCTCAGAAATGTCACCAGTATTACTGAGATGGGATAATCCACCGCTGACAAACTTTGTGGTGTTCGGTCGAAGCAGGAATCTAACCCACGACCTTGTGTATGCAAGGCGGGCATGCTAACCATTGCATACATTGCTCCCATATATATGTATATGTTCTCTAAAAACCAAGCAAACATTGGTCCACATCGATCCATAATTATATATAGCCCCCATATAAACCGATCCCCAGATTTGGCTTGGGGAGCCTATTGGGGGAGCAAAACTCATCCGATCCGGTTAAAATTTGGAATGGGGTTTTAGTATATGATCTTTAACAACCATGCAAAAATCGGTCCACAGCGGTCCTTAATTATATATAGCCCCATATAAACCGGTCCCCAGATTTGACCTCCGGAGCCTCTTGGAGTGGTAGATTTCATCCCAGCCGGTTGAAATTTGGTACGTGGTCTAAGTATTTAGTCTTTAAAAACCATGCAAAAATTGGTTCACATCGGTCCTTAATTATATACAGCCCCCATATAAACCGATCCCCAGATTTGACCTCCGGAGCCTCTTGGAGGAGCAAAATTCATCCGATTCGGTTGAAATTTTTACATTGTGCTACACAGAAAAAAATTTCACGAAAATTTTTTCAATTAAAATCTTACTTGAGTTTTAAAAAATATTCAATTAAAAATTTAATTGAATCAACAAATTGTTTAATTGAAATAAAAATCAATCAAACAAATTAATAGCATCAATTAATTTTTTAATTGACTGTCAATTAATTTTTTAATTGACTGTCAATTAATTTTTTAATTGACTGTCAATTAATTTTTTAAATGACTATCAATTATTTTTTAATTGATACTATCATTTCTATGATTGAAGACATATCAATTAAAAAATTAATTGGATCTATTAATTTCGTGATTGAATCAGAAAAAAAATTTTTTGTGTGTAGTATATGGCCTCTAAAAACCATGCCAAAATTGGTCCATATCGGTCTATTGTTATATATAGCCCCCGGATTAACCTATCCCCACTCACACAAAAGTTGGTCCATGTCGGTTCGTAATTCTATATAGCCCCCTTATAAAGCGACCCCCATTTTTCAATTCGCTCAAAACTTCAGATCCGTTGGAAATTATTTAAAGGGTGATTTGTTAAGAGCTTGATAACTTTTTTTTTTTTAAAAAACGCATAAAATTTGCAAAATCTCATCGGTTCTTTATTTGAAACGTTAGATTGGTCCATGACATTTACTTTTTGAAGATAATTTCATTTAAATGTTGACCGCGGCTGCGTCTTAGGTGGTCCATTCGGAAAGTCCAATTTTGGGCAACTTTTTCGAGCATTTCGGCCGGAATAGCCCGAATTTCTTCGGAAATGTTGTCTTCCAAAGCTGGAATAGTTGCTGGCTTATTTCTGTAGACTTTAGACTTGACGTAGCCCCACAAAAAATAGTCTAAAGGCGTCAAATCGCATGATCTTGGTGGCCAACTTACCGGTCCATTTCTTGAGATGAATTGTTCTCCGAAGTTTTCCCTCAAAATGGCCATAGAATCGCGAGCTGTGTGGCATGTAGCGCCATCTTGTTGAAACCACATGTCAACCAAGTTCAGTTCTTCCATTTTTGGCAACAAAAAGTTTGTTAGCATCGAACGATAGCGATCGCCATTCACCGTAACGTTGCGTCCAACAGCATCTTTGAAAAAATACGGTCCAATGATTCCACCAGCGTACAAACCACACCAAACAGTGCATTTTTCGGGATGCATGGGCAGTTCTTGAACGGCTTCTGGTTGCTCTTCACTCCAAATGCGGCAATTTTGCTTATTTACGTAGCCATTCAACCAGAAATGAGCCTCATCGCTGAACAAAATTTGTCGATAAAAAAGCGGATTTTCTGACAACTTTTCTAGGGCCCATTCACTGAAAATTCGACGTTGTGGCAGATCGTTCGGCTTCAGTTCTTGCACGAGCTGTATTTTATACGGTTTTACACCAAGATCTTTGCGTAAAATCTTCCATGTGGTCGAATAACACAAACCCAATTGCTGCGAACGGCGACGAATCGACATTTCACGGTCTTCAGCAACACTCTCAGAAACAGACGCAATATTCTCTTCTGTACGCACTGTACGCATTCGTGTGGTTGGTTTAATGTCCAATAAAGTAAACTGAGTGCGAAACTTGGTCACAATCGCATTAATTGTTTGCTCACTTGGTCGATTATGTAGACCATAAATCGGACGTAAAGCGCGAAACACATTTCGAACCGAACACTGATTTTGGTAATAAAATTCAATGATTTGCAAGCGTTGCTCGTTAGTAAGTCTATTCATGATGAAATGTCAAAGCATACTGAGCATCTTTCTCTTTGACACCATGTCTGAAATCCCACGTGATCTGTCAAATACTAATGCATGAAAATCCTAACCTCAAGAGAATCACCCTTTATATACTTCCCTATATAACATATACCGAGTCAAGAACTGAATTATATACGTATTAAATCTGTTTTTAAATCTGGACTAACTTACAATTTAGAGGACGATGTTAAGAAGTTTTAAGATGGCAAGGTCATCGGCAAGTATTAACACAACCCAAGTAATTCCATTATGGATGAAAGTCTTTAGTAGAACTTTCTACGCAATCTATGGTGGAGGGTATATAAGATTCGGCCTGGCCGAACTTACAGCCGTATATACTTGTTTTATATTCGAATATAACTGATTTTTCTCATATAGGTGGCGATGAAACGAATATGTTTTTTTGGTGTTATATCTTTTTTTCTTATCAAGTGGCATACCATCGTTCATTGATATCTTCAAAATTAATGCAATTCTCTTAATATCCTTCTCGATTAAAAAATCACCTTTCTTCCTTTGATAGTAGAAAATTAAAAGGCAAGCAACGCCATGAAATCCTTATAAAACTGAAATATAGTTAAAAATGTATGAAAAAGGCTACTAAGAGCATATCTTCGTGCTCCTTAATGAAGATAATCAGAACAGAAATTTAAATATGTGTGTTTGTGTTAATAAGGTCACCACAACGTTAGGCTCACAATGGCCAACTCTTTGGTCATTGAGGTCTAAAGAATGACTGACCCCATCCCAGGAAAAAACAAAACTGCTGTGACCATCAAACAACATATGTCAGATTTTTTACTCTGGCAAAAATGTGGTAACATAAAAGTATGCGACGTGACCATACTGTCATTTAAATAATTTTATATACACGGAAATGATGGTGGCATAATTTATCTTTTTGTGGCAACATAAGAATTTATATAGTTTGTTACCATGCTGGAGTATACAGGAGTGGCCAGTTTACTACACTGAAATTGAATAAATTACCTAATATAAAATACACCTAGACCTCGCTTTGCGTCGTTTCGTTTTGCGTTGTTTCGAAGTTGCGTCGCTGCTGAATTAGTACTAGTTTTCACTTTGCGTCGTTAGATTTTCGAAGTTGCGTTGTTATCTGTCTTCAATTTTTGCATGGTTTGCCATCGAAACTCATAATTCACTTTGCGTCGTGTTTTTCGAAACGTATCTGCGACGCAAAGCGAGGTCTAGGTGTATTATGCAGACTAAAATTTGGGAAACGCAATATTAACATACAAATTTCTTTAAAAAAATTTTTAATTTGTTTTTTTTTTTTTTTTTTTTTAAATTTAGCACAAGAATTTTTCAAAATTTGCGTTCCTTCGTTAAAGTCGTATGGCTTTGAAGTAAGACTTTTGTGCTTAAAGAAATAATTTTAAAATTAGCTGAGATAATGAATATGGGCACAAAAAAATAAAAGCAAACTTCAAATATAAACTGAAAAAAAAAAAATATTTACGTGATATTAAAGATTACGCAACCTAAATTTTAGGATGCGCAATTTGCATAATATTAAGGACAAATTTCTTTAAAATAATGATCTTTTAATTAAAATAAAGTTTATAATCTTTGCTTCAAAATGTTTTCATTAAATTTAGGAATATTGCGACCCATCATTAAAGTCGTATGTCTTTGAACCAGGGCTGTGGAGTCGAGCCAATTTAGCACGACTCCGACTCCGGGTAATATAACTAAATCTCATTTAAACACCACTAATTTGTAGTTCTATTGTGGGGGTACCGTAAATGGAACGATATAAATTATCGTTTTATTCATGTGTGTAAAAAAGATCTTAATTTCAAATTTGATGTCAATTTAACTCTATATTTAAAATTTAAGGCAATGTCGGTCCTACACTGAAAAAAATATTGACCTAATATGGAAGAGTATGCAACTTAAATTTTAGGACTCGAAATTTACGCAATGCTAAGGACAAAATTCTTTAAAATAATGAAATTTTAATTAAAAGAAAGTTTATAATCCTTGCTTCAAAAATGTTTTTCATTAAATTTAGGACACAAATCTTAAAATTTTGCGTCCCTCTGTTGAAGTTATAGATCTTTGAAGTAAGGCAAATGTTCCTTAAAATATAGAAAAAATATTTTTAATTGAAAGAAATCGTCTTTAACTCAACTGACATATTGAATTTTTAAATTTAAGATAAAAATGCTTCAAATATAAGCTAAGACTTATTTTAAGGATTTGCATCCTTGGTTTAAAGTTTTTTTTAGCATTAAGAAAACAGTTTTTACTTTGAAGTACTTGGCATAATTTGGATTTTGTTTGTACATGAATACCTTTATTAATATATCGCTAAGAGAAAATAAAAATTCGATGAATGAGATCTGTCCCTAAAAAATGTCTTTATTTTAAAGAAGCCGCATCTTTGGCTCTGAATCAATACCAAAATCCTTAAGGGAAGGTAAAAATCTTTGGATCCAAGTAAACTTTTTTTTTGAGTGGATGTTTAATAAATAAAATAATGATATAACATAAATATCCATCGCAATATGAGCAGATACCAACAGTCTTCAGTATATGTATTTATAGACAAGTAAAGAAAGTTCAAAGTCGGACGGGGCTCATTGTATTATAAAGGGTATAATACAATGAGCCCTGCCCGACTTTGAACTTTCTTTAAATACATATACTGAAGACTGTTGGTATCTGCTCATATTGCTCAACACATTGTGCACCAAAATTATTCACACCATCTCAAATGCCTTGGGCACAGTGTGGCGCAGGGTATGAATAAATATGGGAAATATTTATAATTTTTTAGACAATATCGCAAAAATGCATTTTTGATTCATCAGCCAATAAATATGTATTAGAGGTATAGGAAAATTCGAGTAATTTTTAAAAGTTTTCATCTTAGCCAGTGAGCATCAGTAAGAAATACTATTTTGAGAAAATTTTTCTAAAGAAATAAAATTTTGAGAAAATTTTCTATAGAGATAAAATTTTGAGAAAATTTTCTATAGAGATAAAATTTTGAGAAAATTTTCTATAGAGATAAAATTTTGAGAAAATTTTCTATAGAAATAAAATTTTCTATAGAAATAAAATTTTGAAAAAAAATTTATATAGTAAAATATTTTGACAACATTTTTTATAGAAATAAAATTTTGACAAAATTATCTATCGAAATAAAATGTTGAAAAAATTTTTATATAGTAAAAACTTTTGACAAAATTTTCTATAGAAATAAAATTTTGACAAAATTTTCTATAGAAATAAAATGTTAACAAAATTTTCTATAGAAATACAATTTTGACAACATTTTCTATGGATATAAAATTTTTACAAAATTTTTATAGAAATAAAATGTTGACAAAATTTTCTATAAAAATAAAATTTTGACAAGATTTTCTATAAAAAAATTTAACAAAATTTTCTATAGAAATAAATTTTAACAAAATTTTCTATAGAAATCAAAATTTTGACAAAATTTTCTATAGAAATACAATTTTGACAACATTTTCTGTAGAAATAAAAATTTGACAAAATTTTCTATAGAAATAAAATTTTGACAAAATTTTCTATAGAAATAAAAAGTTGACAAAATTATCTATAGAAATAAAATTTTTACAAAATTTTCTATAGAAATAAAATTTTGACAAAATTTTCTATAGAAATAAAATTTTGACAAAATTTTCTATAGAAATAAAATTTTGACAAAATTTTCTATAGAAATAAAATTTTGACAAAATTTTCTATAGAAATAACATTTTGACAAAATTTTCTATAGAAATAAAATTTTGACAAAATTTTCTATAGAAATAAAATTTTGACAAAATTTTCTATAGAAATAAAATTTTGACAAAATTTTCTATAGAAATAAAATTTTGACAAAATTTTCTATAGAAATAAAATGTTGACAAAATCTTCTGTAGAAATAAAATTTTGACAAAATTTTCTATAGAAATAAAATTTTGACAAAATTTTCTATAGAAATACAATTTTGACAAAATTTTCTATAGAAATAAAATTTTGCGAAAATTTTTGATAGAACTAAAATTTTGACAAAATTTTCTTTAGCAATAAAATTTGGATAAAATTTTCTATTAAATTAAATTTTGACAAAATTTTCTTTAGCAATAAAATTTGGATCAAATTTTTTATTGAAATAAAATTTGGTCAAAATTGTCTATAAAACAAAATTTAACAAAATTTTCTTTAGCAATAAAATTTGGACAAAATTTTCTTTGGAAATAAAATTTTGACAAAATTTTCTATAGAAATAAAATTTTGACAAAATATTCTATAGAAATAAAATTTTGACAAAATTTTCTTTAGCAATATAATTTGAATAAAATTTTCTATTGAAATAAAATTTGGACTAAATTTTCTATAAAAAAAATTAACAGAATTTTCTATAGAAATAACATTTTGACAAAATACGATTGTTTTGGTTTGGTAGATTATTTTTGGTTCGAGTGGCAACCGTGTTGCCAATACGAGGATTGTAGATTTTTTGAACCGGTTTTGAGTAATTTGGACATGGCTCAGAAACTATGCCAGGTATGCCAGGTTATAATGGCTCCCTGTTTTGTTGTATGCTTTTTTTATACACTTCTATTGAATCTGATTGTTTCAATAGCCAATTCTGGGCATTGGAGGGAAATTTAAAAGCTTTTATCGACATTTATCGAAAATAAATGAAAATTCCTGATAATAATTCTATAAAATTATTATATAATTTTTTTCTTATCCAAAACAAAAGAAAAAAATTGATTTCTTTATTTCCTAATCGCAAATATTGATAAGATGTATTGTACATATTTTTGTTTCTTGCTGTTTTGAAAAGATTACACTCATATAACTAATGGCAATAAAGTGTTTTACTTCATCCTCCTATATTTAATCTACCTGAAATAAAATTGCATATATATTTACCTATTGGGCCAATGGCTGTCATTACTTCGTTTTCAAATGAAATCATTTCAAAGTTTTTATTTTCGGTATGCTATGTTCCAGTTTTCTAAAGTGTAATCTATGAGGCGCCAGATTTTCTGCATTGTCCTTGGCTGTGTTCTTATTTTATGGGTTTCTTTTACTTTGACCAAATTTTGTGTTTTTTTGTTCTCCGAAATTTTAAGATTTTTTTTACTTTGTTGCTATTTTTCTTTTTCCTTTCACAATTTTTACCTCTTAAATTTATTGGGAAATTTAATTTTTATTACATCATTTTCTATGTCACATTTATTTTTTTTTGTTATTTTTGCCAAGTTTCCTGTTTTTTTTTATTTGTTCTTGCACCTACTCATCCCCTACAATTGTATGGCCATAAGAGGCCATATCTCTATTGATGGCAATTTTTGTTTTAGCCACATTATTGCTTCGATTTTGCGTATAATCGACATCTGTGTATAATGGCACTTTATTTTTTTATTTGCAATTCTGTATTTGTTTTTTGTTTGGTTGAATTTCTTAAGTCATTGGGGTCGAAACGAATTTTTTTATGTCAACAGAGTTTCATTTATTGACCAATATTTCGAAGCCTCAGGGTGGTTTTTGACAAAAATTTTCTATAGAAATAAAATTTTGCCAGAAATTTCTATAGAAATAAAATTTTGACAAACTTTTCTATAGAAATAAAATTTTTACAAAATTTTCTATAGAAATGAAATTTTTACAAAATTTTCTATAGAAATAAAATTTTGACAACATTTACGATAGAAATAAAATTTTGACAAAAAAAAATTCTATAGAAATAAAATGTTGACAAAAATTTTGAGAAAATTTTTTATAGAAATAAAATTTTGATAAAATTTTCTATAGCAATAAAATTTTCCAAATATATTCTATAGGAATATAATTTTGAGAAAAATTTCTATAGAAATAAAATTTTGGACAAAATTTTCTATAGAAATACAATTTTGACAAAATTTTTATATAGAAATATAATTTTGACAAAATTTTCTATAGAAATATAATTTTGACATATCTTTATATAGAAATAAAAGTTTTACAAAACATTCTATAGAAATAACATTTTGAAAACTTTTTCTATAGAAATAAAATGTTTACAAAATTTTCTATAGATATAAAGTTTTGACAAATTTTTCTATAGAAATAAAATTTTGAGAAAAATTTCTATAGAAATAAAATGTTTACACAATTTTCTATAGAAATAAAATTTTGACAAAATTTTCTAGAGAAATAAAATTTTGACAAAATTTTCTATAGAAATAAAATTTTGACAAATTTTTCTATAGAAATAAAACTTTGAGAAAATTTTCAATAGAAATAAAATGTTTACAAAATTTTCTGTAGACAAAAAAAATTGACAAAATTTTCTATATATAGAAAATTTTGACAAAATTTTCTATAGAAATAAAAGTTTGACATAACTTTTTATAGAAATAAAAGTTTTCCAAAACATTCTATAGAAATAACATTTTGATAAAATTTTCTATAGAAATAAAATTTTGACAAAATTTTCTATAGAAATAAAATTTTGACAAAATTTTCTATAGAAATAAAGTTTTGACAAATTTTTCTATAGAAATAAAATTTTGAGAAAAATTTCTATAGAAATAAAATGTTTACAAAATTTTCTCTAGAAATAAAATTTTGACAAAATTTTCTACAGAAATAAAATTTTGACAAATTTTTCTATAGAAATAAAATTTTGACAAATTTTTCTAACAAAATAAAATTTTAATAAAATTTTTTATAGAAATAAAATGTTTACAAAAATTTCTATAGAAATAGAATTTTGACAAAATTTTCTATAGAAATAAAATTTTGCCAAAATTTTCTTTAGAAAAAAATTTTGACAACATTTTCTATAGAAATAAAGTTTTGAAAAAAGTTTTATACAGAAATAAAATTTTGAAAAAAAAATTATATAGAAATAAAATTTTGAATAAAAATTTATATAGAAATAAAATTTTGATAAAATTTTCTCTAGAAATAAAATTTTAACCAAATGTTCTTTAGACATAAAATTTTTATAAAATTTTCTCTAGAAATAAAATTTTAACCAAATTCTCTATAGAAATAAATTTTTGATAAAATTTTCTATAGAAAAAAAATTGACAACATTTTTATAGAAATAAATTTTTGACAAAATTTTCTATAGAAATAAAATTTTGAGAAAATTTTTTTTTAGAAATAAAATTTTGACAAAATTTTCTGTAGAAATAAAATTTTAATCAAATTTTCTATAGAAATAAAATTTTGATAACATTTTCTATAGAAAAAAAATTTTGACAAAATTTTCTATAGAAATAAAATTTTGACAAAATTTTCTATAGAAATAAAATTTTGACAAATTTTTCTATAAAAATAAGACAACTCATTCATTTAGGAGGAAAGATGTTTTTTGCGTGTACTAATTGAAATATTTAGACATATTAAAAATAATAACTATTTGTAATTTACTTGAAACAAATTTAATTGAACTTCTCCATGAAAAAAAAAACATAATTATTAATTCGTTTTGGATCCCGCATATAAATTTTGTATATATTTTAATTTTTAATGAAATTAATGATTTTTTCTAATCAAATCAAAAATAAGTTATTCCAAGATTATGGAGAAAACACAAATATTTATGCATGACAACAATAAATATTACTTACTGTGGCAAATTAACACGCAAGACTTCAAAATCTATACCCCAATCCCTCCCCCAGTTTTTTCTCCAGTTGTTTTCATGTCACTTCACTACTGCTTAACCGGTGTGATGAACATGAACTTAAGGTCAATAGTCCAATTCGGTTGAATGGACTATATAACTGACCAAGTCAGTACTGGTGGTGACTTTTTTTTGCTGTTTTGCCATTATTTTATTACTTTGATGTTCACATTAGTAGCCTTTTTTATTAGAAATGACAATAGAATTTTGCGATATTTCAAAATAAATTACAAAGGCGAAAATTTATGTTGATAATAATTTTGAATTGAAGGTGGTATATTAAATTATGAACATAAGACAGGGGTTTTACGAACAAGTACCAGTATATCCAGGCGCCATTGTGGAGCGATGGTTAGTACACTGATAAAAAAACACATTGGCCTAATTATGGCACTTATAGACAAATTTCCCAAAATTTTATTTCTATAGAAATTTTTGCCAATAGTTTACTTCTATAGAAAATTTAATCTAAATTTTTTTTATATAGAAAATTTTCTCAAAATTTTATTTCTATAGAAAATTTTCTCGAAATTTTATTTCTATAGAAAATTTTGTCAAACTTTTATTTCTATAGAAAATTTTGTCAAAATTTTATTTCTATAGAAAATTTTGTCAAAATTTTATTTCTATAGAAAATTTTGTCAAAATTTTATTTCTATAGAAAATTTTGTCAAAATTTTATTTCTATAGAAAATTTTGTCAAAATTTTATTTCTTTAGAAAATTTTGTCAAAATTTTATTTCTATAGAAAATTTTGTCAAAATTGTATTTCTATAGAAAATTTTGTCAAAATTTTATTTCTATAGAAAATTTTATTTCTGTGGAAAATTTTGTCAACATTTTATTTCTACTCAAAATTTTATTTCTATAGAAAATTTTGTCAAAATTTTATTTCTCTAGAAAATTTTCTCAAAATTTTATTTCTATAGAAAATTTTTTCAAAATTTTATTTCTATAGAAAATTTTCTCAAAATTTTATTTCTATAGAAAAATTTCTTAACATTTAATTTCTTGGAAAGTTTTTTTCAAAATTTTATTTCTATAGCAAATTTTTTCAAAATTTTATTTCTATAGCAAATTTTGTCAAAATTTTATTTCTATAGAAAATTTTATCAAAATTTTACTTCTATAGAAGATTTTGTCAACATTTTATTTCTATAGACATTTTTCTCAAAACTTTATTTCTAAAGAAAATTTTCACAAAATTTCTATAGAAAATTTTCTCAAATTTTTATTTCTATAGAAAATTTGGTTATAGTTTTATTTCTATACAAAGAAAATTTTGTCAAAATTTTATTTCCTTAAAAAAATTCTGTCAAAATTTTATTTCTATAGAAAATTTTGTCAAAATGTTATTTCTATAGAAAATTTTCTCAATATTGTATTTCTATAGGTGAGGTGTTCGGTGTTCAGCGAAGTTTTACTGTAGTTAATATTCGTAACACATAAATATAAATTTGTGTCAAAATCTTTTCAATTTTATCTCTAACAAAATTATTAATAATAGAGCACATATTTTTTCCATTTCTAATAAATATAAGGGGTAATAGAGAAAACATTTGTTTAAATAAACTACGACTACTGAATTATTTATTAGCAAATCTAGAGTTGAATTTTCAATTCCGTTCAAATTCCATTTGCCACAGCTTAGCAAATAAAACACGCTTAATACATCTAATACTAGGTTATAAAATGAAGGCAATAGCAACAAATATGGAGCCCTAACTAAAATCGAACGACACCGATTTAATAAAGTTTGGCTGGAAATTGATTTTATCATTAGGGCAAGCAAAAAAAAAAAAAAAAAAAACAAAGCAGTGTCTTGACAGACAGACAGATAAACGATTGATTTAGTTCGATAGCTATCAAATATGTGGCTATCATCAATGTGAATATTGACAGCAGTATGGGAAAAAGCCAATTAATATCCAATATGGTTTTCATCCCAATATTTTGCTGTGATATCCGCCGCCGCCGCCGTTACCAACGCCATTATGAATCCAATAATTCAATTGTAAATCATTTTTATTGTGGATGTGATTTTTTTTTTTTTGCTTAGATTTGAAGCAATTTTTGAGAATATTCCTAGGGCTACGAAATGGAGGAGTGTGGGAAATATTTTTTATATCACTGCTGATGATTTGATTTCTTGAATTCAGGAAAAATTGGAGAAACGTGTTATTTCCTTTTGCTGTCAAGTGCAATGTGAATGTTTCTATTCAAATATGGATTTTTAATTGAATTTCAATGTGAAATGTGAAAAGATTACAAGACTTGAGTCTCTAATTGAAGAAAGTTATATAGGCTTTTAACGAACGAATTCAAAGGGAATATTGCGGATGGTATATATTTGATATCTTATACCAGCAAACAAAATTAGAATATATCCTGGCTGATATGTTAAGCAACAAAGTAAAGCGTTATAATTTTTTTCATTTGTATCACATTTTATTTCTATAGAAAATTTTGTCAAAATTTTGATTTCTATAGAAAATTTTGTCAATATTTTATTTCTATAGAAAATTTTGTCAAATTTTATTTTTATAGAAAATTTTGTCAAAATTTTATTTCCATAGAAAATTTTGTCAAAATGTTATTTCTATAGCAAATTTTGTCCACATTTTAGTTTGTCAAAATGTTATTTCTATAGAAATTGTTGTTACAATTTTATTTCCATAGAAAATTGTTGTAAAAATTTTATTTTTATAGAAAATTTTTTCAAAATTTTATTTTTATAGAAAATTTTGTCAAAATTTTATTTCTATAGAAAATTTTGCAAAATTTTATTTCTATAGAAATTTGGTCAAAATTTTATTTCTATAGAAAGTGTTGTTAAAATTTTATTTCCATAGAAAATTTTGTCAAAAATTTATTTCTATTGTGTCAAAATTTTATTTCTAGAGAAAATTTTGTCAAAATTTTTTTTCTATAGAAAATTTTATTTCTATAGAAAAATTTGTCAAAATTTGATTTATATAGAAAAATTTGTCAAAATTTTATTTCTATAGAAATTTTTGTCAAAATTTTATTTCTAGAGAAAATTTTATCAAAGTTTTATTTCTATAGAAAATTTTGTCAAAATTTCATTTCTATAGAAAATTTTGTCAAAATTTTATATCTACCGAAAATTTTGTCAAAATTTTATTTCTAGAGAAAATTTTATCAAAGTTTTATTTCTATAGAAAATTTTGTCAAAATTTCATTTCTATAGAAAATTTTGTCAAAATTTTATATCTACAGAAAATTTTGCCAAAATTTTATCGCTATAGAAAATTTTGCCAATATTTTATTTCTATGGAAAATGTTGTCAAAAATTTTTTTCTATAGAAAATTTTGTCAAAATTTTATTTCTAAAGAAAATCTTGTCAAAATTTTATTTCTAAAGAAAATTTTATCAAAGTTTTATTTCTATAGAAAATTTTGTCAAAATTTCATTTCTATAGAAAATTTTGTCAAAATTTTATATCTACAGAAAATTTTGCCAAAATTTTATCTCTATAGAAAATTTTGCCAAAATTTTATTTCTAATGAAAATGTTGTCAAAATTTTATATCTACAGAGAATTTTGCCAACATTTTATTTCTATAGAAAATTTTGCCAAAATTTTATTTCTATAGAAAATTTTGTCAAAATTTTATATCTACAGAGAATTTTGTCAAAAATTTGTTTCTATAGAAAATTTTGCCAAAATTTTATTTCTATAGAAAGTTTTGTCAAAATTTTGATTTCTATAGAAAATTTTCTCAAAATTTTATTTCTAAAGAAAATTTTTGTCAAGATTTTGATATCTATATAGAAATTTTTGTTAAACTTTAATTTTATTCGTTTTGCTTGTTATTTTTGGTTTTCTCTTCAATTATTATTGTTGTTTTTGATTTCAGCTTAAAACCATGCATTGACTAAACTACAAGTGTAGCTTAACCAACAGAGGTAAATTATGCTTGTCAAATTTATTTGGGCAAAACCCTATAGACTGCAAGATGGTTGGATTGGTTGGGAGCCACCGTGGTTAGCATGCCCGCCTTGCATACACAAGTTCGTGGGTTCGATTCCTGCTTCGACCAAACACCAAAAAATTTTTCAGCGGTGGATTATCCCACCTCAGTAATGCTGGTGACATTTCTCAGGGTTCCAAAGCTTCTCTAAGTGGTTTCACTGCAATGTGGAACGCCGTTCGGACTCGGCTATAAAAAGGAGGTCCATTGTCATGGAGCTTAACATAGAATCGGGCAGCACTCAGTGATAAGAGAGAAGTTCACCAATGTGGTATCATAATGGTCTGAATAGTCTAAGTGAGCCTGAAATACCGGGCTGCCGCTATACCTAATCTAACCTAAGATGGTTGGATGTACAGCAGTTTCGGAATTACCACATTCCACATCAGCATCCTCTATTTGCAGCAAAACTATCAACCAATTATCAGAATAAATTCGGGTAATTCACTCAACCCAGAGTGAACTACACTTGAACCTTCCTCTGTTGGTTAAGCTACACTTGTAGTTTAGTCAATGCATGGTTTTAAGCTGAAATCAAAAACATCAATAAAAATTTTATTTCTATAGAAAATTTTGTCAAATTTTTTTTCTATAGAAAATTTTGTCAAAATTTTATTTCTATAGAAAATGTTGTCAAAATTGTATTTCTATAGTAAATGTTGTCAAAATTGTATTTCTATAGAAATTTTTGTCACAAGTTTATTTTTATAGAAAATTTTGTCAAAATTTTATATCTATAGACAATTTTGTTATTTCTATAGAAAATATTTATCTAAATTGTATATCTGTAGAAAATTTTGTCCAAATTTTATTTTTATAGAACATTTTGTGAAAATTTTATTTCTATAGAAAATTTTGCCAAAATTTTATTTGTATAGAAAATCTTGTTAAAGTTTTATTTCTATAGATAATTTTGTCAAAATTTTATTTCTATAGAAAATTTTGTCAAAATTTTATTGCTATAGAAAATTTTGTCAAAGTTGTATTTCTATAAAAAAAAATTTGTCAAAATTTTATTTCTATAGAAAATTTTGCCAAAATTTTATTTCTATAGAAAATGTTGTCAAAATTGTATTTCTATAGTGAATGTTGTCAAAATTGTATTTCTATAGAAATTTTTGTCACAATTTTATTTTTATAGAAAATTTTGTAAAAATTTTATTTCTATAGAAAATTTTGTCAAAATTTTATTTCTATGGAAAGTGTTGTTAAAATTTTATTTCCATAGAAAATTTTGTCAAAATTTTATTTCTATTGTGTCAAAATTTTATTTCTAGAGATAATTTTGTCAAAATTTTATTTCTATAGAAAATTTTATCAAAATTTTATTTCTATAGAAAATTTTGTCAAAATTTTATTTCTGTAGAAAATCTTGTTAAAGTTTTATTTCTATAGATAATTTTGTCAAAATTTTATTTTTATAGAAAATTTTGTCAAAATTTTATTGCTATAGAAAATTTTGTCAAAGTTGTATTTCTATAAAAAAAAATTTGTCAAAATTTTATTTCTATAGAAAATTTTGTCAAAATTTTATTTCTATGGAAAATGTTGTAAAAATATTATTTCTGTAGAAAATGTTGTCAAAATTTTATTTCTATAGACAATTTTGTTATTTCTATAGAAAATATTTATCTAAATTGTATATCTGTAGAAAATTTTGTCCAAATTTTATTTTTATAGAACATTTTGTCAAAATTTTATTTCTATAGAAAATTTTGCCAAAATTTTATTTGTATAGAAAATGTTGTCAAAATTGTATTTCTATAGTAAATGTTGTCAAAATTGTATTTCTATAGAAAATTTTGTCAAAATTTTATTTCTATAGAAAATTTTGTCAACAGTTTATTACTATAGAAAATTTAGTTAAAATTTTATTTCTAAAGAAAATTTAGTCAAAATTTTATTGCTATAGAAAATTTTGTCAAAATTGTATTTCTATAAAAAAATTTGTCAAAATTTTATTTCTATAGAAAATTTTGTCAAAATTTTATTTCCATAGAAAATTTTGTCAAAATTTTATTTCTATAGACAATTTTGTTATTTCTATAGAAAATATTTATCTAAATTGTATATCTGTAGAAAATTGTGTCCAAATTTTATTTTTATAGAATATTTTGTGAAAATTTTATTTCTATAGAAAATTTTGGTAAAATTTTATTTTTATATCAGTCACTCTGTACATTGATTTTATTTTCCAATTTGATTTTTAACTTTTTTTGTTTTGCTGTAAGTTCCTCATGTTATATTTTATGATGTCTGCTACATTTATGACGTCGGTTTATTTGATTTCCTAAATGTCATTCAAAATTTGCTATTATTCATACATATATTAGAAAAATAGCAATTAAAGTAATTACTATGAGAAGATCTACTTAAAAATACATGCATGTGTAAAAATTATTGAGAGCACTTGACACATATGTACGTATGTATAAAAGTGTCCATGTGTATATAAGTGATGTCAAATAAAATTTATGGGAAAAAATAATGAAAACTCATTTCATTTGATTTGTAAAAACAAAACATCAAAATGACCATAAAACATCATTTGGAAATTGAATAAACACATGTGTTCCAAAGCCTTTGGGAAATGCATGTACACTATTTATATGTCGATGTCTGACTATGGGAGAAGTGGTTCGCAAGATAATTGAAATAAAAATGTCTATCTGAAAAATATAAGATGTGAATGGTAAAATTATTTTTAAAAATTTTAAATTGCAAAAATTAATCTTAAAGATATAAACATAACGATGAATATTTGCAAAAATTGTAACGACTTTCAACGAGGTCAATTTTTTATTATTTTTTTTTTAATTAAGAAAACATTTTTTACGTTGAAGTATCCGTTATAATTTTTTTTGAGTGTACGGTGATTGAACTTTATACCCAAGTTAAGTTGATAAAATGTTTGAGGCATACTTAAAAAAAAAAAGAAATTTTCATTGGGCTCTGCAAAATTTCAAAAAAAGATAATGAAATTTAACTACAAACAAATAATTTTTTACAATAAAAATAAAAATTTTTTAAAATAAAAATAAGCGTTAGTTTAACTGCGGATTTTTTCCAGTGTATTTGGATTTTTCTTTAGGGTTGAGTCAAAATTTAATGAATCAATGAATAAAATTTCCAATTATTATTTTTTTGGTTAGAAATATTTTTTTATTTATTTAAAATTTTAATTGGGACAATTAATATTTTAATTAAAAATTTTCAATAATTTTCTTAATTGACTCTATTTTGTTGTGGGTACTTGTTTCTAGGAAACGAAGTTTAATTTATTAGTTTTGTTCAGCTTTTTTCTTCATATGCTATCCGAGTCTTTTAAAATCATATTAACGCCAACTTAAATTTCCAAAGTCGAACTCGACTACAAGTAGAAATTAGGCTTTGTTTCAAGTTAAAAAATCTTTAAAATAAAGTATTGATAAAATCTCCTATTTTTAAACTATTTAAAAATATGTTGTAACAAGAGCTTGCAAATTTTCAATTAAGCTACCACCAAGTTTATTTGGTAATGAGAGATTTTGCAGGGCTTAGTCCAAAATAATCTTGAAGGTAGCTTAGTTTAATTTTCCAAAAAAAAAAAAAAATTCTGTGTACCAGATTGTTTTCGTTTATATGAACTTTTGAACGTTTATATTTATAATATATTTAAATAAACGCCGTATTACTTTGGTACCTATTAACCCTCGGACAGACACATGAGTCTGGCCAGACC
Source organism: Haematobia irritans (assembly GCF_050003625.1). Classification (NCBI taxonomy): domain Eukaryota; kingdom Metazoa; phylum Arthropoda; class Insecta; order Diptera; family Muscidae; genus Haematobia; species Haematobia irritans. The sequence goes on along the minus strand of NC_134397.1, from coordinate 39,578,123 downwards.
TTTTTCGATTCTAATTGTAATTAAAATACATTTATAATATAGCTAGAGACTTGAAACTTCAGGTACCCTCCTAAAATTTTATTACCTATCGATGTGTGAAAAAATCAGGACGGAAAATACGACAGTAATAATGTAATAATATCAACAAAATAGCATATTTTCCATATAAATACATTAAAATACATAGTTGGTCTGGTCAGGCCTCATGTGTTACGAATGCGACTATCGAAACATGTGTATGACGGAGGGTTAAATACGAACTAAATATAGTTAATGTAATTATAGTTGAATTACAATGCGTGAATAATTATCGTTATAATTGGCATCTTTAATTTTAATTTTATAAGAATCTACAAACCTGTTATTAAGTAATACACAAACAAATTATCAAGTATCTATACACAAAGAACAAAATGCTTTCCTGCGTAATGAAATTTTAGATAAAGACAATTCCCCTTTATTAAAAAATAAAGATAAATATTTTAATCATGGCAATCGATACAATCTCCAGTCTTCAGTCTTCAATCTTCTTTATTTGCTTTTAAAGAAAATAGTTTAGCAAAATACTTTGTTTGTCGAAAATGTCATTCCCTACGGAAGAAAAATTTTCTTTCAGTGTACTCAAAGGCAACTAACATTTCAATTAAAGACTTTATCCTACATTATGGTATCACAATGGACTGAATAGTCTAAGTGAGCCTGATACATTGGGCTGCCACCTAACCTAACCTATCCTACATTAAATATAGATGACTTTGTTATATTATATAATAGATTCCCCTTGATAGTTTATCTATGACAAGTTTGAGATCAAGATTTGTGGAAAAGAATACGAATAAACAATCCCTTCCTATTATACTTAATAAGCAAGTTTGCTGATTAGTCTCTAAAAGTTATGTGTTACGAATATAGTCCAAAGTGCTTAGAAAATTGTACAGACCAGAAAATAATATGGATAACCGAAATTGAAATCTTTTTAACACTATACACAATTTTTTTTATATTTCCATGGCATTAAATTAACTTAGTGGTAGTGATTACAATCAAAAAATACTTTACTCCCAAATGAAATTTTTTAAAGGAAACAAAGACTTACAGTTTCAATCGTCTGATGCTCCGTTTTGTACAAATGATACAAATTGCCAATTTTTTTTGTAAGTGCACGGACGAAAAATACTGTTCTTCATATGTTTGGGTGTAAAAATTATATGTTTGGAACTCAATTTTTTAACATAATATTTTTAAGTTCAAGCATATAATGTTCATTAACAAGCATAACATGTTTGGGACATATATGTTAATATGTTACAACATATTATGCTTGGGACATAAAATGTTTGTAAATATAATATGCTTAGATGCAAACATATATTAATTTGGAAATAGCCTACAAACATATATGTGTTTAGAAAGAGAGACCTGGAGAATATGCTGCAAGTAAAATAATGTAAGTAACCAATTGGCGCTGTAAAAATATATCCACACAAAGAAACTTTCATTAAAATTTTTTACTACCAGTGTATACCATAAGGTGAAACATAATATGTTTGAACAATACAAACAATATTTTGTTTGCATCAATCCTGAAAATATATATGCTTGAAGCAAAATGTGTTTGGGGTATATGTTACAGAAGCGATTTTTTTTGAGGGTGTGGCCTTAAATTGGGCCTTTTATTTCGTTTAGACGAGTCTATATATGAAGGAGGTACCTAATCATTGATGATAAGAGACGTGGGTGCTCTTATTATGAACGAAATGTTCCTCATGGATGTTCGTAGGAAATGTAGTAGGACAATTTTTTTTTGTTTTCTCGATTTTCTTTTACGCTAGACTCAATTGTCGGCGGTCAGAGCTGTACCTTTACCCTTAGTTGAGATGGAAAATTGCTTTGTTTGCCCTTTGTAGGTTCATAGGTGTGCTCCATTTGACATAATTTTCACACCCTTTCAGGAGTTGTTCCATAAATCGACACAGTTGTCCAGGTGTACCCAGAAAAAAAAAAATCAGCATGATGTCTAAATACTTGTTTGAAGAAGGCTTTGCATGTAGATTGAATGTTGCAATAAAGTAAACGATTGATACTGAAACTGTTCCAGTTCGATATTACACCTCGAGTTTGATCATACTACTCGCTTTTGATCAAACTAGCTACAATTTGATAAGCCTACTTCAACTCGACGACTACCCCAATTTGAACTGGTTGGTTTGATCAATCTACTCCAGTTTGATCAAACTATTCCTGTTTTATCAAACTACTCCTGTTTTATCAAACTACTCCAGTTTGATCAAACTACTCCACGTTGATCAAACTCAGGTAAGTAGTTATCAAACAAACTAGTTTGAAAATACTTACCTAAGACTCGTATTTTTACATCTTGTTAATTGTAATCACAGACTTTGTTATAAAATACACAGCTACAAATGAATTCTTTGCTAGACTTTTTTATATTTTATCCTTCTTATACATTTAATCACCTTGGCCATAGAATTTGGTCCCCCAAAAAACCAAAAATTTCCTCATATCTCAAAATACATTTTGGCTGCATTTTCTTTCGTTCAAGTGCAATTGGGTTTTTGTATTTGTTTTTATTCTTATTATTTCATTTATTGTTGTTTCTTTCGTTATTCGCATTAATTCCACAATGTCACTATGCATAAGAATACGCATTATTTTGTCATTTTACCATTTGTTTATATTTTGTATTTGATTTTTTTTTTTAATTTTAGTATACATACAATTGTTTTGATTTTGATTTGTTTACATGAGATAGTGGGTGGCCAATGGTCAATGTTAGTGGTCGTGTAATTTTTATAGGGCATTTTATAAATGGGCAATTTAATTTATATATCTTTATAAACATTTAAATACCATTGATTTTTAAGTAAGGGGGGAGATTTTTGCGATTTTGTTTTTGCTGCAAAACAATAAAACGAGACACAGATGACTACAGAAAATTCAAATTAATATAAAACATTGTATGTGCAAATAAAACCACATGGCAATATCTTAAATTAGTCCATTTCTTTTTATATTCTGAATTTATGAATAAAGTGGTGGTTCAAATTACCGAAATATATTCATAGCTTTTTTAACAATATTTTCTATCTCATGACAAAATTATCTATAGAAATAAAATTTGTAGAAAATTTTCTATAGAAATAAAATTTTGAGCGAATTTTATATAGAAATAAAATTTTCTATAGAAAAAAAATCTTTAAAAATTTTTCTATAGAAATAAAATTTTGAGAAAATTTTCTGTAAAAATAAAATTTTGACAAAATTTTATATAGAAATAAAATTTGTACAAAATTTTCTATAGAAATAAAATTTTCTTAGAAATAACATTTTGACCAAATTTTCTATAGAAATAAAATTTTGAGCGAATTTTCTATAGAAATAAAATTTTTATAAAATTTTCTATAGAAATAAAACCTTTACAAAAATTTTCTATAGAAATAAAATTTTGCGAAAATTTTCTATAGAAATAAAATTTTGACAAAATTTTCTATGGAAACAAAATTTTCTTAGAAATAAAATTTTGACAAAATTTTCTTAGAAATAAAATTTTGACAATTTTTTCTATACAAATAAAATATTGAGCGAATTTTATAAAGAAATAAAATTTTTACAAAATTTTCTATAGAAATAAAATTTTGACGAAATTTTCTATAGAAAAAAAATTGTTGACAAAATTTTCTATGGAAATAAAATTTTGAGAAAATTTTCTATAGAAATAAAATTTTGATTAAATTTTCTATAGAAATAAAATTTTGACAAAATTTTCTAATGAACTAAAATGTTAATAAATTTTTCTATAGAAATAAAATTTTGACAAAATTTTCTATAGAAATAAAATTTTGACAAAAGTTTCTATAGAAATAAAATTTTGACAAAATTTTCTCTAGAAATAAAATTTTGACAAAATTTTCTATAGAAATAAAATTTTAATAAATTTTTCTAAAATTTTGAGAAAATTTTCTATAGAAATGAAATTTTGACAAAATTTTCTATCGAAGTAAAATTTTGGAAAAATTTAACTTTTAAATGATTTAAATGATGAATTAATTTGGGTAAATGGTCCGCTAGTACGATTTTTTTTTTTGGGAGCCACCGTGGTGCAATGGTTAGCATGTCCGCCTTGCATACACAAGGTCGTGGGTTCGATTCCTGCTTCGACCGAACACCAAAAAGTTTTTCAGCGGTGGATTATCCCACATCAGTAATGCTGGTCACATTTCTGAGGGTTTCAAAGCTTCTCTAAGTGGTTTCACTGCAATGTGGAACGCCGTTCGGACTCGGCTATAAAAAGGAGGTCCCTTGTCAGTGAGCTTAACATGGAATCGGGCAGCACTCAGTGATAAGAGAGAAGTTCACCAATGTGGTATCACAATGGACTGAATAGTCTAAGTGAGCCTGATACATCGGGCTGCCACCTAACCTAACCTAACCTCTATATAAGTAAAGTTTTAATAACATTTTCTATGGAAATAAAATTTTGACAAAATTTTCTCTAGAAATAAAATTTTGACCAAATGTTCTATAGGAAAAAAACTGTTGACAAAATTTTCTATAGAAATAAAATTTTGCGAAAATTTTCTATAGAAATAAAATTTTGCAAAAATTTTCTATAGAAATAAAATTTTGACAAAATTTTCTTAGAAATAAAATTTTACGAAAATTTTCTATAGAAATAAAATTTTTACAAAATATTCTATAGAAATAAAATTTTGACACAATTTTTTATAGAAATAAAATTTTGACAAAATTTTTTATAGAAATAAAATTTTGTTGTTTTTTTATTTCAGCTTAAAACCATACATTGACTAAACTACAAGAGTAGCTTAACCAACAGAGGAAAAGAATGTTTGTCAAATTTATTTGGGCAAAGCCCAATTTATTCTGATAATTGGTTGATAGTTTTGCTGCAAGTAGAGGATGCTGATGAGGAATGTGGTAATTCCGAAACGTGCGTCCATCCAACCATCTTGAAGTCTATAGGGCTTTGCCCAAATAAATTTGACAAACATTCTTTTCCTCTGTTGGTTAAGCTACTCTTGTAGTTTAGTCAATGTATGGTTTTAAGCTGAAATAAAAAAACAACAACAATGCTTAAAGAACAAAACCAACAATAACAAAACAAAACAAATGGAAAAAGAAGAGGAGGCACGCTCAAAATAAACCCAGCCATGTGAATTCAAATCGATGATTTGACAGTGGCATAGGAAAAGAGATATGTTTGTTTCGAATTTATTTCGGCAAAAGCCGGCTATCAATGTAAAACCTTTTTTCGGAGGGTTCAAGTGTGGTTTTTGTTGGGTTTAATAAACTGCCTGAATTTATTCTGATAATTGGTTGATAGTTTTGCTGCAAGTAGAGGATGCTGATGAGGAATGTGGTAATTCCGAAACGTGCGTCCATCCAACCATCTTGCAGTCTATAGGGCTTTGCCCAAATAAATTTGACAAACATTCTTTTCCTCTGTTGGTTAAGCTACTCTTGTAGTTTAGTCAATGTATGGTTTTAAGCTGAAATAAAAAAACAACAACAATGCTTAAAGAACAAAACCAACAATAACAAAACAAAACAAATCGAAATAAAATTTTGACAAAATTTTTTATAGAAATAAAATTTTGACAAAATTTTCTATATAAGTAAAGTTTTGATAAAATTTTCTATAGAAATGAAATGTTTGTCAAAATTTTCTATAGCAATAACATTTTGACAAAATTTTCTATAGAAATAAATTTTTGACAAAATTTTCTATAGAAATAAAATTTTGACCAAATGTTCTATAGGAAAAAAATTTTTGACAAAATTTTCTATAGAATTAAAATTTTGAGAAAATTTTCTATAGAAATAAAATTTTGCGAAAATTTTCTATAGAAATAAAATTTTGACAAAATTTTCTATAGAAATAAAATTTTGACAAAATTTTCTATGGAAATAAAATTTTGACAAAATTTTCTATAGAAATAAAATGTGACAAAATTTTCTATAGAAATAAAATTTTGAGAAAATTTTCTATAGAAATAAAATTCGGGAAAATTTTTTATAGAAATAAAATTTAAAAAAATTTTCTATATAAGTAGGGAGCCACCGTGGTGTGGTGCAATGGTTAACATGCCCGCCTAGCACACACAAGGTCGTGGGTTCGATTCCTGCTTCGACCGAACACCAAAAAGTTTTTCAGCGGTGGATTATCCCACCTCAGTAATGCTGGCGACATTTCTGAGGGTTTCAAAGCTTCTCTAAGTGGTTTCACTGCAATGTGGAACGCCGTTCGGACTCGGTTATAAAAAGGAGGTCCCTTGTCAGTGAGCTTAACATGGAATCGGGCAGCACTCAATGATACGAGAGAAGTTCACCAATGTGGTATCACAATGGACTGAATAGTCTAAGTGAGCCTGATACATCGGGCTGTCACCTAACCCAACCTAACCTAACCTCTATATAAGTAAAGTTTTGATAACATTTTCTATGGAAATAAAATTTTGACAAAATTTTCTATAGAAATAAAATTTTGCGAAATTTTTCTATAGAGATAAAATTTTGCAAAATTTTTCTATAGAAATAAAATTTTGACAAAAATTGTCTATAGAAATAAAATTTTGACAAAAATTGTCTATAGAAATAAAATTTTGCAAAAATTTTCTATAGAAATAAAATTTTGACAAAATTTTCTTAGAAATAAAATTTTACGAAAATTTTCTATAGAAATAAAATTTTTACAAAATATTCTATAGAAATAAAATTTTGACACAATTTTTTATAGAAAAAAAATTTTGACAAAATTTTTTATAGAAATAAAATTTTGACAAAATTTTCTATATAAGTAAAGTTTTGATAAAATTTTCTATAGAAATGAAATGTTTGTCAAAATTTTCTATAGCAATAACATTTTGACAAAATTTTCTATAGAAATAAATTTTTGACAAAATTTTCTATAGAAATAAAATTTTGACCAAATGTTCTATAGGAAAAAAATTTTTGACAAAATTTTCTATAGAATTAAAATTTTGAGAAAATTTTCTATAGAAATAAAATTTTGCGAAAATTTTCTATAGAAATAAAATTTTGACAAAATTTTCTATAGAAATAAAATTTTGACAAAATTTTCTGTGGAAATAAAATTTTGACAAAATTTTCTATAGAAATAAAATGTGACAAAATTTTCTATAGAAATAAAATTTTGAGAAAATTTTCTATAGAAATAAAATTCGGGAAAATTTTTTATAGAAATAAAATTTAAAAAAATTTTCTATATAAGTAGGGAGCCACCGTGGTGTGGTGCAATGGTCTAAGTGAATAGTCTAAGTGAGCCTGATACATCGGGCTGCCACCTAACCTAACCTAACCTAACCTCTATATAAGTAAAGTTTTGATAACATTTTCTATGGAAATAAAATTTTGACAAAATTTTCTATAGAAATACAATTTTGCGAAATTTTTCTATAGAGATAAAATTTTGCAAAATTTTTCTATAGAAATAAAATTTTGACAAAAATTGTCTATAGAAATAAAATTTTGACAAAATTTTCTATAGAAATAAAATGTTTGTCAAAATTTTCTATAGAATAAATTTTTGACAAAATTTGCTATAGAACTAAAATTTTGAAAAAATTGTCTATAAAAATAAAATTTTGACAAAATTTTCTATAGAAATAAAACTTTGCGAAATTTTTCTATAGAAATAAAATTTTGCGAAATTTTTCAATAGAAATAAAATTTTGCGAAATTTTTCAATAGAAATAAAATTTTGTCAAAAATTGTCTATAGAAATAAAATTTTGGCAAAATTTTCTATTGAAATAAATAATTTTGACAAAATTTTGTATACAAATAAAATTTTGACAAAATTTCTATGGAAATAAAATTTTGACAAAATTTTGTATAGAAATAAAATTTTGACAAAATGGTGACAATTAAATTTATTAATTTTTCGTATCGTTAAAAATAATGACTATTTTATTTGTTTTGACAAATCTTATAAAAAAAAAAATTGAATTCGAGTAATTGTCATGTGATTTCTTTCTTAAATCCCATGACTTGCAAATGTATATTAATTTCAGTTATTTGGAAGTAAACATATAATAATGGCCAATCGATTGGCAAATCTAAATATTAGAAAATTGCATCGTATAACTCAAAACCTGTTATCATTCAAAATTTCAAGATTTTAAACAGGAATGCAAATATAGACTGGGGTGTAGAATAAATTGTTTCATTTAATTGGCGATCAGTTTTGAACTAAAGCATTTACAGTTTTTTTACATTTAAATTTCATAAATATTTCTTATGTTTCCTTTTTTATTTTCTTTAAGAAAAATTAGTTTTACATCAAAGGCATAAGACTTTAACGGTTGGGCGGAATTTTTAATGATTATTCTCTTCGATTTAATGAACAAAAATTTGTTTTATTATTCTATATATTTTATTTTATTTTATTTTATATATTTTTTTATTTTATATTATTTTATATTTTTATTTTATTTTATATTTTTTTATCATATTTTTATTTTTTCATATAATTCTTTTTATTTTTTTATACATTTTTATTTAATTCAAATTTTGTTAGTTTAAAGAAATTGTTCCTTAATATTGCGTATCCTAAAATTTGGCTTCATTTAAGGTCTATATTTTTTGCAGTATTTGGTTATTACAAATTCTGTGTTATTTCCCTTCAAAGTAAAAATAATAATAAAAAAAGTTATCTTATATATACAATTTTATTTCAAAGTTAATCATTATTTTTGTGTGTTTATAATTTTATAATAATAATGTACGAGTCCACAGAAACAGGTTTCCTTGTTTTTTATTTTTTTTATACAATTATTGTAGCCATCACCCAGATCGTTTTGCATAAAAATCGTTTAAAAAGTGAAACAAAACAATCTCTAACAAAAAATAATCTGAAATATTTGCTCTTTATTTCATGGACATTGTGATCTTCACAAAAGAAAAAGTAACAAAGACTAAATTTAATTTGAATTAGCTTAGTAATTAATTAAGCTATAATAATATATAGAATATTACAAAAAAGTCCATAGAAACTTCAAAACAATGTTTAAAGTTTTAAATCTATGAAGAACGTCCACATAATCCATATAGTCTTGAAATTGGCTACAAAATACATTCGATTGGATTTTTTATTTTATTTATCTATTTTATTTTTTTTTTCAAAAGTAAATAAGTGTTTTTTTTTTGGAAAGTCCCATCTATTGAAATTCATTCAATATTCAAGTACTTTTTAAATGGAATATAGCATGAGCGAAAAATTCAATTCATTCAAATAAAAGCCTCATATTCAACATGGACTTATCCAATTAACCCATTAAAATATTTAGGCCAAAAGCAATCGTTAATGATGAGCTTTCATGCAAATGGGGGATTTTTTAACGCGGCATGTTACATAGCAAGTGGAGATGATGATAGAGATGATAAAATTTGAAAAAAAAATATGCAATACGATTTATGTTGAATTTAACAAATGAATCATTGGTACACCTAAAAAAAAATATTGGGAATATTCAATAAAAGCGAGAATTTTTTCATGTATATTCGCAAAAAATTAATTTTTTTCTGGTTTATTTAAAACCAAGAAAGTTCACTTTTGATATTAACGTTACGGTTTAGGATAACAAAATCTGGGGAGATAAACATGCACACAGAGAAGGAATATGATCATCCCAAAGTATCTCAAAAGCAAAATGTTATTTTTGGACGGTGAACATGGAACATTTTGGTTGCAAACATGTTGCTTTTGAGTTTGTTCTATACTTGTTGTTAGCTTTTAAGTCACAAAGTAAAATTTTGTTAATGATTAAAAAAGTTACGTTATTTTTTCAGAAGTTTGTGAAACAGGTGCAATTTTCAAAATTTTTCCCATTTTGGTGGCACTTTGAGGACTTGTAACCACGGTTGTCACTCCTGCCAAAACTAATCTACCAAAATTTGAATGAAATTTTAACAAAAATGACCAAATTAAAAAAATCGTATTTTGAAGTAGTTGCATAAGCGTAGGAAGGCGTCTGGGGAGGGGGCTTAGACCCCCCCCAGAAAAATTTTAGCCCCCCCCCAGAATTTGAAACTCTATTTATGATTTTCCATTTTTCTATAAATGTCAATAGTTTTTTTTTTAATTTTTATAAAAAGTAAACAAGTATATACAATCGCACAAAGTTCCGCTAAAGACTTTCATGAACAATCGAATTACTTGGGTTGTGGTAGCAGTTACCGATGGCAATGTTTGAAGTCAGATATTTATGAAATAAAGCTGTGGTTGAACTTATGATTGATTTAGTTTAGTCAATTTAATTAAAAAAATAGTAATTGATATTAAAACTATTTTTTCATAAATAAATATCTTAATAATGCTGCGAAAAAGCGTTGCCAAAAAAGTAGTGAAAATGTTCTTTTTGGGTCTAGAAGTGGTGCAAAATTGGCGGAGAAGCAATGAATGTAATATGAGCTTGTCATAGGACAAATGTCCACCGTTTCAACAGCCGTTGCAATGAATTTGCATCACTTCTTAAGGTGAGATCCGAATTCAGTGTTTTGAATGTGAACTAAAAAAATTTTGTGATATTTTCCCAAATAAATAATTTTTATATTGTTTTTATGATTTTTAATGCATTCTGATGCTTGTTTGAAACGTTTTTCCTCGAATAATTTACAAAATTAAATTATAAAAATTTGAATAATTTGTACCAATTTATTTATTCTTACTCTTTTTTAAACTATTTGAAAAAAAAAAAGAAAACAAAAAATTACACATTCAAATATGAAAAAATGAAGTAAAAAACTTCCTGTGTAGTTAAAATAATTGAGGACATTTCTGGAAGTACTTTTAGAGTTGTGCCTTTAGAACAACTCACAATTTTTTTGCTGGGAAAAGTGTGGAACTATTTTTAGTTGCTTTATTATAAATTAATTGTCGAGTTATTTTGATGTCTAATTTTTTATTCAATTTTATGAAATAAAACATTAATTGAACCTATAAGTTCAGTCTATAAATTTTTAGCTAGGGGGGCTATAGCCCCCCCTAGGAAAATTGTCTAGCTACGCTAATGAGTAGTTGATCAAATTTTGGTTAGTATTAAAAAAGTTGTTTTATTCGTTTTGTATTATTTATGTTTTATATTGAATTTATAGATATTTTTTTTAAATTTCATTTCTAGAACATTTTGACAAAATTTTATTTTTATAGAAAATTTTGTCAAAATTTTATTTCTATGGAAAATTTTGTCAAAATTTTATTTCTATAGAAAATTTTGTCAAAATTTTATTTCTATAGAATTTTTGTCAAAATTTTATGTTTATAGAAAATTTTGTCAAAATTTAATTTCTATACAAAATTTTTGTCAAAATTTTATTGCTATAGAAAATTTTGTCAAAATTTTATTACTATAGAAAATTTTGTCAAAATTTTATTTCTATAGAAAATTTTGTTAAAATTTTATTCTATAGAAAATTTTGTCAAGATTTTATTTCTATAGAAAATTTTGTCAAAAGTTTATTTCTATAGAAGATTTTGTCAAAATTTTATTTCTATAGAAAATTTTCTCAAGATTTTATTTTTATAGAACATTTTGTCAAAATTTATTTCTATAGAAAATTTTGTCAGAATTTTATTTCTATAGAAAATTTTGTCAAAATTTTATTTCTATAGAAAATTTTGTAAAAATTTTATTGCTATAAAAAATTTTGTCAAAATTTTATTTCTATAGAAATTTTTGTTAAAATGTTATTTCTATAGAAAATTTTGTCAATATTTTATTTCTATAGAAAATTTTGTCAAAATTTATTTCTATAGAAAATTTTGTCAAAATTTAATTTCTATAGAAAATTTTGTCAAAATTTTATTACTATAGAAAATTTTGTCAAAATTTAATTTCTATAGAAAATTTTGTCAAAATTTTATTTCTTTAGAAAATTTTGTCAAGATTTTATTTCTATAGAAAATTTTGTCAAAAGTTTATTTCTATAGAAAATGTGGTCAAAATTTTATTTCTATAGAAAATTTTGTCAGAATTTTGTTTCGATAGAAAATTTTGTCAAAATTTTATTTCCATAGAAAATTTTTGTCAAAATTTTATTTCTATAGAAAATTTTGTCAAAATTTTATTTCTATAGAAAATTTTGTCAAAATTTAATTTCTATAGAAAATTTTGTCAAAATTTAATCTCTATAGAAAATTTTGTCAAAAGTTTATTGCTATAGAAAATATTGTCAATATTTTATGTTTATAGAAAATTTTGTTAAAATTTTATTTCTATAGAAAATTTTGTCAAAAGTTTATTTCTATAGAAAATTTTGTTAGAATATGATTTCTATAGAAATTTTTGTCAAGATTTTATTTCTATAGAAAATATTGTCAAGATTTTATTTCTATAGAAAATTTGTGTTTTGTTTTGTTATTGTTGGTTTGTACTTCAATCATTTTTGTTGTTTTGCTTGCTCGCAGCTTAAAAACCATTGCGTTGACTAAACTACAAGAGTAGCTTAACCAACAGAGGAAAAGAATGCTTATCAAATTTATTTTGGGCAAAGAAATTACCACATTCCTCATCCATCATCAGCATTGGACAAAAGCCGACTATCATAAACCTTTTTTCGGATGGTTCAAGTGTGGTTCAATTTGGGTTTGGTGAACTACCAGAATTTATTCTTATCATTGGTTGATAGTTTTGCTGCAAGTAGAAGATGCTGATGAGAAATGTGGTAATTCCGAAACGAGCGTCCATCCAACCAGGTTGCAGTTTATACGGCTTTGCCCAAATAAATTATACAAACATTGTTTTCCTCTGTTGGTTAAGCTACTCTTGTAGTTTAGTCAACGCATTGGTTTTTAAGCTGAGATCAAAACAACAAATATAAAATTTTATTTCTACAGAAAATGTTGTCAAAATCTTATTTCTATAGAAAATTTTGTCAAAATTTTATTTCTACAGAAAATTTTGTCAAAATTTTATTTCTATAGAAAGTTTTGTCAATTTTATTTCTATAGAAAATTTTGTCAAAATTTTATTTCTATAGAAAATTTTGTCAATTTTATTTCTATAGAAAATTTTATGTCTATTTTAAATAAGTCTCATCTGTGGCTCGGAATCAATACCGAAATCATCCTTAAGGGAAAGTCAACATTTGTGGATCCAAGTAAACTTTATTTTGAATGTAATATTTTTAACCTTCCGCTTCACATTGTCATCCCGACCGCTTCAAGCTGTCGGAGATGATAATAAGCACTTGCTGCAATTAAATTAGAGAAGTTCATGTCACCTTCGTTGTTTTTTTTTGTTGTTTCATTATTATAATAATGTTCTTCTTCTGCAACGAATATCAAAACTTTTTCCAGTATAATTTTAATAGAGTGCACAAGTATGGATATTACTAGGAAAAAATGGGGAAAAGTTTTCACATGCAATTTAAAGGAAATGTGAGAGTTGTGTAAACATCAGTTGTTTTCCAAATGGGGTAAAATGGTTTCATTGAATTCATTGTTTCTTCCAAATTGAAATGTAACCTTATAAGAGCTTTAATATATAGTGAAGAACATTTACAATAAATAGAAGTGGGATATTTAATAAAAATAAAATTATAGAACTATTCTTTGAGTAGTTCTTTTGCCCTAGACTCGCAAAAATATGTCTTTTCATTAGAAGTGGAGAGTAAGGAGGGTACGAAGATTGTTCGAAGCAAAAGAATCTTTGAAAAAAAAAAACATTCGAGAGAAAAGGGTGATGGAAATCCAATTTTTTGTTTGTCAAATTTTTATTTCTGTAGAAAATTTTGTCAAAATTTTATTTCTATAGAAAATTTTGTCAACATTTTATTATTTCTATAGAAAATTTTGTCAAAATTTTATTTCTATAGGAAATTTTGTTAAAATTTTATTTCAATAGAAAATTTTGTCAAAATTTCATTTCTATAGAAAATTTTCTCAAGATTTTATTTTTATAGAAATTGTTTCTCAAGATTTTATTACTATAGAATATTTCTTCATCACTTGGTTTCTTTAGAAGTTTTGTCAAATATTTATTTCTATAGAAAATTTTATCAAAAATTTTTTTCTAAAGAAACGTTTGTCAAATTTTTTTCTATAGAAAATTTTTTCAAAATTTTATTTCAACAGACATTTTTTTTCAAAATTTTATTTCTATAGAGAATTTTGTCAAAAATTTATTTCTATAGAAAATTTTGTCAAAAATTTATTTCTATAGAAAATTTTGTCATAAATTTATTTCTATAGAAAGTTTTGTCAAAAATTTATTTCTATAGAAGATTTTGTAAAAATTTTTATTTCTATAGAAAATTTTGTCAAAATTTTATTTCTATAGAAAATTTTGTCAAAATTTTATTTCTATAGAAAATTTTGTCAAAATTTTATTTCTATAGAAAATGTTGTCAAAATTTTATTTCTATAGAAAATTTTTGCAAAATTTTATTTCCATTCAAAATTTTGTCAAAATTTTATTTCTATAGAAAATTATGTCAAAATTTTATTTCTATAGAAAATTTTGTCAAAATTTTATTTCTATAGAAAATTTTGTTAAAATTTTATTTCTATAGAAAATTTTGTCAAAATTTTATTTCAACAGAAATTTTTTTTTCAAAATTTTATTTCTATAGAGAATTTTGTCAAAAATTTATTTCTATAGGAAATTTTGTCAAAAATTTATTTCTATAGAAAATTTTGTCATAAATTTATTTCTATAGAAAGTTTTGTCAAAAATTTATTTCTATAGAAGATTTTGTAAAAATTTTTATTTCTATAGAAAGTTTTGTCAAAATTTTATTTCTATAGAAAATTTTGTCAAAATTTTATTTCTATAGAAAATTTTGTCAAAATTTTATTCCTATAGAAAATTTTTTCAAAATTTTATTACTATAGAAAATTTTATCAAACTTTTATATCTATAAAAAATTTTGTCAAAATTTTATTTCTATAGAAAATTTTGTCAAAATTTTATTTCTATAGAAAATTTTTGCAAAATTTTATTTCCATTAAAAATTTTGTCAAAATTTTATTTCTATAGAAAATTGTGTCAAAATTTTATTTCTATAGAAAATTTTGTCAAAATTTTATTTCTATAGAAAATTTTGTCAAAATTTTATTTCTATAGAAAATTTTGTCAAAATTTTATTTCTATGGAAAATTTTGTCAAAATTTTATTTCTATAGAAAATTTTATCAAAAATGTATTTCTATAGAAAATTTTGTTAAAATTTTATCTCTATAGGAAATTTTGTAAAAGTTTTATTTCTATAGAAAATTTGTCAAAATTTTATTTCTAAAGAAAAGTTTGTCAAAATTTTATTTCTATAGAAAATTATGTAAAAATTTTATTTCTATAGAAAATTATGTCAAAATTTTATTTCTATAGAAAATTATGTCAAAATTTTATTTCTATAGAAAATTTTGTCAAAATTTTATTTCTATAGAAAATTTTGTCAAAATTTTATTTCTATAGAAAATTTTGTCAAAATTTTATTTCTATTAAAAATTTTGTCAAAATTTTATTTCTATTAAAAATTTTGTCAAAATTTATTTCTATAGAAAATTTTTGCAAAATTTTATTTCTATAGAAAATTTTTTCAAAATTTTATTTCTATAGAACATTTTTGCAAAATTTTATTTCCATTAAAAATTTTGTCAAAAGTTTATTTCTGTAGAAATTTTGTGAAGTACCTCTTATTTGCAAAATCTACCAAAACACCAAGAATTCTATAAATTTACCAAACAGTAAAAAATCTACCATTTTTTTGGTAGAATTTTACCAACTGCGGCAACCGTTTTTGGGGGTGAAGTTTTGTCTTCCAACATTTTCTTTGAATAAAGGATAAAATTACACAACCTTTGTATAATGGATATCTCTATCCGTCAGCGTTGTTTATTTATAATTTCAACTGCCATCTTATACAAAATACCGGGAACTAATTCCCAGTTATCTATAGGGTTGGAATTTATCACGTTAAGCCACATAATCCTTGAAAGGCACAAGGCAAAAGGAACATTTCGATATCCTCATAGTCCTCAGTCATAGATTTGCAAACAAAAATGTTCATTATATTTTTAATTTCTCTCTCAATTTTTATATATTTTCATTTTCTAATTAAAATTTTCCCATTTTTTCTTGTTTCTCTTTTCAGCCGAGTCACTTTGCCATTAACTGTTGATGAGGTTTGTATTGATACCACCAACCATCATATTAAAACCAACAGACTTTAACAGACCCAACAAACTTATGAATCCATGGCCTATGAAACCGATGATGTATATATGTCATAGTGCGGGGTGTTTTTACACCCCCCTATTTCCCTTTCCCCACCTATATAGACCATGACATAGACCTGATGAAAGAGTTCCAAAACACACATACACACAATCAGATAACCCTAACGACGACGGATGCGGATACAATTGTGACAACAAAATGACATTAACCGACATTTCTTTACATACATTCATACAAACATGTGTACCAGTATATAAACCTACATATAAATATCTCAATACATATAGACAAACTAACAACAAGTACCAAATATGTAGGACGATAGTTTGTTGCTGATAATATGAATGTATGCAAGACAGTGGAAAATAGTTACTGAAATACAATTTTGAGATAATTTTTTATAGAAATAAAATTTTGACAAAATTTTCTATAGAAATAAAAATTTGACAAAATTTTCTATAGAAATAAAAATTTGACAAAATTTTCTATAGAAATAAAATTTTGACAACATTTTCTATAGAAATAAAATTTTAACAAAATTTTCTATAGAAATAAAAATTTGAGAAAATTTGCTATAGAAATAAAATTTTGCAAAAATTTTCTATAGAAATAAAATTTTGACAAAATTTTCTATAGAAATAAAATTTTGTAAAAATTTTATATAAAAATAGAATTGTCACAAAATTTTCTATAGAAATCAAATTGTCAAAAAATTTTCTATAGAAATAAAATGTTGACAAAATGTTCTATAGAAATAAAATTTTAACAAAATTTTCTATAGAAATAAAATGTTGACAAAATTTTCTATAGAAATAATATTTTCACAAAATTTTCTATAGAAATAAAATTGTGAGAAAATTTTCTATAGAAATAAAATTTGAGAAAATTCTCTATAAAAATAAAATTTTGTCAAAATTTACTATAGAAATAAAATGTTGACAACATTTTCTATAGAAATAACATTTTGACAAAATTTTTTAAAGAAATAAAATGTTGAAAAAATTTTCTATAGAAATAAAATTTTGCAAAAATTTGCTATAGAAATAAAATTCTGACAAAATTTTCTATAGCAATAAAATTTTGCAAAAATTTTCTATAGAAATAAAATTTTGAGAAAATTGTGTATAGATATATCATTTTGCAAAAATTTTCTATAGAAAAAAAATCCTTAAATGTTTATGTTTTATTCATATTCCACTGTAATTAATTTTTTCCACATCATCTATAATCGACGACAGAACATGCATGAGGGTATATGCTATGGACATTTGATGTTCTACATTTAACCAACATGTCACCCCATCTAGTACATACATAAAGCCAACAATATTGTTTTTGTTTCCAATCGATCTAATAAAGATTCGTTTAGTCAGACTAAAGAGTTCAATCAAATCAAGAGGATAATTGTTTGCCTCCAGTATAGTTCACAGTTTTCATTAAAAGATGATGAATAATCTACATAGTTGGGGAAGGCATTAAAGATGGAATTAAGTTGAGACCGAAAGGCATTAAGAAGATTCTGAATCAACCCCCATGCTACGGAATCTAGATCTCGTGAAAACAGGGCAGGGTTTTTTTTTTTAGGACTCTAAAGCAAAGTAAAGTGTTTTATGAGCAAAATGAGTTCATTTTCATTTTCACCTTGTGAAAATTGAACTTCATTGAATGCCATTTTTTATAATAAAACTAAGTTAATGTTAGCATGAGTTTAAAGATGCACGCTTTTTCCGAAAAATAACAAAGCTTATATAGACTTATTACATTTATTGTCTATTGGCCCAATTTGAAATTAAATAAAATGTTGCCAAAATTTTCTACAGAAATAAAAATTTGAGAAATTTTTCTATTGAAATAAAATTTTGGAAAAAAAAATTCTATAGAAATAAAATTTTGATAAAATTTTCTATAGAAATAAAATTTTGAAAGAATTGTCTATAAAAATAAAACTTTGAGAAAATTTTCTATGGAAATAAAATTTTGAGAAAATTGTCTATAAAAATAAATCTTGAGAAAATTTTCTATAGGAATAAAATTTTGAGAAAATTGTCTATAAAAATAAAATTTTGAGAAAATTTTCTATAGAAATAAAATTTGGCTAAATTTTCCATAAAAATAAAATTTTGACAAAAATTTTTATAGAAATAAAATTTTGACAAAATTTTCTATAAAAATAAAATATTGACAAAATTTTCTATAGAAATAAAATTTTGGCCAAATCTTCTATAGAAATAAAATTTTGATAAAATATCTATAGAAATAAAATTTTGAAAGAATTGTCTATAAAAATAAAACTTTGAGAAAATTTTCTATGGAAATAAAATTTTGAGAAAATTGTCTATAAAAAAAAATTTTGAGAAAATTTTCTATAGAAATAAAATTTTGAGAAAATTGTCTATAAAAATAAAATTTTGACAAAAATTTTTATAGAAATAAAATTTATACAAAATTTTCTATAAAAATAAAATATTGACAAAATTTTCTATAGAAATAAAATTCTGGCCAAATCTTCTATAGAAATAAAATTTTGACAAAATTTTCTATCGAAATTAAATTTTGACAAAATTTTCTATAAAAATAAAATATTGACCAAATTTTCTGCAGAAATAAAATATTGACAAAATTTTGTATAAAAATTTTTTTTTACAAAATTTTCTATAGAAAAAATTTTTTTTGACAAAATTTTCTATAGAAAAAAAATTTTGACAAAATTTTCTATAGAAAAAAAAATTGACAAAATTTTCTATAGAAAAAAAAATTGACAAAATTTTCTACAGAAATAAAATCTTGACAAAATTTTCGATAGAAATAAAATTTTGAGAATATTGTCTATAAAAATAAATTTTGAGAAAATTTTCTATAGAAATAAAATTTTGAGAAAATTGTCTATAAAAATAAAATTTTGAGAAAATTTTCTATAGAAATAAAATTTTGACTAAATTTTCTATAAAAATAAAATTTTGACAAAAATTTTTATAGATATAAAATTTTGACAAAATTTTCTATAAAAATAAAATATTGACAAAATTTTCTATAGAAATAAAATTTTGGCCAAATCTTCTATAGAAGTAAAATTTTGACAAAATTTTCTATAGAAATAAAATTTTGACAAAATTTTCTATAAAAATAAAATATTCACCAAATTTTCTGTAGAAATAAAATATTGACGAAATTTTTTATAAAAAAAATTTTTTTTGACAAAATTTTCTATAGAAAAAAAAATTTGACAAAATTTTCTATAGAAAAAAAATTGACAAAATTTTCTACAGAAATAAAATCGTGACGAAATTTTCTACAGAAATAAAATCTTGACAAAATTTTCGATAGAAATAAAATTTTGAGAATATTTTCTATTTTGACAAAATTTTCTATAGAAATAAAATTTTGAAAAAAATTTCTATAGAAATAAAATTTTGACAAAAGTTTCTATAGACATGAAATTTTGAAAACATTTTCTATAGAAATAAAATGTTGCCAAAATTTTTATAGAAATAAAATTTTGCAAAATGTTCTATAGAAAAACAATTTTGGAAAAATTGTATGTAGAAATAAAATTTTGAGAAAATTTTGTATAAAAATAAAATTTTGAGAAAATTTTCTATAGACATAAAATTTTGAGAACAATTTCTATAGAAATAAAATTTTGCACAAAATTTTCTATATTAAAATTATAAAACTGTGATAAAATTATCCATAGAAATAAAATTTTGACAAAATTTTCTATAGAAGTAAAATGTTGACAACATTTTCCATAGAAATACAATTTGACAAAATTTTCTATAGAAATAAAGTTTTGACAAAATTTTATTTATTTTATTGTATTGCGAAAAAATAAGATGTCATTATTGAACTTTATATAAAAAAACACTCGCTCTGGAGATATATGATTAGGAATATATGAAAATTGAATAATTTCGAGCTTTGGACTATAAAAATTAATGAAAAACGAGTTATCGGTGACGTATATGTATTTGAAATATGCTTTTTGAAGCCAATAGAAAACCGGTCCGAATTTTTTCTATATTTTATATTGCCTTCATATTGCAAAAATTGCCATATCATTTTGTACTACTTTTAGCAGATTATGCATCGGGTTTGTGACGGGTTTTTGATTTCATTAAGTTCCGAAAGATAATATCAACATCTGATGTATAATTCCAAGCGTATACGAGAGATCTCTATTTAATATGTATATAAAAAATTATATCCCATCTGGTTAAGGTTAAGGATTTTAATCATATCATCAAACAGAAAGTGGATGAAGATAGCTTCGAATTTAAAATTTGCCATTGAGAACTAAGCTGAGACACTGGCTCTATTTAAAAAATATTAAGAGAAAATTTTGTTAAAATTTTTATTTCTATAGAAAATTTTGTCAAAATTTTATTTCTATAGAACATTTTGTCAAAATTTTATTTCTATAGAAAATTTTTTCAAAATTTTATTTCTATAGAAAATTTTGTCAAAATTTTATTTCTATAGAAAATTTTGTCAAAATTTTATTTCTATAGAAAATTTTGTCAAAATTTTATTTCTATAGAAAATTTTGTCAAAATTTTATTTCTATAGAAAATTTTGTCAAAATTGTATTTCTATAGAAAAATTTATCAAAATGTTACGATTATAAAAACTTTTATCAAAATGTTACGACTATAGAATATTTTGTCAAAATTTTTTATTGGTATAGAAAATTTTCGCAAAATTTTATTTCTATAGAAAATTTTTTCAAAATTTCATCTCTATAGAAAATTTTTGTAAAATTTCATTTCTATAGAAAATTTTGCAAATTTGTTATTGCTATAGAAAGTTTTCGCAAAATTTTATTTCTATAGAAAATTTTTGCAAAATTTTATTTCTATAGAAAATTTTTGCAAAATTTTATTTCTATAGAAAATTTTATCAAAATTTTTATATCTATAGAAAATTTTGTCAAAAGTTTTATTGCTATAGAAAATTTTATTCTATAGAAATTTTAGTCAAAGATTTTTATTGCTATAGAAAATTTTTGCAAAATTTTATTTCTATAGAGAATTTTGTCAAAATTGTATTTCTATAGAAAATTTGTCACAATTTTATTTCAATAGAAAATTTTGTCAAAATTTTTATTGCTATAGAAAATTTTTGCAAAATTGTATTTCTATAGAACATTTTCTTCAAAATTTCATCTCTATAGAACATTTTTGCAAAATTTAATTTTTATAGAACATTTTTTCAAATTTCATCTTTATAGAAAATTTTTGCAAAATTTTATTTCTATAGAAAATTTTGTCTAAATTGTATTTCTATAGAAAATTTTATCAAAATTTTATTTCTATAAAAAATGTTGTCAAAAATTTTTATTGCTATAGAAAATTTTCGCAGCATTTTATTTCTATAGAACATTTTTGCAAAATGTTATTTCTATAACAAATTTTGTCAAAATTGTATTTCTATAGAAAATTTTGTCAAAATTTTTATTGCTATAGAATATTTTTTGCAAAATTTAATTTTTATAGAACATTTTTTCAAATTTCATCTCTATAGAAAATTTTTGCAAATTTTTATTTCTATAGAAAATTTTGTCTAAATTGTATTTCTATAGAAAATTTTATCAAAATTTTATTTCTATAAAAAATGTTGTCAAAAATTTTATTGCTATAGAAAATTTTCGCAGCATTTTATTTCTATAGAAAATTTTTGCAAAATTTTATTTCTATAACAATTTTTGTCAAAATAGTATTTCTATAGCGAATTTTCTCAAAATTTTATTTCTATAGAAAATTTCTCAAAATTTTATTTCCATTGGAAATTTTGTCCAAATTTTATTTCTAAAGAAAATTTTGTCAAAATTTTATTTCTACAGAAAATTTTATCAAAATTTTATTTCTATAAAAAATGTTGTCAAAATTTTTATTGCTATAGAAAATTTTCGCAAAATTTTATTTCTATAGAAAATTGTTTGCAAAATTACATTTATACAGAAAATTTTTGCAAAATTTTATTTCTATATTAAATTTGTTTGCTATAGAAAATTTTCGCAAAATTTTATTTCTATAGAAAATTGTTTGCAAAATTACATTTATACAGAAAATTTTTGCAAAATTTTATTTCTATAGCAAATTTTGTCAAAATTTTTATTGCTATAGAAAATTTTGTCAAAATTTTTATTGTTATAGAAAATTTTCGCAAAATTTTATTTCTATAGATTTTTTTTAAAATTTTATTTCTATAGAAAATTTTGACAACATTTTATTTCTATAAAAAAAAAAAAATTTTATTAAAATTGTAATTTTGTCAAAATTTTTTCCTATAGAAAATTTTCTCAAAATTTTTTCCCATAGAAAATTTTCTCAAAATTTGTATATCTATAGCAAATTTTGTCAATTTTTTTTATTTTTGTGTAAAAAATGTTTGCAAAATTTGTAAAGGGTGATTCTTTTGAGGTTAGGATTTTCATGCATTAGTATTTGACAGATCACGTGGGATTTCAGACATGGTGTCAAAGAGAAAGATGCTCAGTATGCTTTGACATTTCATCATGAATAGACTTACGATCTGCCACAACGTCGAATTTTCAGTGAATGGGCCCTAGAAAAGTTGGCAGAAAATCCGCTTTTTTATCGACAAATTTTGTTCAGCGATGAGGCTCATTTCTGGTTGAATGGCTACGTAAATAAGCAAAATTGCCGCATTTGGAGTGAAGAGCAACCAGAAGCCGTTCAAGAACTGCCCATGCATCCCGAAAAATGCACTGTTTGGTGTGGTTTGTACGCTGGTGGAATCATTGGACCGTATTTTTTCAAAGATGCTGTTGGACGCAACGTTACGGTGAATGGCGATCGCTATCGTTCGATGCTAACAAACTTTTTGTTGCCAAAAATGGAAGAACTGAACTTGGTTGACATGTGGTTTCAACAAGATGGCGCTACATGCCACACAGCTCGCGATTCTATGGCCATTTTGAGGGAAAACTTCGGAGAACAATTCACCTCAAGAAATGGACCGGTAAGTTGGCCACCAAGATCATGCGATTTGACGCCTTTAGACTATTTTTTGTGGGGCTACGTCAAGTCTAAAGTCTACAGAAATAAGCCAGCAACTATTCCAGCTTTGGAAGACAACATTTCCGAAGAAATTCGGGCTATTCCGGCCGAAATGCTCGAAAAAGTTGCCCAAAATTGGACTTTCCGAATGGACCACCTAAGACGCAGCCGCGGTCAACATTTAAATGAAATTATCTTCAAAAAGTAAATGTCATGGACCAATCTAACGTTTCAAATAAAGAACCGATGAGATTTTGCAAATTTTATGCGTTTTTTTTTTTTTTTAAAGTTATCAAGCTCTTAACAAATAACCCTTTATATCTATAGCAAATTTTGTCAAAATTTTTATAGCTATAGAAAATTTTGTCAAATTTTTTATAGCTATAGAAAATTTTTGCAAAATTTTATTTCTATAGAAAATATTTGCCAAATTTTAATGCTATAAAAAATGTTGTCTTATAATCAACTAAAATCTATAGATTCAAGTTAGATGGAAAAACTATTCGTGTCAAAAGCCACTCAATACAACTTTGTATAAAACCCGTCAACTATTCAACAATGACGACATTTCACAAATAAGGTCACATTTCTACTTTGTATTAACCCATCTACCCTCACACCCACTCACGATTTAGGAAAAGTTTATGTGACAATGTTGACTGACTACCAGTGTTCACTCACTCAACACTCATTCATTGTTTTGAAATAAGACGGCTTTTCATATTTTTTTGCACGTGTTTTTCATATTTATTCAAAATACATTTCATGTGGGCTACAATTGACCGACCACCTACAACCTTTTTGCTCAATGTTACGATGAGGTCAAGAACAATGTATGCAGGATATCCGAGTAAAGGGAATGTATATTTAATAGCCAAGCCCTTTTAATTGTAGGGGAAGGTTATTAAGAATGTAGGGGAAAAGAGCGGGAATATAGGGATAAAATGGTTTCACTTTCGATTAATTGTTTAGTCCAAAAAAAAAAAAAACAATGTGTAATTGTCGAGTTTTGGTGTAATAGTGATTAATAGACTTGTCCCGAACCAATAACCAATCGCCATTTTCATTGTAGGGCTGGGATATTGAGAGTAAAGGGGAAAATAGGGATGATGTATGGATGAATGACGAATTAAATTAATTGCTATAAAAAGTATACAAATTTGTAGATACCTGTAAATTCGATTAATTCCCCGATTGTGAAAAATGGTCTCAAAATTAATTTTTTCAAAATCTTCAAAATCCTTGCTTGTAGAGTCGGCTTTTGAACCCTGCCTTTGAAACGCACGAGAAATGATTTTTTTAACTTTTTATGATGTCAATAATAATATTAAAAAAGTTCACAAATCACAATTTCTTTGGTTGTAAACCCTAAAAGTATGTAGTAAATATTAGGATGTGTGGTGGCAAGTGACAAGGATTATGAATGCCAGTTATGAGTAGATGATGAGTTGATTAGAAAGAAACTATAAAACAAAAGACACAACTCATTGAATGTAGACAGATAAATCGATTGTGTCGATTTAAAGGACTTGACCCCATTTCAAATTTGTTTTCTAGAATGGTCACTTAAATGATTTTATATTGTTTCTGTAAATTGGATTGTTATAACGGACGAGATTTCAGTAGAAAAATCATAAAGACACTAAATTTTAATTGCTTTTCTTTAAATTAATTTTTATTTTTCTTTTTATCTCTTTTTCTTTTCCCCATCATCCAGTATCAAGTAGCACAACTTTATTCCGTAGCAGAAGCTTCGAAAAATGAAACGGGAGGAGGTGAAGGTATTGAAGTATTAAAAAATGAACCATTTACCGATCATCCATTATTGGGTAAGTAAAAAAACTTTCCATATATTTAGTTTTGTCACCATTTTTTAATGTGTATCATTTTCTTCTTCTTCCTCCTTTAGGTGGCAAATATAGTTCTGGTCAGTATACATATAAAATTTATCATTTGGCATCAAAAGTTCCAGCATTTATAAGACTATTGGCCCCCAAAGGATCTCTGGAAATTCACGAAGAGGCTTGGAATGCTTATCCATATTGTAAAACAGTCATTACGGTATGTTTTAAGTGACCAAAACGGTAAAGAAGGTTGGACGAAATGCAGAGAATTAAGACGACAATAGGTTGTAGTTGTAATTGGTGAACTAAATGAGTGAACATAATGAACACGGAGCAATCCCTCACCGTTCTGGCAATCTTTTTTTCAGATTTTTTATTAATTTGTGATCAAAAAGGGTCATCTCACACAGTCTCCGAATGCCGGAATCCTAATACTTGAACATCAGTATAGTGATTGACGATATATGTTGACTTTATTGTCGGGAGAGTTCCCACATAGAGGCCCTGAAAATTTTCGATCATTACTAGTCTGAGAAATATATCGAAATCTCTCTCACTCTCTCTTTTAATCCCACATAGTAATTATGGGAATACAGGTTTTATTGGATCAATTATTTTTTAATTAGCTTTGGTGATTCATATTACCAATTCAGTGGTTTCCAATTAAAAATTAACTGAACCAAATAATTTCGTGAAACAAAAATATTTTTTTTGTATATGTACATGGTTTTAAATTCCAGTTTTGGTCGAACTTAAAAAATTAAATTCAAAGGTGGTTTATCTCCTGTCACTAATGCTGGAGATATTTCTAAGTATTTTGAAGCTTCTTGATTTCATAGCTATTGTGACACACCTTTCGGAGTCGGTTGAGCCTGAAGTAACCGTTTACCATAATATAAATTTACTAAAATTCACAAATTTGATGTCGCGACCGATAGAGCTCGATCGACATACAGAAATAGGCTGTCAAAAAATGGCAATTAGAATCGGGAATACTAATAAACTGCATTAACAAAAAAAAAACACTTCCAAATAAATGCAGAGTACAATAAAAAATGAAACCATCAGAAAGGAAAATGTCGGTTAATTTTAGAAATACTTAATGTATGTTAGGATGAAAAGAAGATTCACGTTGCCCTGTCTCATGCCGGCTGACATACGCCCAGTATCCAGTATTCGGCGTATTGTGTTTATGCGTCTATAATACGCTGTCCGGACTATAAGTTTATCCGGGCGACATGTTTGTGTTTGTAAAGAATCTTACAGGGTGTTCCAAAGCTAAGAATTGTCGGCGGTATCGACTATGTCTTTAGAAATTTTGTCAACATTTTATTTCTATAGAAAATTTGGTCAAAATTTTATTTCTATTGAAAATTTTTGTCAAAATTTTATTTTTATGGAAAATTTTGTCAACATTTTATTTCTATAGAAAATTTTGTCAAAAATTCTATTTCTATAGAAAGTTCTGTCAAAATTTTATTTCTATAGAAAATTTTGTCAAAATTCTATTTCTATAGAAAATTGTGTCAAAATTATATTTCTATAGAAAATTTGGCAAGATCTTAATTCTATAGAAAATTCTGTAAAAATTTTATTTCTATAGAAAATTTTGTCCTATAGACAATTTTGTCAAAATTTTATTTATTAGAAAATTTTGTCAAAATTTTATTTCTATAGAAAATTTTGTCAACATTTTATTTCTTTCGAAAATTTTGTCGAAATTTTATTTCTATAGAAATTGTTGTCAACATTTTATTTCTATAGAAAATGTCAAAATTTTATTTCTTTCGAAAATTTTGTCAAAATTTTATTTCTATAGAAAATTTTGTCAAAATTTTTATATCTATAGAAAATTTTGTCAAAATTTTATTTCTATTGAAAATTTAGTCTAAATTTTATTTCTATAGAAAATTTTTTAAAAATTGTTGGAAAAAAATTATGGAAAATTTGGCAAGATCTTATTTCTATAGAAAATTCTGTCAATATGTTATTTCTATAGAAAATTTCTATAAAACAAAAAAAATTTGTAAACATTTTATTTCTATAGAAAATTTTGTAAACATTTTATTTCTCTAGAAAACTGTGTCAACATTTTGTTTCTATAGAAAATGTTGTCAAAATTTTATTTCTATAGAAAACTGTGTCAACATTTTGTATCTATAGAAAATTTTGTTAAAATTTTATTTCTATAGAAAATTTTGTCAAAATTTTATTTCTATAGAAATTTTTGTAAAATTTTATTTCTATAGAAAATTTTGTCAAAATTTTATTTCTATACAAAATTTGGCAAGATCTTATTTCTATAGAAAATTTTGTCAAAATTTTATTTCTATAGAAAATGTCAAAATTTTATTTCTATAGAAAATGTTGTCAAAATTTTATTTCTATAGAAAATGTTGTCAAAATTTTATTTATTAGAAAATTTTGTCAATATATTACTTCTATAGAAAATTTTATCAAAATTTTATTTGTATAGAAAATTTTGTCACAATTTTATTTCTTTCGAAAATTTTGTCGAAATTTTATTTCTATAGAAAATGTTGTCAAAATTTTATTTCTATAGAAAATTTTGTCAAAATTTTATTTCTTTCGAAAATTTTGTCAAAATTTTATTTCTATAGAAAATTTTGTCAAAATTTTTATATCTATAGAAAATTTTGTCAAAATTTTATTTCTATTGAAAATTTAGTCTAGATTTTATTTCTATAGAAAATTTTGTAAAAATTTTATTTTATAGAAAATTTGGCAAGATCTTATTTCTATAAAAAATTCTGTCAAAATGTTACTTCTATTGAAAATTTCTATAAAAAAAATTTTGTAAACATTTTATTTCTCTTGAAAACTGTGTCAACATTTTATTTCTATAGAAAATTTTGTCAAAATTTTATTTCTATAGAAATTTTTGTCAAAATTTTATTTCTATAGAAAATTTTGTCAAAATTTTATTTCTATAGAAAATTTGGCAAGACCTTATTTCTATAGAAAATTTTGTCAAAATTTTATTTCTCTAGAAAACTGTGTCAACATTTTATTTCTTAGAAAATTTTGTCAAAATTTTATTTCTATAGAAATTTTTGTAAAAAATTTATTTCTGTAGAAAATTTTGTCAAAATTTAATTCTATAGAAAATTTGGCAAGATCTTATTTCTATAGAAAATTTTGTCAAAATTTTATTTCTATAGAAAATTTTATTTCTATAGAAAATTTTGTCAAAATTTTATTTCAGAATTTTGTTCTATAGACAATTTTTAAAAAATGTTATTTCTATAGAAAATTGTGTGAAAATTTTATTTCTCTAGAAAACTGTCTATTCTATTTCTATAGAAAAATTTTGTCAATTTTTTTTTGTATAGGAAATGTTGTCAAAATTTTATTTCTTTCGAAAATTTTGTCCAAATTTTATTTCTCTAGAAAAATTTTGTCAAAATTTTATTTCTTTCGAAAATTTTGTCAAAATTTTATTTCTTTCGAAAATTTTGTCAAAATTTTATTTTTTTCGAAAATATTGTCAAAATTTTATGCCCATAGAAAATTTTGTCAAAATTTTATTTCCATAGAAAATGTTGTACCTCTTAGTTGGAGAGGAATATTTTGCAAAATCTACCAAAACATAAAGAATTCTACCAATCTACCAAACAGTTAAAAAAATCTACCATTTTTACCAACTGTGGCAACCGTGAATCCAGCACTACAAAAGAGAGCCTCTGGATCAACAAAATACCGGGTAGGTCTGAACATGGTTCACGCAAAGGACCTCCCTTTTATAGTCGATTGCGAAGGCTATTGGCATTGAAACACTCGAGAAGCTTTAGAACACCTATATGTGTTACCGTCATAATTGCGAGAGAGAGTAAAAACCACCGCTGAAAAACTGTTTGGTGTTCGGTCCATACTGGGATCTCAAGCCAAATATAGTAATAAAGAGGGAATAGTAATAAACTGCAATTCAAACCACTTCCTTATAAATCCCTCCTAAATAATCCTTTCTCTGACAAATCTACTATAGCTTTTTTGTCATTCTCATTGACATTTATACCAGGTATACCGGTGTGAAATGAGGGCTCGTTCACAACAAATGTTCACTATCGAGACATGTGTATTTTGACGCTCACTTCAACCGGTATACCTGGTATTTAACAGCGTATAAAACGGGACACATTACGAAACTTAGAAATTCACTATTGTCGATAACAATGTATCACCAGGTAATGGAATCAAGTAATTCCGCGTATTTTGCGTTCATTTCTAGCTTACACTGAAAAAACAGTGAACCCTTTTCCATTGCAAAATGAACTAAACTGTAGTAATATTGACCATGATTTAGCCCTTAAGATTTTTTTCAACTTGTCTAGTTTATAATTTTCTTAAATTTTAGTTCATCTATAACATTGTAGTTTAGTTCATTTTTACAACACCATAAGATTTATATACCCCTACCAAGTTAAAAAGTCAGTATTATTTTGTTTTACTTGCTTATTTTGTGGGAAACCCGATAATAAAAATTGGTTAACAGTCTCTTTAAAATGTCGACGACTAAACTATTTTTAAATCAATCATTCCACAGTACAGAGAAATTAAATAATTAAAGGAACAACAAACCGTTTTACTATTATGAAAATTTTCATACATTAAAATTAAACTTTCTTTAAGCAAAAGTATTTTATTATAAAAACTTATGATGAAAGTTCTTAATACAATGTTTTTGTGAATAAAAATTATGACCACGTGGAACAAAGAGTAGTTCATTTGAACCCACTGTTTGGACATTTTGACTTATCCTTTTTTTTATTCATCGTAGGTAATTTTTTCACATATCTTGCTGGAAAAAAATGGAAACAATAATGAAAATTTTTAAAAATTA
Source organism: Haematobia irritans (assembly GCF_050003625.1). Classification (NCBI taxonomy): domain Eukaryota; kingdom Metazoa; phylum Arthropoda; class Insecta; order Diptera; family Muscidae; genus Haematobia; species Haematobia irritans. The sequence continues at coordinate 39,548,163 of NC_134397.1, read as the reverse complement.
ACACCATGTAATGAAATATAATTTTAATTCTTCATTTTAGCTTGTAACTTACCATATTTGGGGGCATTTTATCGAATGGTGTAAGGAATTCAACTTTTCTTTGGAAAACGTATCTCATAAAATTGGTACCTGAAACAATTAGGAAATAATGAAGTATTCTATATAAACTCATAAAACTGTGTTGTTATCGATGTGAAGGATATAATAAAATAAATATTCTAGTTGAAAGAAAGCCAGAGTTTTAATAAAAAACTTACCAATTCTCTATTAAATTGTACGCTGAGGCGAAATATAAAAAGATGTCCAAATTTATTTGGGCTATTCTGAAATTAAATATTTATTTTTTACATTAAATAAAATTATTAAATAGGTTTCCAAAAAATCGAATGAAAAAAATAATATTATGCATAAAAAACACAAATATTCTGGTTAAAAGAAAGTTAAAGAATCCTTACCAATTCACTATTAAATTACAAGCAAAGGAGTAACAACATTTTTTTCAAATTTTTAAGGGGTTATTCTGAAATTAAATATTTGTTTTTTTTACATTGAAATATTACATTGGTTTCCAAAAAAATTGATTAAAGAAATACTAAAATAAGGTATTAAAAAACTATAATTTTGATGATAAAAAGGTCATAAAAACGTAAATATTCTAGTTGAAAGAAAGCCAAATTTTAAAAGAAAACTTACCAATTCTCTATTTTCGAACCCATCTGGAATTGCTCTGAAATTAAATATTGCTTTTACAACAAAGAAAAACATTAAACTGGTTTCCAAAAAAAAAAAAAAAATAATTAACAAATAATAATATACATACAAAATATTATTTTTAAAAGAAAGCCATATTAAAAAAACAATACTTACCAATTTATGGCTAAACTATACGCTGAGATATAACAAAAATTGTCCAAATTCATCTGGAATTGAATATTAATTTTTTACATTGAATAATAAAAATTTCAATACAGTTTCAATTTCAACATATTTTCCAAAATATTCTTAATAACTTTTCTCGAAACTACCGATAAAATATTAATAACTTTCATTTAAAATGTTTAATAAACAAACACCAATATATGTCTCAAAATTCCAAAATATTCCATGCCTTTATATTCCCTTGTTGCATACCTACTTAAAAGATGCAACAGCCCACGCCAACGCCAACTATACAACTGAAGCATGCCAAACAAAACCAAGCAAAGCCAAAACATTCCTACAACAACAAAAACACATGTGCCTTTATTGAAAACAACACCTCATCCAGCCAATAAACCATCCAAGAATAACAAACACACACACAAACCACTAATGAACCAAAATAAAAACAACCCCACGCTCATGTATACACAACAAAACTCAAGTAACATCATCTTTACATTAATCACATTCCACTATGCCGATAAAGATCTCTGTACTATGCATTAGTTCATCGCATCTGCTGACAATTTACTCTGAGAATAATATTCGTAAAGGCACACCAGTTTATGAACGATGAAACGTTTAACTTAAAATTTGCAAAATTTTCATGAAATGTTATCTACCATTTTTGACGAAAATGTCTATAAATTTAATTACATGTGAACTAAAAATATTTCATTGGGTAATTTTTTACCAACAATTATTAACTATAGGAATTGTCAGTAAGAAATTGCTATCCACTTTCAAGTTCATTTTTCGTAAAAAAATATTTTCTCATACAAAAAAATCTTATAGTAAATTGCACTTATTATTTAGAAAATACTTTACATTTCACAAGTAGTTTTATAGCATAACAAACGAATTTTTAACTACCAGTTAAGAAATTTTTTAAGGAAAATTCCATCGTATTTTGTAGGCCATGAACTAAACGATTGCTACTTAGAATTTGTAAAATTTCCTTTCGAGTAGTTAATTTTCGTTGAAGATACGAAAAATGAACTAAAATTCTGGAAAATTCTTGTAATAAATTATTGTAAAAATCTTCTTAAATTTACGAGACACTTTTTTTTCTGTGTAGTAACTAAAACATTTCTTTTCAAAGTAGGACGAGTATACCCGTCTTGGCAGTGAAATCAAGTTTGCAAAGGGCGTGTATACTCGTTTTTATGGTTATTGGGAAAACCCGGTCTAACCCATCATGCCGATTATTTGTTGTAAAAAAACGCCGTCGTTGTTTTTTTTTAACCCAGAAAATCTTTTTCCAAAAAAAGATCATTCCAATGATTAAATATTTGATTTCTGGCAAATATTTGCCCAGTGTGTCCATACCATAACTATTATATTCCAATCTAGAATACAATCTTCCATGTATATTTGATTTTTTTCTTTCCTCTAATATATTTCGTATATATTTCTTTCATTTTAAATATATTTCCCCCAAATATTATAATCCACAATACAAATAACCACATTTCTACACTTAATTAATTTTCTAGAATCCCAAATTTATGAAAGATAATTTTAAAGTTATCATAGATTCTCTGCATTTAGCCGATCAAGGAGATTCTGATAATGTAAGTGTGATATGAATAAAAAAATAATTAATGGTGTTTTTTTCTCTCTTTTTCTTTCTTGTATTTTGTTTTCTTTGTACTCGCCTATTTAATATCTCTCATATCTAAATGTATAATTTAAATTAATAAAAAAAAAAAATTATGCTTACATATTAACGTTTAATAAACCAAAAATATACATATGGGTGTTGGATAATTATAATTATAATAATTTATTCTGCTTATTATATATAAAACCTTTTAATATACAAAAAAAATATGGTACAAAACAATATTCGAAAACACAAACTACATTGAAAAAAATATTTTTTTATATAACAAAATTATCTTATCGATGGTGTTTTTCTTGTTATAAATTATGGTATATGTGGGTTTACATGTGTGCTGCTTACATGTCAATTGTTTGTAATTTTAAATGCTTCAATTAACAACATTAAAAACAATAAATCATAATATGATGGTTTATCATTAATATTTTTATGTTTTAATGAAAAATTATATTTTTATATTGTTTTAATGATAATATTATTATATAATAAATTTTAACGTCTATGTTGTAATTATATTTTGATAATAATAATCAATCATTCATAAAAAATAAAAAAATAACAAAAAAATATATATAAAATATCCAGAATCCTGGTTATATGAAAGATAATTTTATCATAATCATTGAATCTCATCATATTGCTGATATAGGCGATCAGGAAAATGTGAGTCTATGTTAATAAATGTTGTTCACTAACCTTAGACAAAAAAAAATGAGGCATTTTATTAGAAAAATTACAAAAAATATTGTTATGGGTCATCAATAAACAAAATTCACGAAAATTAAAGATTAAATTAAAAATTAAATTAAGTCTTAATTGAGTTAAAAAAAAAAAAACAATTAACAATTTAATTGATTGAACAAATTTTCTAATTGAAACAAAAATCAATCACAAAAAATAAATTTTTAATTTAATTTTTGTGATTTAAAACAAAAAATTAACAAAAATTTATTTTTTTTATTTTTTGTGATTTGAAACAAAAAATTAACAAAAATTTAATTTTTAATTTATATTTTGTGATTTAATTTTAATTAAAATTAAAAATTTAATTTAAAAATTAATTTATTAATTAAATCAATTAATGTTTAATTGACTTTCAATTAATTTTTTAATTGATACTATCATTTCGGTGATTGAAGACATTTCAATTAAAAGTTGATTGGATCGATTAAAATCGTGATTTACACAAAACATTTTTTTCCAATTCAATCACGAAATTAATTCATCCAATTAATTTTTTAATTAAAATGTCTTCAATCACCGAAATGATAGTGTCAATTAAAAATTAATTGATCCAATTCAAAAATTAATTGATACTATTAATTTTTGTGATTGATTTTTGTTTCAATTAAAAAAATTATTGAATCAATTAAAAGATTAATTGATACTAATAATTTTTGTGATTAATTTTTGTTTCAAATAAAAATTTTGTTGAAACAATCACGAAATTAATTGATCCAATTAATTTTTTAATAGAAATATATTCAATCACAGAAATGATAGTATCAATTAAAAAATTAATTGATACTATTAATTTTTGTGATTGATTTTTGTTTCAATTAAAAAAATTATTGAATCAATTAAAAGATTAATTGATACTAATAATTTTTGTGATTAATTTTTGTTTCAATTAAAAATTTTGTTGAATCAATCACGAAATTAATTGATCCAATTCATTTTTTAATAGAAATATCTTCAATCACAGAAATGATAGTATCAATTAAAAAATTAATTGATCCAATAAAAAAAATTAATTAATCCAATTAAAAAATTAATTAATACTATTAATTTTTGTTATTGATTGTTGTTTCAATTAAAAAATTTTTTGTATCTATTAAATTTTTAATTGAATATTTTTTTAAAATTCAATTAAGACTTAAAGTGGAAAAATTTTCGTGATTTTGTTTTGTGTTGAAGACAAAAAAATATTTTTTTGTGTGCCCTGCCCCGTATGCAATACCCCATAATCCGATATTCGGAATTGAAAATCGTAAAATTTTCCTTGGGCCATATTTTTTTTAATCCTAAAGCTTATAAACTTAAAACTTGGCAATATATTTCTCGTTAATGAGAATATTAAATTAGAATAGGATTTAAGTCCGCGAGTATCTCAATTTTATCTCTGTAAGAAAGGAAATTCTTGCGATTTTCGATTCCGAAAATCGGAATATGGGGGAATATGATCGAGCTTTCGCTGGAACAATTTTACATCCCTATTTATTATTATTATTTTTTTAACTTGCTATCAACAATTTGGAGAATATTTTCATAAGCAAAAGTCAAAGCTTTCAGATAACCTTAAAATATTAAAAAAATGCCTCATTTTTTCATGTTCTTCGTAGAGCGTTAAATTTTCTCATTTATTTATGTTTTAGATAACAATGCATAGTAATTTTTGACTAACAAATATTTTTTCTCACACAAATTGGTTTTATTTATTTAAAAAAAAATTAATTTATTACAAAATTTTAATTATATTTCCCATCTTTTATAAATGCTTCTTTTTTCAATAGGTCCACCAACTGCCCCCCGAAAAACTAAAACAACGTGAAGTTGTTCACATTGATATTGCCAATGATCCCGTTACACCTGCGGATTATAAAGATGATGAAGATCCCACAAAGTGAGTTGATACAAATATTATTGGTTTATATTTTTATTAAAAATTTTTTCTTCGTTTTCCTCGTTTAGATTCAAATCAGAAAAAACTGGTCGTGGTCCATTAGTTGGTGCTGATTGGAAAAAGAAAGTAGATCCAGTAATGACTTGCTACAAATTGGTCACTTGTGAATTCAAATGGTTCGGTCTTCAATCAAGAATAGAAAATTTCATTCAAAAATCGGAACGACGATTATTTACAAACTTCCATCGGTATGTAAAATGAAAAAAAAGGAAAAAATGAAATTGAAAAAATTGGCCTCCAAGTAGACCGATCTCGAACTTAAATGTTCAATGAAATTTATAACCACTGGTTGAAATTTCCTATATTTACATTTTTAATTATAAACTGGAAGAGGTTTGCCATCCCACATTTCGCCTCCCTGCAGCGCTTCAACAGGTCAATACATAAGTCAAAACATTTTGTAAGGTTTAGCCATATAATCTTCTACATCCAGTTCGAGGTGCCTCTACAGGATGAATCCAGATTGAAGTAGGTTTTAGGTCTGTAGGTTTAGCAGGACACGCGAAGAGATGCCTCGTGATGTGAGGCGAATGTCTACAATTTGGGCAGACATCATAAATTGCCGAATTCAGAAGGGAGAGTTTGCTTTTAAAATCCTTGGCGATGGCATATATTAGCAGAGATAGCATCGGCCTGGTCTCTCTAAACAGCCATCTCTCATCAACTCTGCACTAGTAGTGCCTTCTGAAATGCTGCCGTGTGCACCGTCCTCAATGCGGTCCTTATTCCCTTTTCACTGTCATCGCCGTTCCAGTGGTCGATTGACTGCATTTCCTTCCTGAAATCGACCCGGATGAACGAGTCAATTCATATGGTACCCTTCTGGATATGGCATGGTTTGGGTGGTTTACCACTCTATAAGGTTGTGGTGGATGCGGATATCGCAGTGTTGCATCGTCGAGAGCATTTTGGACTCTCGCGGCAGATACACTTCTGGTTTTTGAAGGAGTGACATCCAGTTGCGATTTGCAAAGCAGCATTTTACACCGTTTGAAGATTTCTCCAATGGGTATCGCTAATACTGGGTATCCCCAAACGGAGGCCGTATAATCATTAAGGGGACGACCAATAGATTCATAGGTTCTATGAAACGTCTCTTTTACCTTTCCACAAGTGCTACCAGCTAAAGCCTTCAGGATTTTGTTTCTACTCCCAACGTTTTTAGCATAGCATGCTTTCCAAAAAGAAAACGTCACACGTCAGAACCTTGGGGTTAATGCTCTGTCCACGAAAGTGTATATCAAGGTCTAGTTTCACTTCGTTTTTAGCATAGCATGCTTTCCAAAAAGGAAACGTCACACGTCAGAACCTTGTAGATCAAGGTCTAGTTTCACTTCTTTGATTCATGATGTTAAAATTGTTGTCGTCGATTTAGTAGCAGAAAGTTTCAGATTCATGCTGACAAAGAAATCCCTCAGTGCAGGATGGTAGTCAATAATATTCACCTCAATCTCCTTGATTTCTCTACATGATGTAACAATCATCCGCATAGGTAATGAGGTGGACATCTGATAGTGGAAGAGGAGCTTTTGCCACGTAAAAGTTAAAAAGGGATACAATACACCACCTTGAGGTACGCGTTGTTTATTCCTCCTAGGCGAAGATGTGAAAATGTTTGCCGTCGATTTAGGAGCAGAACGTTTCAGATTCCTGCTGATAAAGAAAACCGTAAGTGCCGGGAGTAGTTAGTTATTAACCTTCACCTCAAGCTCCTTGATGTCTCTACCTGATGAAACTATGAAACAGTCATCTGCATAAGTAATCAGGTGGACATCTGATGGTGGAAGAGAAGCTTCCACCATCAGATAAAAAGGAGGGGATACAGTACACCGGCTTGAGGTACGCCCTGTTTCTTCCTATTGGTCGATGATGTCTCCTCTGAATTCCACATAAGGCTGCCTGCCAGCCACATACTTTGCCAAACATTTATTAAAGTGGTCGTTGTTGTTCACATAAATTAACTGGCGCCCAACGTGGGGCCTTAACTATAGGTCAACATTGTCCTTTTTAAACTAGTCACAATACGGCCTGTATCCCCTCATGGCTCTTGTAACCGATTAGATCAGAGAACAGATTTCACCACTAAAGGTTTCTTGAAACTGTCCTCCACCGCTTCGACTGTACGTTATTGTAGGGGTAGTAGCCTCTGGGAAACGTTCAAAATATAGGAAGCAAAAAACATGTATATACAGCAGTAAGTTCGGCCGGGCCGAATCTTAAATACCCACCACCATGGACCAAATATTAGGGTTTCCTTTGAAATTTCAGGAGGGCTTGAGGACTTGAGGACACTTTCCGAATATAAATTTAAAGATTTCACTTATGAGGACTATATCAGATTCTGGATTTATAAGAACCATTTTTGTTTGAGTTTTAGAGGAATCATTAACATCTCTTGTAAGTGTGCAAGAAAATTATAAAATAACGTCTTGATTTGAAATCTTAAATCAGTAGAGAAGTAAAATCTGGAAATTTTACATTGAGTTTCAAGCAATTTTCATGATCAGTGCGCCTTCTATACCCTCAAGAAGTGAAGTCGGCCTATATGGAGGCATTACCAAATTGACCGATAAAAACTTAATCCGTTACACGTTTTTGTGAGCCTAAAATACCAGAATAGAAAACAATTTCAGGCAAATTGGATAAAAACTTCGGATCCTACAAGCCCAAGAAATAAAATCAGGATATCGGTCTATATGGGGATATGCCAAAACATGGACCGATACTCACCATTTGTGGTCCTAAAATGCTTATAAATTTCCAATTTCAGGTAAATTGGATAAAAACTGCGGTTTATATAAGCCCAAGAAATAAAATCGGGAGATCGGTCTATATGGGGGCTATACCAAAATACGGACCGATACTCACAATTTTTGGCACACAATTTGTGGTCCTACAATACCTCTATATTTCCAACTTTAGGTAAATTGAATAAAAACTGCAGTTTCTATAAGCCCAAGACCCCAAATCGGGAGGTCGGTTTATATGGGGACTATATCAAAACCTGGACCGACACATTTAATACGTTCCCCAATTCATAAGAAGTAACCCAGGAAAGCACTGCCGGGGTCAGAAGGTAGCCGCGTCCAGAAGAGAAAAGGCTTAAGTGTTGGATCGTCACATAAACTAAATGGCGCCCAACGTGGGGCATCAGCAATTTTATGTTTTTTATTTTAGCACGATTTCTCCATTATTGAAGACTATAGCGTGATTACAACAGACAGACAGACAGCCAGACAGACGGACATCGTTATATTGTCTTAGAATTTCTCCCTGATCAAGAATATATTTACTTTATATAGTCGGAAATCGATATTTAGATGTGTTACAAACGGAATGACAAACTTATACCCCCGTCACCATCCTATGGTGGTGGGCATAAAAAAGAAGACAAAAATATGGATAAATACCCTTTTTAAAGATGGGTCAACATGGTAGTTAGGCTGGGAAACAATATCTGTATAGAAAACTCGTATCTAAAGCTATCACAGACCATTAGCTGTCCTCTTTTCCTATCTCTTTTCCTTTACGCTATTTTTCTGTAATCTCTTAAAAATTGGCTTTCGTATTTTCATTTATGGCGACACATTTAATACGTTCCCCAATTCATAAAAACTAACCCAGGAAAGCACTGCCGGGGTCAGAAGGTAGCCGCGTCCAGAAGAGAAAAGGCTTAAGTGTTGGATCGTCACATAAAATAAATGGCGCCCAACGTGGGGCATCAGCAATTTTATGTAAAAAAAAGTAGCAACAGATAGCTGTTTAAGTATTTGGAGAATGCACCTAAGTAACTTTTCTAATCATTAGTAATCGGATGTGGATTGTTCCGCTATACCATCTGGTTTGCATTGTCTTCTAAACCGTGTGAACCGTCCCATAGCTGTTGGCGCTAATCAGATGGCGACAGCAGCGAAATGGTAGCTATTAATTGCGGCACCATTTGGACCTTCTGCAGTACCGCACTTAAAAAACTAATAGCTGGTCTGGAGGCTGCAATGTGCTTTCACGTACCTTGCCCCAATGAATTTCACTCTCTTCGATGGCAGTTCATTTGGAACAATCGAGCTTTGGGCGTCAAGAAGGAGGACTGATGATCATAGAGGGATTTCATTACTGAGGGCACAGAAGATACGCCTCAGAATTCTCCCCGCCAGATCTTGAAGTTGGGTATCCGAAATTCGGATTACTGACTAGAATTTTATCGTGAACGTTCAGATTTTTTGTAGAATATTTACAAAATTTTTGAAAATTTTTGATTTTGCAAAAAAAAAACTTCTAAATTTGTTTGCTGGGTTAATATGGCAGTTACCAAACGACTTGGTATTTTCGTAGTTTTGTTTATTTTATTTTACTATCCTATTAATTTTTGGTATCTTTTTTTTTTCTCATTTACAGCCAAGTATTCTGTTGGATGGATCGCTGGCACGGTCTGACAATGGAAGATATTCGCGCCATTGAAGATAAGGTCAAAGAGGAGCTCGATAAACAACGTCAAGAAGGTGAAGTGCGTGGCACTAAAGCCGATAGTGATTAGGAACAATATTAATAAATGTCGTCTTAAATATTATAAACAAAGAAAACAGAAAAAAACAAACAAAAGTAAAAAGTAACCATATAAATATATATAAACGAGAGAAAACAAAATTAAAAGAAATAGCAACAACAATTAAAACAAAAATAAAGTAAAAAAAAGAAAGAAAAAAAAAACAAAAATTGCAACAAAATCCAAAATTTTGAAAATAAAACGGAAAAAAATGCTAAATTAAAAAAAAATAAGTAAAATAAATCCCAATCCCAGAAATAAATTTAAAAACAACCAACAGTCATCAGTAAGAGCTATAACAACCTTAATTTTTTTGAGACACCTTTTTCGACCACCAAAAAATTAATCAACCATCCAGTACCATGTGTACCCCTCTGCCCCAAAACCAAGTTCAGATAACAACAATAACATTTTCTTAGGCCACGACGACAAAAACAACAGCAACAACAACAAAACCTATACTGCTATCTATTCCTATTTACAAGAAAACAAATTATTTTTTCTTCTTTGGTTTTTAGTATTCTTCCATCCAATCGATTTATATATAGAAAAAAAGTAAAATAAAAACAACCGATTTTTTTAAACAATTAAATGTATGGCTCTCTTCAATGTTTGTTTGTTATCCCAAAATGATAATGGTTCATACAATTATTATTATTGCTTAATTCTTGTATCTTATAAATAAACTAATTTTCCAATAATTTTTTTTACAATTATATTTTTTTAAGATTTTCCTATATTTTTTTTGTAAATGTTGAGTTATATATTGTATTTTTTTTAATTTCCTATTTTGTATAATTGAATTTAAACTGTAAAGAACAGGAAATATATAAACAGTTTTTTATATAGAACATAAAAACATTTTAAGCAAAGGAATATATAAATGTATTTAAAAGAAAAAGAAAAACATCAATGTTGAAATAAATAGCAATAGTTTAAGTTAATAAAAATACTTAACACAATACAACCAAACAAACTACATACATAGAAGCATACTTTACACACACACCCACACACCTACTTACTATATATAAATAATATATTTACAAAATAAAATTAATATAATTATCCACAAATTATTAACAACTTCAAAAGTCCATAATAAAAACAAAAGCAGAAAGAGAACCAACCTTACACATACACTCCTCTATCTTCCTATCTAAAAAACTATCTAAAGTTTTATTAATGTATGCTTGTATACAAAACAAAAAAACATAGTGATGGGTATAATTATTATTATCTAATTATAAATGATTACTATAATTTTGTGGAAAAAAATAAAGATTTAGTTAAAAAAGAAAAATTACATAACATTTTGTTAATTTTATTTGTTTTTAGTTAATTTCAACTTTATTAGTAGCATAGGCTTATAGAGGCCCTATATCAACTTAATTTTTTTTTTATTTTTTTTTTATTTTTGAATATTTTTTTTTTTAATAAAGTGAAATAAAATTTAGATTTTATTGGCAGTCTTCTACTTCAGGCTTACATTAACAGTTAGTACATTGTGATTTCATATTTTCAATGTAAAAGGATACTAATCTTACCAATCCAATAATAATCTACCAAATTTGGAGAAAAAACTACCAAACAAAAAAATTCGTATTTTGAAAAATTTTATGTCAATAGAAAATTTTGTAACAATTTTTTTTTCTAGAAAATTTTGTAAAAATTTTATTACTATAGAAAATTTTTCTCAAAATTTTATTTATATAGAAAATTGTCTTAAAATATTATTTCTATAGACAATTTTGTAAACAATTTATTTTTATAGAAATTTTTGTCAAAATTTTATTTCTATAGAAAATTTTGTCAAAATTGTATTTCTATAGAAAATTTTGTCAAAATTTTATTTCTATAGAAAATTTTATTTCTAGCGGAAATTTATGAAGTACATCTTAGTTGCGGAGGAATATTTATTTTGCCAAATCTACCAAAATATCAATAGAACATTTTGTCAAAATTTTATATTCTATAGACAATTTTCTAAAAATGTTATATTCTATAGAAAATTTTCTCAAAATTTTATTTCTATAGAAAATTTTGTGAAAATGTTATATCTAAAGAAAATTTTCTGAAAATTTTATTTCTATAAAAAATTTTGTCAAAATTTTATTTTTATAGAAAATTTTTTCAAAATTTTATTTCTATAGAAAATTTTGTCAAAATTGTATTTCTATAGAAAATTTTGTCAAAATTTTATTTTTATAGAAAATTTTGTCAAAATTTTATATTCTATAGAATATTTTGTTAAACTTTATTTTTATCGAAAATTTTGTTAAACTTTATTTTTATCGAAAATTTTGTCAAAATTTTATTTCTATAGAAAATTTTGTCAATATTTTATTTCTATAGAAAATTTTGTCAAAATGTTATTTCTATAGAAAATTTTGTCACAATTCTATTTCTATAGAAAATTTTGTCAAAATTTTATTTCTAAAGAAATTTTTGTCAATATTTTATGTCAATAGAAAATTTTTTCAAAATTTTATTTCTATAGAAAAGTTTGTCAAAATTCTATTTCTATAGAAAAGTTTGTCAAGATTTTATTTCTATAGAAAAGTTTGTCAAAATTTTATTTCTATAGAAAATTTTGTCAAAATTATATTTCTATAGAAAATTTTGTCAAAATTATATTTCTATAGAACATTTTGCCAATATTTTACTTCTACAGAAAATTTTTTCAAAATTTTATTTCTATGGAAAAGTTTGTCAAAGTTTTATTTCTATAGAAAATTTTGTCAAAATTTTATTTCTATAGAAAAGTTTGTCAAAATTTTATTTCTATAAAAATTTTTCTCAAAACTTTATATTCTATAGAAAATTTTGTCAATTTTTTTCTATAGAAAATTTTGTCAAAATTTTATTTCTATAGAAAAGTTTATTTCTATAGGAAATTTTCTCAAAATTTATATTCTATAGAAAATTTTGTCAAAATTTTATTCCTATAGAAAATTATGTCAAAACTTTATTTCTATTGAAAATTTTGTCAAAATTTTATTTCTACAGAAAATTATGTCAAAACTTTATTTTTATAGAAAATTTTGTCAAAATTTTATTTCTATAAAAAATTTTACCAAAATTTTATTTCTATAGAAAATTTTGTCAAAATTTTATTTCTATAGAAAATTTTCTCAAAACCTTATATTCTATAGAAAGTTTTGTCAAAACTTTATTCCTATAGAAAATTATGTCAAAACTTTATTTCTATAGAAATTTTTTTCAAAATTCTGTTTCTATAGAAAATTTCGTCAAAATTTTATTTCTATAGAAAAGTTTGTCAAAATTTTATTTCTATAGAAAATTTTCTCAAAACTTTATATTCTATAGAAAATTTTGTCAAAACTTTATTTCTATAGAAACTTTGGCAAAATTTTATTTCTATAAAAAATTATGTCAAAACTTTATTTCTATAGAAAATTTTGTTAAAATTTTATTTCTATAGAAAATTTTGTCAAAATTTTATTTCTAAAGAAAATTTTGTCAAAATTTTATTTCTATAAAATTTTGTCAAAATTTTATATTCTATAGAATATGTTGTTAAACTTTATTTTTATCGAAAATTTTGTTAAACTTTATTTTTATCGAAAAATTTGTCAAACTTTTATTTCTATAGAAAATTTTTTCAATATTTCATGTCTATAGAAACATTTTTCAAATATTTATTTCTATAGAAAAGTTTTTCAAAATTTTATTTCTATAGAAAATTTTCTCAAACTTTATATTCTATAGAAAATTTTGACAAAATTTTATTCCTATTGAAAATTATGTCAAAACTTTATTTCAATAGAAAATTTAGTCAAAATTTTATTTCTATAGAAAATTATGTCAAAACTTTATTTCTAAAGAAAATTTTGTCAAAATTTTATTTCTAAAGAAAATTTTGTCAAAGTTTTATTTCTATAGAAAATTTTGTCAAAATTTTATTTCTATAGGAAATATTGTCAAAATTTTATTTCGAAAAATTTTACGTCGCTAAAGAATGATACAAGTTTGCCAGAGGTAAAATAGAGTCGCCTCCATTCTCCGAGGTAGTTTCTACCCAGAAAAAATATCACGAAAAGTTTTCCAATTACAATTAAAATTTTAATTGATTCAAAAAAATTTTTAATTGAAAAAAAATCAATCACAAAAATTAGTTGTATCAATTAATTCTTTAATTGGGTTAAAGTGGCTGTCTGATTTGATTCAAAAGCACATAGACTATTCAGTCCATTGTGATAAATTCTTTATCTGGATCAATTAATTTTTTAATTGATTTTAATGATTGATGCTATCAATTTTGTGACTGAAAACATTTCTATTAAAAAATAATTGGATCAATTAATTTCGTGATTGAAGACAAAAAATATTTGTTTTTGTGTAATTTTGCCAAATTCTTTGCTTTGAAGTTTCCTGGAATGACCCTGCGCTTAGTCACCCATATTCGGCGAATATTGATTTGCTCGGCCATATCAATTAGAAATTTGCGGCAGTCTATGACCTTTCTCGAGATGAAGAACGCGGAGTTCAAGCATTTTTTTGAAGATTAACTGCCGTCGCCATTGAGAGATAAATAAATCTGAATAAGAGTAGCCTGCGGCAAAACAGGATCGGTGAATATTCGAGGTAGGTTTTAATTTCGGCAGCTCATTGGTTTTCTCTGGAATGTTTGCCACATTTGGTGAATGTTGAACAGTTCAGGTGTTGTTTCAATATATTGAAAAGGGTTTGGAAAAATATATTGTCAATATATACTATATATAATTATATTTAAAATTTGTTTATAATTTTGCTGTAAAAATTATGGTCTTTGTCACGAAAATTTCTTGAAAGTGTTGTAGAAACGACATGACCTTCATTATATGGTTATGGATTTTTTTTAATTAATTCAATTTTGATTTATTGTTTATATTCTTTAATTAATTATATTTAAAATTTGTTTATTAGTTTGCGGTAAAAAATATGGTCTGCGCCATGAAAATTTTCTGGAAGTGTTGTAGAAATGACATGACCTTCATTATTTGGTGGTGGAGAATTTTATTTTTAAATTAAGTAAATATTTGAATTATTGTTTATGTTATATACAATATACAATACAGTATATATTTATATTTAAAATTTATTTATAATTTTTGTGATCTTTGCCATGAAAATTTCCTGGACATGACCTTCATTTTATTGGGTCAAGGAAATTATTTTAAATAATTCAATTTTAATTTATTGTTTGTACTATATACAATATACAATACAGTAAATAATTATATTTAAAATTAGTTTATAATTTTGCGGTAAAAATTAGGGTCTTTACCATGAAAATTTCTTGGAAGTGTTGTAGAAATGGCATGACCTTCATTTTATTGGGTCATGGAAATTTTTTTAAATAATTCAATTTTAATTTATTGTTTATACTATATACTATATAAAATATACAATACAGTATATAATTATATTTAAAATATTTTTATAGTTTTGCGGTAAATAATATGGTCTTTACCATGAAAATTTCCTAGAAGTGTAGAAACGACATCACCTTCATTATTTGGTGATGTTTGTTTTTAATTAATTCAATTTTATTTGATTTTAATTTTATTATGATTTATTGTCTATATTATTTATATACAATACAGTATATAATTATATTTAAAATTTGTTTATAATTTTGCGGTAAATATTATGGTCTTTACCATAAAAATTTCTTGGAGGTGTTGTAGAAACGACATCACCTTAATTATTTGGTGATGGAGAGTTTTTTTTTAAATTGATTCAATTTTATTTGATTTTAATTTAATTATGATTTATTGTCTATATTATTTATATACAATACAGTATATAATTATATTTAAAATTAGTTTATAATTTTGCGGTAAAAATTATGGCCTTTACCTTGAAAATTTCTTGGAAGTGTTGTAGAAATGGCATGACCTTCATTTTATTGGGTCATGGAAATTTTTTTAAATAATTCAATTTTAATTTATTGTTTATACTATATACTATATAAAATATACAATACAGTATATAATTATATTTAAAATATTTTTATAGTTTTGCGGTAAATAATATGGTCTTTACCATGAAAATTTCCTAGAAGTGTAGAAACGACATCACCTTAATTATTTGGTGATGGAGAGTTTTTTTTTTCATTAATTCAATTTTATTTGATTTTAATTTAATTATGATTTATTGTCTATATTATTTATATACAATACAGTATATAATTATATTTAAAATTTGTTTATAATTTTGCGGTAAATATTATGGTCTTTACCATAAAAATTTCTTGGAAGTGTTGTAGAAACGACATCACCTTAATTATTTGGTGATGGAGATTTTTTTTAAATTAAATCAATCTTATTTGATTTTAATTTTATTATGATTTATTGTTTATGTTATATACAATATACAATATAGTATATAATTATATTTAAAATTTGTTTATAATTTTGCGGTCTTTGCCATGAAAATTTCCTGGAAGTTTTGTAGAAACGACATGACCTTCATTTTATTGGGTCATGGATTTTTTTAAATAAATCAATTTTAATTTATTGTTTATGCTATATACAATACAGTTATATTTAAAATTTGTATATAATTTTGCGGTAAATATTATGGTCTTTACCATGAAAATTTCTTGGAAGTGTTGTAGAAACGACATCACCTTCATTATGTGGTGATGGAGAATTTTTTTTTAATTAATTCAATCTTATTTGATTTTAATTTTATTATGATTTATTGTCTATGTTATATACAATATAATTATATTTAAAATTTGTTTATAATTTTACGGTCTTTGCCATGAAAATTTCCTGGAAGTTTTGTAGAAACGACATAACCTTTATTATGTGGTTATGGATTTTTCTTAATAATTCGATTTTGATTTATTGTTTATGTTATATACAATATACAATACAGTATATATTTATATTTAAAATTGGTTTATAATTTTACGGTAAAAATTATGGTCTTTACCATGAAAATTTCCCGGAAGTGTTGTAGAAACGACATGACCTTCATTTTATTTGGTCATCGAAAAAAATTTTTAAATAATTCAATTTGAATTTATGGTTTATTTTCTTTAATTCAATTATAAAAATCTCTTAAGTTTCTAAGAAAATAAATAAAAATATGAATAATTAATTTAGTTTTTGCATTTATTTTTTGGTCTTGGTAATGTCACAAGAAGGCATTTTAAAATACAGCACATTTTTCTTAGTCCGTAAACACCAACAAATAAACAAACAAATACAAATAAAATAAACTTAAAAGAAACGAAAAATGTAATTGCTAATTATGGCAAATAAAACAAAATTTTAATAAATAAAAAATATATATACTTAAATAAAAAAAACGCAGGAAAATGTTAATGTTTACTTCATATAAAAAAATTAGAAAAATCAAGAAAACAAAAGAAAAAATTATTTAAAATTAAAAAAAAAAAAAACAGGAAAATTCTACAGAACAGAAGACATGCAACAGAAACCAAAGCCCAAGAAAACAAAACACCGTACATATATATAAATAACTTTTTTGCTTAGAACACAAGAACAAAGACCCATTTAATTAACATTGCATAGCCACGTATATACATATATATAATACAAAACAATAAAACAAAAAAAAAAAAACTACAAACAAATATACATATTTTAATTGTAAAACAAATGTGTAAGAATTTCTTTAACTTCTCCTACATCCTCTATTAACAATTTCTTCGGTTTCTTTGAAAACGAAAAAATAACCCTAAAAAAAATATAATAAAAACAAAAAACAAAGTTCATGGTATTTAGCGTTCATTGCAAAATTTAATTGAATATAAAAACAAAAGAAAATATTTAATAAAAAACAAAAACAAAAAAAATCAATAAAATAACATCCTTATACATATAACATTATAATAAATAATTATTACGTATTATAATTGTCATTTTAATTAAAACCTAAACCGAAAAAAGATCAACAAATGGAAGAAAAAAAAGACAAATTTATTTAAATTAATTGAAAAGAATATAGATAAATAAAATTCAAAAACAAAATCAATTCGACGTTGTTTTTTTTTTTCTTTCGAATCGGGATTAGGGATATAATCAAGTAAATATGGTCAAAAGTTTAAGCACACAGAAAAAATATCACCAAAAATTAAAAAAAAAATATTCAATTAAAAATTTAATTGGTTCAACAAATTTTTTAATTGAGACCAAAATAAATCACAAAAATTGATTGTATCAATAAATTGTTTAATTGGAACAATTAATTTTGCCGACACGGAAGTCTCACCATGGGAATAGTAGGTCTGAACCTCTCATTATGGGAACTATGGGATCGAAGGTCTCCAAATAGGAACTGTAGGCCTGAAGTTCTCAGTATGGAAGTTGAAGGTCCTAAGGTCTCAGTATAAGAAATGTTGGCCTGATTTTCTTACAATGGAAAGTGTAAGACGAAGGTTTCAAACTGTCGGCTCGAAGGTTTCAAACTGTGAACTTGAAGATTTTACTATGGGACCTAAAGTCTCTGAAGGTCTCATTATGGGAACTATGGGATCGAAGGTCTCCAAATAGGAACTGTAGACCTGAAGTTCTCAGTATGGAAGCTATAGGTCCTAAGGTCTCAGTATAGGAAATGTTGGCCTGATTTTCTTACAATGGAAAGTGTAGGACGAAGGTTTCAAACTGTCGGCTCGAAGGTTTCAAACTGTGACCTTGAAGATTTTACTATGGGACCTAAATTCTCTGAAAGTCTCATTATGGGTACTATAAATCCGAAGGTCTCAAAATAGGAACTGTAGGCCTGAAGTTCTCAGTATGGAAGCTGTAGGTCCTAAGGTCTCAGTATAGGAAATGTTGGCCTGATTTTCTTTTTATGGAAACTGTAGGACGAAGGTTTCAAACTGTCGGCTCGAAGGTTTCAAACTGTGATCTTGAAGATCTTACTAAGGGAATTAAAGACTTGAAGGTTTCAGTATGAGAACTGCAGGCCTGAAGGCCTCAGCATGGAATCCGTAGCATCAATGTTCTCTCGTATGAGACCTATAGGAAGGTTTCAGTATGACAGCTACAGGCATGACGTGGGGAAACTATAGTTTCGAAGGTCACAATTTGAAAAATGTAGACTTGAAGGTCTCAGTGTGGGATAATTTGCAAAGTCTCTGTACGAGAAACGTAGGTCGGAACTGTGGGACACGTAGGATCGAAGGTCTCAATATGGAAACATCGGGATCGAAGACATCTGTGTGCGTGTTGTAGCGTCCCAAG
Organism: Haematobia irritans; assembly: GCF_050003625.1. Taxonomy (NCBI): domain Eukaryota; kingdom Metazoa; phylum Arthropoda; class Insecta; order Diptera; family Muscidae; genus Haematobia; species Haematobia irritans. The sequence goes on along the minus strand of NC_134397.1, from coordinate 39,529,165 downwards.
TTTGAGTATGGAAAATGTGGATAGATCCAAAAGACTCAGTAGGGCAATTTGGTTTCGAAATTCTCAGTATGAGAAATGTAGGTCGGAACTATAAGACGTATAGGGCCGAAGGTCTCAATATGGGGATACAGGAACGAAGACCGCAGCGTAGGAGTTGTAGTGACGCAAGTCTGAGTATGGAAAATGTAGGTGTTAAAATGGTGTCTCAGCATGGGCACTGTCGAAGATCTTAAGATGAGAATTTTAGGCCTGAAGATCTCAGTACGGAAGCTAAGGTCTCAACATAGTCTCAGTATGGCAACTAAAGGTAGATCAATAGTCTCCCTCAGCGTGGGAGCTGTAGGGTCGCAAGTCCGAGTATGGAAAATGTAGGTTTTAAGGTGTCAAAATGGGAACTGTATGCCTAAAGATCTTTGTATACGAACTGTTGGACAGAAGATCCCTGTATGAGATCTATACGCCTGAAGTTCTCCGTGTAAGAACGGTCGGGCCGGCGGCATGGATCCATGTTCTCTCGTATGAGACCGATAGGAAGGTTTCAGTATGACAGCTACAGGCATGACGTGGGGAATCTATAGTTTCGAAGGTCACAATTTGAAAAATGTAGACTTGAAGGTCTCAGTGTGGGGTAATTTGGTTTGCAAAGTCTCTGTACGAGAAACGTTGGTCGGAACTGTTGGACACGTAGGATCGAAGGTCTCAATATGGAAACATCGGGATCGAAGACATCTGTGTGCGTGTTATAGCGTCCCAAGTTTGAGTATGGAAAATGTGGATAGATCCAAAAGACTCAGTAGGGTAATTTGGTTTCGAAATTCTCAGTATGAGAAATGTAGGTCGGAACTATAAGACGTATAGGACCGAAGGTCTCAAGATGGAGATACTGGAATGAAGACCGCATCGTGGGAGTTGTAGTGACGCAGTTGTAGTGAGTATGGAAAATGTAGGTGTTAAAATGGTGTCTCAGCATGGGCACTGTCGAAGATCTTAAGATGAGAATTTTAGGCCTGAAGATCTCAGTACGGAAGCTAAGGTCTCAACATAGTCTCAGTATGGCAACTAAAGGTAGATCAATAGTCTCGAAGGTCTCTATTTGAAATGCGAAGGTCTCAGTATGAGAAACGTAGGTTAGGTTAAAGTGGCAGTCCGATTAAGTTTCAGGCTCACTAGACTATTCAGTCTGTCGAACGCAGTTTAGTCTCTTTGTATCTGAACCGAAATTCCATTAAATTTGTCGATTGAATTGAATTGTAATGAATTTAAATTGTAATGAAATGAATTGTATTGAATTGAATTGTATTGAATTACTTCTAGTTTGTAAAGCAATGAATTAAGAACAATACAACACTGAATTAAGAATTTGTAATGACGATTGGCAACTCCTTTTATCTTTTTTATCCGCTCTTAATTTATAAGAGGGTTCCTGTCATGTAACACAGGAAATCTCCTTCTTCTTGCCGCTTGACTGTCAACCAGAACACATCGTTGCCTCTCGTCTCATCTCTCCCGTATATCATTCTCAATAAATGTAAGTGACACGAACTCCCACCTTTTTCATTTTGGGTTGCCGGGAATATTTTGGTTAAAGCAATTTGGGAATTTTCTAGTGTTCCCATCATTCATTTATTTTCGCTATTGGAACCTAAGTTCCACTCAACAACAAAGCACTGGTATTTTGCATGAACCTAAGTTCCTCGTCATTGCAAATATTCAGTGTCTTTACGAACCTTAGTTCACCATTAAACATCGCCAAAAGGTATAAAATATACCGATAAGTATATTCTTCATGGTCCTTCGAACCTCTCTTGAAATCATCTAATGATTGATGCAGTCCTCTAATTAATTAAAATAATTCAAATTATTTTACCTGTTCTATTTTCCCGACAATGTTGAATGATCACCCAAAATTGGTAGTGGCAACGTTTTTTTATCTATTGTGAATGAATATTTGTAAGTGTCATATAAAATAACTATTATTGATATTTTCAATGTTGGCAGCATTGCGGAAAAAATTTAATTAAAGTTTCGACGGCAGCATTGCACACCAGTTATTGTAAAGTAAGTAATAAATTCGACGAGATAATTAAAATAATCTACGAGTGTGTACATGGTAAGGCGTAGTTCAGGGAAGTTCTTGCGCCGGCAATTTGCTGTAGTCTTTGTTTTACGATAATTGGGGACATTTCGGTAGTGAATAGTACATAACCCCCATTTTGTGTTTTTGTCTTCCTCGCGTGGTGCAGCGAAAAAGTGTCCCTCAATTGGAAACATAAGTTTTCATATTCTTGCAGCCGTTTTACAATCTGCAGCGCAGTCACAGACATTCCTGAGCTCAACGGTGGCAAGGAACAAGAAGTAGCCAACAAGTAAAGTCCAAGTGTGTGGTAATCAACGACATGCGAAGGCAGAAATGAAATTAGCAACATTGTAGTGGTTTCACAACAAATTCTGCGACGCATAACACGGCATCGACGAATTGCAACCAATAAACACCCAGAGGTAGAATTCGGTCGGCGTAATCAAAACCATCATCAGCATCTGCACCACCAGACAGTCACAAAAGCTAGATGTCATGCTCTTTGTCAGCACCACCAGTTAAGAAAAATAAAAGCCAAAGACACTCGAATGTCTCATATGGTTTGTGTTGCGGACTTCCACCAAGGGTATAGGTATTTCCACGAGTTCACCCCGAGTAAAATTCCTTATTACACGTAAGCGTGACTACTAACTCAGGTTTTAGCCGGTAAAAATCCAGATAAGTTAGTAAAAGCAAAAAAAAAAGTAACGCTCTGTTGCATATGCATGGTTTAAAAGATAACAAAAAGGAAACAACCAGCCATTACCTATAACTAATAAATGTTTTTTTTCAGATGTGAACATAATACAAATAAAGACACCAGTCATATCTTTGTACAACACGAACAAATTCCAAACGGCAGCGTAGCAGCAAAGAGTGCTGTTTTTTATTGGTTTATGGAAAAGTACATATGCATTTTATGTTCGCTGCATCGCTGAAAAATCTGCTAGTGGTGACTTCTCAACGTCGACGCAGTCGTACATCAGTCACAGACCAACGTCCAAGTATCATCTCCACAAATCACACAGCCTATGTCTACAACTTGTTACCCATACCACATACATCAACAGTATCAGCTTACGACGCAGTCACCGTTGCACCAGACATCAAACATTTGAACTAAAGCCAACGAGAGGTGCCACCGTCAGCCACTTGGGCAAATTTTTCTTGTTGGATTATTTTTGTTTGGAACACATTGTTTTGGATCGCAGCAACACCAATCGTGAACACTTTCCATTCAACGGCAGCGACACGAAGTAATCCCGACAAGCGAGGCAACATCAAACAATCGAGGCAATCAAAGTTTGTACAAATACTCAGGAGTGCTGTAAGTCAACGTCCATTTTTTTACAAAGTAGTTTTTTGTGTTTTCGTTACAACAACTGAGTGGTTATATTTCATCGAATGCTCCTAAGAGTATACTACAATTTTTTCTCACATCGTAAATTAAATAAAAAGAAGCTCCTAAAACCTCACATCTGTTTGGCTTATTATAGAGAAATTGATTAAATGACCACGATAACGAAAACACATATAGACCACTGTAAAGGAGCAAATATGGAACATGTTGTTTTGTGATTTGATTGTATTATACTGAAGTTAAACGATTAAATATAAACTGGAGATAAGATAATCACTTGAAATACATGATTTTAAATACCTAGTTGATCCCACAATAAATTGTGTTGCGCTCCACACAGCCGTCTATACCACTAACAACGCTAGAAGACTGTAGCACTAACTTACATTTTTTTGATAATTTTTTTTACTCTCGACAACATACACTAAGTGAAACCGAGTAAGATATTGAATCTCACACATGAAGAAATAACCATACGGTCTTGTTGGGACGGTTATTGAGGTTTCGTTACCAGAAACCGCGAGTCGCACAGACTCCAGTTAAATCCATATATTAATGTTTGTGAATGAATTGAAATATTAAAATTTTATTCCAATCTCAATTATCGATAAGGTCGATAACCGAGTCGCACAGACTCCAGTTAAACCATATATTACTACTGAGTGAAATGATTTATTGAAATTTTATTCTAATATTGAATTATTAAAATTTTATTCCAATCTCAATTATCGATAACCGAGTCGCACAGACTCCAGTTAAATACATATATTACTACTGAGTGAAATGATTTATTGAAATTTTATTCTAATATTGAATTATTAAAATTTTATTCTAATCTCAATTATCGAGAAGGTCGATAACCGAGTCGCACAGACTCCAGTTAAATCCATATATTACTTCTGAGTGAATTGATTTATTGAAATTTTATTCTAATATTGAATTATTAAAATTTTATTCCAATCTCAAATATCGATAAGGTCGATAACCGAGTCGCACAGAGTCCAGTTAAAACCATATATTACTACTGCTGAGTGAATTGATTTACTGAAATTTTATTCTAGTATTGAATTATTGAAATTTTATTCCAATCTCAAATATCGATAAGGTCGATAACCGAGTCGCACAGACTCCGGTTAAAACCATATATTACTACTGCTGAGTGAATTGATTTATTGAAATTTTATTCTAATATTGAATTATTGAAACTTTATTCTAATCTCAATTGTCGATAAGGTCGATAACCGAGTCGCACCGACTCCAGTTAAAACCATATATTACTACTGCTGAGTGAATTGATTTATTGAAATTTTATTCTAATATTGAATTATTGAAACTTTATTCTAATCTCAATTGTCGATAAGGTCGATAACCGAGTCGCACCGACTCCAGTTAAAACCATATATTACTACTGCTGAGTGAATTGATTTATTGAAATTTTATTCTTATATTGAATTATTGAAACTTTATTCTAATCTCAATTGTCGATAAGGTCGATAACCGAGTCGCACCGACTCCAGTTAAATCCATACATTACTACTGCTGAGTGAGTTGATTTATTGAAATTTTATTCTAATATTGAATTATTGAAACTTTATTCTAATCTCAATTGTCGATAAGGTCGATAACCGAGTCGCACAGACTACAGTTGAATCCATATATTGCTACTTCTGAGTGAATTGATTTAGTGAAAATTGCTAATTCAGTCATAGGTGGAGATCTGCTCATGAGATAACACCGTGTAAATTTTAGTGTACAGCAATTCACTATACAGAATAGGACAATTTTCTGTGATTAAGGAAAAAGGCGAATCTACTCTCGAGTGTTTACGTGTGAAAGATTTAGCTGTGTGCTACCTAACTGAACATTGCTCGCTATAAACCAACCTGGATTAAATCCTGGGGTCTGGTTCAACCTTGAGGCTTGTGTCATGGTTTCAGATGGTTTCCGAGGTTGAAAAATAGACTCAAAGGCGGACCTGTGGTCCTCTTCTAGGTTGTCAGCTCAAGTGGATGTATCATTTCGGTAGTTTGCATCAAAATCAATCCTCGATAACACCGTATTTGATGTGCCCAACGTTCATAAATTTTCCAATATTAGAAGATTGTTTCACTTACTCTCGGATCAGTGCGTTTCAATCGCAGAATTTAATTTAGTTACAAGTTGCTGTATTGCGCCAAAGTTCTCCTTCCCATAAAATAATTATTCTCTTTATGATATCATAATCAGCTCCCGAAAGAATTGATTTCTGTTTTTACAAGTAGTACTCATATTTCCTATTAATGCCAGCAATCTCAATTGTTTCCAGTGAAACTAAAACATATATTGGCTTATTGTCAAAACATTTTTTTTCTCAAGACTACATAAGATATTTATCGTCACCTACTGAATTGGTTCCGATAACCACAATTGTTTCCAGTGAAACTAAAACATATATTGGCTTATTGTCAAGACATTTTTTTTCTCAAGACTACATACGATATTTATCGTTACCTACTGAGGTGGTTTCGATAACCTCAATTGTTTCCAGTGAAACTGAAACTTTTATATGCTTAGTATCGAGACGAGTTTTTACTCGGGATTACACAACATATTTTATCATTGCCTATTGAATTTGTTCGGATAATCTCAATTGTTTCTCGTGAAACAAAAACTTTTGGAATATTTTACCGTTAACTGCTCAAAAATATTTTTCGTGTTGTTTCCTGTGGGACTATACGGAAAGTTGTTCTCTGTTATTAAAAAACACCCGATTACGGTGTATATAAGAAGTCTCTTTCCCAATATCGCGTTTCTCGTTTCTGGATATACTTTTGATGAATTTTCGTCTCATTCTCCAGAGTAAAGATTCTCATTCTCTTCGTTAGTGTTTAGTAAGTTCTCAGTTTGGTTATTTTTTTAAGGCTTTTGCGAATTCACTCGTTAAACCAGTTTTAATGTGTTTCATGAATTTGCATGAACTAATAATCTGAGTATTCTCATTATTACGTGTCGTGAATTTTAATTCCACTCGTTTCATTGTTTTGGGTTTTCATTGCTCCTTTTTTGTACTTCTCGTGCAAGATGGAAGAACTACAAAAGGAGTTTATTTTCCATTCGGATGATTTAGTAATGTTTTGCACAGGCTTCGAGGATATACCTTCTGATTACACTGAGTCCTCTTTGGAGGTGTTGAGACAGGATTTGAAGGAAAGGTGGTCATTGGTCCAGGAATTTTATAAGAAGGTATTCATGGTACCCGAAACTAAAATAGAAAAGTCATTCAAGGAGGCGGCTTTGGAAAAGTATGGAAATTGTACGAAAAGTTTCCATAAGCTCATGACAAGGATCTTGGAATTTCAAAAAACTTTCGTTTCACCTCCCAACCCATCAAAGGTACCTGTGCTCTTAGAATCTTCCGATTCTAACTTTTGTTCTCTGAAAGTCCCTCCCTGTGACACCGAGAATTTTCACGGTGGATACGAAGAATGGCCTTCGTTTAGGGACATGTTTACTGCAGTCTACATTAACCACCCGAAGCTTACTGATGTTCAGAAGTTGTATCATCTTCGTCTGAAGGTTAAAGGACAGGCGGCAGCTATTGTTAGGAAGTATACGCTATGTGGAGATAATTTCCCGATAGCCTGGGAGGCATTAAGATCTAGGTACGAAAATAAAAGGGTATTGGTTGATAATCAGTTGAAAATTCTCTTAAGTTTAAAAAATATCCACTCAGAAACAAGCGATTCATTACAGAAAATTCAAACTACTATCAACGATTGTCTGGCTGCCTTGAAGGCTCAAAATATTTCTACCAACGATTGGGACCCTATATTGGTATATTTGTGTTCGACTAAGTTGCCACACGAAACACTATCTCTCTGGGAACAATCCCTGAAATCGCATAAGGAGTTACCGACATGGTCTGAAATGGATTCATTCTTGGCTGATAGGTATGAAGTTGTGGAAAGGTTGGATAGGATTCACGGTTCTAAGACAAGCTCTCGAATATCAGCGGATGTAAATTCTTTCAATACTGGCACGGTACCTCAGGTTAAATGCAAATTTTGCGAGAATAATCATTGGCTCAAAAATTGTCAAAAATTTAAGGATCTGTCTCCAAACGATCGTTCACAGTTTGTCTCAGAGAATAATATGTGTCTTAATTGCTTATCTGATAAACATTCAAGGAAGGAATGTAAAAGTAAAATGGGTTGTTTGGTTTGTAAAAGAAACCACCATACGTTATTGCATTTTCCAAATGCTAAGCCGAAAGGAATCACTAGGTCCAACATTACTAATTGCCAGGTGTCGACTAGTTCACAGGAACAGGCTTCTCTTCAGGGACATTCCGATGAAAGTACGTCCAACTCGGGTAATATGGAAAATGATAACATTCAAAGGACTACTTCTCATTTTTCTTCTCAGAAAACAGAAGACTGCGAGAATACACTCTTGCCTACTGCCGTTGTTATTATACGCCATCGGGGTGATACATTTAAGGCAAGGGCTTTCCTCGATCAGGGCTCAGAAAAATCGTTTATATCTAAAGGTTTACAACAGAAGTTGATGCTCCCTACTGAAACAAGGAAGTTTGAAATCAGAGGACTAGGTGGTCAAGTAGTTGCGAATTCTAATTCTTTGTGTGCTCTATCTTTGTTTTCCGAGTCGCATGATAAGGTGATTGACATTAAAACTATAGTGGTTCCGAGAATAACACGTCTTTTACCAGGTTTTTCTATTCCGAAACCAACGAATTTTGCCGATTTGAACGGGCTAGAATTAGCCGATCCCAACTTTTTCTCTCCGGGCCACGTAGATTTACTTTTGGGAAGTAATGTGATTCCTCATCTACTGCTGGAAGGGGTCAAAAGCATATGTGGTTCCCTGGTGGCTCAGTCCACTATATTTGGGTGGGTGATCAGTGGTCCAATATCAGTTTGTACGGTTTCGTCATTTTCTCTACAGACTACAGAGGTCTCGAACGACATGTTAAGTCGACAGCTTAAACAATTTTGGGATCAAGAGGAGCTTACATCTGAAGTTTGCTCTACCGCAGATGATCAATATTGTGAGGATCTTTTCACTAGAACCACTTTTCGTGATTCTGAAGGGCGCTATGTTGTTCGACTTCCTTTCAAGGAGGATTTTCATAGTCATTCGCCACTTGGTTCTTCCAGGCAGATGGCTTTGGGTCAATACATTAGAATGGAGAAATCTACGTCGAAAAATCCCGAAATAGCTCTCAAATATAATAATGTCCTTAATGAATATTTGACTTTGAAACATATGTCGGACACATCACCTAGGGAAATCTCTTCAAATGGCTCGTTTTATTCTTTCTATTTGCCACATCATGCTGTTATTAAGCCTGAACGGCGAAGCACTAAGGTCAGAGTAGTATTTAACGCCTCGAAGCGTACAGAGTCTGGTAGATCACTAAATGACGTTTTGCATGTTGGTCCCACTCTCCAATTGGATTTGACAACAATAATTCTTAGATGGCGTCTCTATAAATATGTTTTTTGCGGTGATATTGAGAAAATGTATCGTCAGATTCTAGTACACAAAGACGATATTCAATATCAACGAATATTGTTCAGGCCGTCCCCAGGCTCAATGATAACAGATTATACTCTCAACACTGTAACCTTCGGGGTAAATTGCGCTCCTTATCTGGCTATAAGAACATTGATTCAACTAGCACGCGACTCCCGTTCGAAATTTCCGCTAGCTTCTGATGTTCTTCTTAATGAAACATACGTTGATGACATATTATCTGGTGCTCACGACACCTCTACGGCAATTGAGTCTCTTTCTCAACTATTTGCTATGTTGAAGTCGGCAGGGTTTCCATTAAAGAAAGTTACCTCTAATTGTGCAGAAATTCTTGACTCTGTTCCCAAAGACAATATATTGGATTCTGATTTTTTAAAATTTTATGAAACAAGTGGTACAAAAACACTCGGAATTCAATGGAATGCTATGAGTGACACTTTTACATACCAAGTTGATTTGGCTCCCACTGAGGATTCAGTAACTAAGCGGCAAATTCTCTCTGCCGTTTCAAAACTGTTTGATCCTGTGGGATGGGTGGCACCAGTAATTGTACAAGCAAAGATATTGCTACAACAGTTGTGGATTGAAGGTACACAGTGGGATGAAGCTGTGAGACCTGCCACTTTTAGAAAATGGCAAACATTTTTGGAGAACATGAAACAAATATCTCTTATAAAAGTTCCCCGATGGGTGAAATTTTCTCCTTTTTACACTTCTCAAGTGCATGGGTTTTGTGATGCATCTGAGAGGGCTTATTGCGCCGCTGTATATTTACGAGTTGACTGTGGTGAAAGCATATACACGCAATTATTGATATCGAAAACAAAAGTAGCACCTATTGATCCCGTAAGCCTTCCGCGACTTGAGCTCTGTGGAGCAGTGTTGTTGTCTCGTTTAGCCAAGCATGTGCTTTCGAATCTAGGTTTTGAACAATCCCAACTCTTTTTATGGTGTGATTCATCCATTACTCTCGGTTGGCTGGGAAAGCCTCCTATTACATGGAAAACGTACGTTGCAAATCGTGTTGCAAAGGTAGTTCGAAATGTAGGAAATTGTCCATGGAGTCATGTTCGTTCAGCTGATAATCCGGCTGATCTGGGGTCCAGAGGCTGTAGCCCTGAAGATTTGTCAAATTGTTCTCTTTGGTGGAACGGACCAACTTGGCTTCAACGTCCCCCGGAGGAATGGCCTAAGCCTACAATTGTGTATGAAAGTCCACCTGAAATGCGACGGGTAGAGGTATTTCATACATGTGAGGAAGATGAAATACTAAAAAGATTTTCCAAATGGGATAGAGCCATTAGAGTGCTGGCATATGTATATCGTTTTCTCAAACGATCTCGACGAATGAAAACTTACATTTCAGTGTACATTACTCATGACGAATTTAGATATGTTAAACATAAATTAATTGTATTAACTCAACAAACATACTTCAATCGCGAATACACAGCACTTAGAAACTCGAAATCTCTGTCCAGGAAAAGTCCCCTTTTTCCTTTAAATCCATTTTTGGATGATAATGGAATTATTCGAGTTAGTGGGCGAATCACCCATGGTGATCTCAGATATAGTGAGAGTCATCCTATCATTATCCCAGTTCAATCTTGCTATGCTCAACTGTTAATTGAGTTTACTCATGTTCTATTGCTGCATGCAGAGAATAATCTCTTAATGAGAAGTCTACGTGAAGAATATTATATCTCAAGACTGCGCTCAGCAATCAAAAAATGCATTCGCAGATGCAAAACCTGTACACTTTATAAAAATAAGATCCAAACACAAATGATGGCTGCTCTTCCCCCAGAGCGGAGCTCCTTTTCGTTACCATTCACTTTTACGGGGCTAGATTTCGCTGGCCCATTTGCCGTAAAGACGTCAACTTTAAGAAATGCGATATATCAAAAAGGCTATGTATGTGTATTTGTATGTTTCAGCACGAGAGCCATTCATCTCGAACTTTGCTCAAGCCTTTCTGCAGATTCCTTTTTAGCAGCATTTACTAGGTTCGTAAGCCGAAGGGGTCTTCCCAACAAAGTCATGTCCGACAACGGTACGAACTTTATTGGTGCTGAGAGAAGGCTACAATATGAATTTCAACAATTTCATAAGGAAGTCGCTGATGACATATCAAAGAGGTATGCTTTTCAAAATTTCCAATGGGAATTTATCCCACCTAATGCACCGCATATCGGAGGATTATGGGAAGCCGGCGTTAAATCATTCAAAATCCACTTTAAAAAGATTGCTCAAAATACCAAATATACGTTTGAAGAATTGACAACTCTCCTAACTCGAATTGAAGCCGTTTTGAATTCCCGGCCATTATCCCCAATGACTGATGATCCTTTAGAATTGAATGCCTTAACGCCAGGTCATTTGCTACGAGGAGCTCCACTGGTAGCTATGCCCGAAATTGTTTCTGACAATTTACAGTTAAATGACAGATGGGAAAAACTAAAGTCTTTACAACATAAATTCGCAAGACGATGGAAAGATGAATATCTTAAGGAGCTTCAGAGAAGATACAAATGGCCCTCGCCTCGTGAGAATCTCAAAGTTGATCAGATGGTTGTTATTAGAGACGATCAACTTCCGCCTTGTGAATGGAAACTCGGGCGGATCACAAAAACCTTTCCAGGACGAGATGGATACGTAAGAGTAGCAGAAATTAGAACCTCTAGCGGAATTACTACCCGGGACATAACTCGACTAGTTCCTCTGCAATTTATCTCAAATTCCACCTCCACTCATTCATAAGCATTCTCATTTTTTTCTCATGAATTTCACCACAGCTATTTCTCATCCTCATGTCAAGCAGGACCACAGGGTGCTTGAAAACCCAATAATAATAAATTCTAACATGCGTTTTTTTTTTTTCTCTTTGGTTTTTCTTTTATTTTATTTCATAGGGCTCCTAGAAACCCAAAAATTCACCAATGCCAAATTTGCGAAAGATTCCACGCTTTACGGTTCTGTAGACGGTTTTTGGATATGGATATCGGCGAGAGACGTCGTGAAACGAGACGGCACGGATATTGCATGAATTGCCTTGCGAGATCACACAAATCTTATGAATGCCCTTCCGAAACAGCGTGCAAAAAATGTGGCGGAGAACATCACACCCTTCTTCACCTTCACCCCGTGGAACGGCTAACGTTGGACCAAATGGAAAGGGGTCGTGTTCCTGCTGATGTGTCACATCTTTTGGAAAGAGCAACTTCCGTCGGAGGCGTCCCCCATCGCGACATTTCCGTAGGCAACAGACGACGTTCTCCAGCTCGAAGACACGACAACGAGCATCAGCGAATCTTCCAGCGGCCAACGATTCCAGAACGCACACGTTGCTATGCTAACCATCGGCTCTCACAGCGTCATAATCGTGCTGACCGATGCGTCTTATCGCAGCGTAAACGGGATTCTCGTCAACTGGACATGGTGCACATTGCCCTCAAAACGCTACAACGTCTCACCCAGGCAATTGTATGAAGAATCTTGCCCATTATCTCGGTCAAGGCGGGGGAGGATGTCGAACGCAGTTTAGTCTCTTTGTATCTGAACCGAAATTCCATTAAATTTGTCGATTGAATTGAATTGTAATGAATTTAAATTGTAATGAAATGAATTGTATTGAATTGAATTGTATTGAATTACTTCTAGTTTGTAAAGCAATGAATTAAGAACAATACAACACTGAATTAAGAATTTGTAATGACGATTGGCAACTCCTTTTATCTTTTTTATCCGCTCTTAATTTATAAGAGGGTTCCTGTCATGTAACACAGGAAATCTCCTTCTTCTTGCCGCTTGACTGTCAACCAGAACACATCGTTGCCTCTCGTCTCATCTCTCCCGTATATCATTCTCAATAAATGTAAGTGACACGAACTCCCACCTTTTTCATTTTGGGTTGCCGGGAATATTTTGGTTAAAGCAATTTGGGAATTTTCTAGTGTTCCCATCATTCATTTATTTTCGCTATTGGAACCTAAGTTCCACTCAACAACAAAGCACTGGTATTTTGCATGAACCTAAGTTCCTCGTCATTGCAAATATTCAGTGTCTTTACGAACCTTAGTTCACCATTAAACATCGCCAAAAGGTATAAAATATACCGATAAGTATATTCTTCACAGTCCATTGTGATATGAAAAACGTAGGTCGGAACTATGAGACGCATAGGACCGAAGGTCTCAATATGCAGACACAGAAACTAAGACCTCAGCGTGGGAGCTGCAGGTTCGCAAGTCTGAGTATGGAAAATTTTGAAAACTGTACGCTCAGTATAAGAATATCTCAGGAGGATATATAGTTTCAAAGCTCTCAATTTGAGAAATGTAGACCCGAAGGTCTCAGTGGGGTAATTTGGTTTCGAAAGTCTCACTATGAGAAACGTAGGGTCGGGAGCCACCGTGGTGCAATGGTTAGCATGCCCGCCTTGCATACACAAGGTCGTGGGTTCGATTCCTGCTACGATCGAACACCAAAAAGTTTTTCAGCGGTGGATTATCCCACCTCAGTAATGCTGGTGACATTTCTGAGGGTTACAAAGCTTCTCTAAGTGGTTTCACTGCAATGTGGAACGCCGTTCGGACTCGGCTATAAAAAGGAGGTCCCTTGTCATTGAGCTTAACATGGAATCGGGCAGCACTCAGTGATAAGAGAGAAGTTCACCACTGTGGTATCACAATGGACTGAATAGTCTAAGTGAGCCTGATACATCGGGCTGCCACATAACCTATCCTATCCTATCCTAGGTCGGAACTATGAGACGCATAGAAATGAGGGTCTCAATATGGAGATACAGAAGACCTCAGTGTGGGAGCTGTAGGATCGCAAGTTTGAATATGGAAAATGGGACTGTAGAGTAGAAGATCTTAAGATGAGAACTTTAGGCTTGAAGATCTCAGTACGGAAACTGTAGTCTCAGTATCAGTATGGCAACTGTAGGTACATCTATAGTCTATATGCGAAAGTCCCACTATGAGAAACGTAGTACGCTCAGTATAAGAATATCTCAGGAAGATCTATAGTTTCGAAGCTCACAATTTGAGAAATGTAGACCCGAAGGTCTCAGTGGGGTAATTTGGTTTCGAAAGTCTCACTATGAGAAACGTAGGTCGGAACTATGAGACGCATAGAAATGAAGGTCTTAATATGGAGATACAGAAGACATCAGCGTGGGAGCAGTAGGATCGCAAGTTTGAATATGGAAAATGGGACTGTAGAGTAGAAGATCTTAAGATGAGAACTTTAGGCCTGAAGATCTCAGTACGGATACTGTAGTCTCAGTATCAGTATGGCAACTGAAGGCACATCTATAGTCTATATGTGAATGTTTCACTATGAGAAACGTAGGTTGGAATTATGAGAGGCATAGGACCGAAGTTCTCAATAATGAAACATAGTAATGAAGACCTCATCGTGCGAGCTGTAGTGTCGCTTGTTCGAGTATGGAAAATGTAGGTTTGAAGGTGTCAAAATGGGAAATGTATGCCTAAAGGTCTCTGTATACGAACTATTGGACAGAAGTACGCCTGAAGTTCTCAGTGTAAGAACTGTCGGGTCGATGGTATGGAACTGAAGGCATGAAAGTCTCACTGTGGGAAATGTGGACATGGTGGTTTCGCTGTGGGAATTGTAGACAAGAAAGTGTCTGTATGGGAATTGTAGGCAAGAAGGTCTCACATTGGGAACTGTAAGTCTGAGATTCTATCCCTGGGAACTTTAGGCACGAATTGTGTTTGGTGTTAGTATGGGAACTGTAAGGCCGAAGATATCTGTATGGGAACTGCAAGCTTGAGGATCTTAACAAAGGAAGTGCAAGCATGAAGTGCTCTAGTCCTGAATGTCTTAGTATGGGAACTGCAGGCATTAAGGTTTCACTGTTGTTCTGAGAGTCTCAGTATGTGAAGTGTAGGCCAGAGCGCACAAAAAGTGAGAGACGGTAAGCATGAAAGTCTCAGTATGGGAATTTTTGGTCTGATTTTCTAACTGTTGAGTCTGTGGGTATGGGAATCGTTGGTGTTAGTATTGGTACTTTAGGGCTGAAGGTATCTGTATGTGAACTGTAAGCTTGAAGTGCTCAGTATAAGAATCGTCGGGCCTTTGTTCTCAGCATGGAAATTGCAGACACAAATGTCTCACAATGAAAGACGGCCTGACGGTTTCAATATGGGAACTGTAGGCCTGAAGATATCTGCATGGAAACTCTAGGAACGAAGGTCTCTGTATGGGAACTCTAGGCACCAAGGTCTCACTGGCTCAAAGGAACTGTTCTCCTTAAAGTCTCAGAGGGAGTTAAAGTTCTAAATGTAGACATGAAGCCCTCCGTATGTATAGGAAATTTATGCTTGAAGGTTTCACTATTAGAATTGTAGCCCTGAAGGTCTTTGTATGGAATACGTAGCGCTGAAGGTCTCAGTATGGTATATGAAGGACTGATAGTCTCAATATAGGACCTGTAGGATTCAAGGTTTCAGTGGATGAGCTGCTCGAAGGTCTCAAGGACCTTCGAATGGGTTTAGTGGGGTCGAAAGTGTCGGTATGAGAAATGTAAGTCCGTGGAATGGGACGCATAGGTGCGAAGGCCCCAATTTGGAGGGAACAGGCACGAAGATCTCAATATGAAAGCTGTAGACCCGCATATCTCGGTATGGGAAATGAAGAAGGAATGGGAAATACGTCCATGAATGCCTCATTATGCAAACTGAATATGTCACTATGAGAATTGTAAGGGCGATGGTATTTGTATGGAAATTGTAGGCCTGAAGTTCTAAGGCCGATAAACTTACTATGGAAACTGTAGGTCAGAAGGTCTCTGTATGGAAATTGTAGGCCTGAGTCCTACAGTATAAGAACCATCGGGCCGATGATCCCGTTATGGGATCTGTAAGATTGAAGGTCTTACCATGGAATTGTAGGCTTGGTGGTTTCACGGTGGGAACTGTAGTTCTGAAAGTTTCTGCATGGGAACTGTACTCCAGAACGTCTCAATATTGCTATTGTTGGCTTGATTTGCGAACTATGATAACTAAGGACCGAAGGTCGCAGTATTTTAACTCTGGGCCTGAAGGTCTTGCTATGCTTATAGTTCACATAGCAAGACCGAAGGCCTCTGTATGGGAACTGTGGGCATAAAAAGTCCAACAAGGGAACTGAAGGCGCGAAGGTCTCACCATTTGAACTGTAGGTGTTAGTACGAGAAATGTAGGGCTGAAGGCTTGTGTTTGGAAATTCTAGACGCCATGGTCTCACTGTGGAAATGAAGGCCAAAAGGTATCTCTACGGGAACTATTGTCCCGATACTTTAGGTATGGGATACTGTAATCAAAAAAGTTTCATAATAAGCCAGGGAACTGTAGGTCCGAAGTCTAAGTATGGGAGATTTTGGACTGATTTTCTAAGCATGGGAACTATGGGCTCGAATATTTTTGTATGAAGTATGTAGGACCGAAAGTTTCAGTATGTAAACTGTAGGTATGAAAATCAATATGGGAACTGTAAGCCATCTATGTCTCAGTATAGATCCGTATGTCTCTCGAACTGTAGGCCCGAGAATTTCAGTAAGGCTTGTTGGTCTTACTATAAGAACTGTGGGTTCGAAGGTCTTAACATGAGAACTATACGCCTGAAATCCTCGGTATGAAAACTGTAGGCCAGAAGATTTCAGTATTGGATGGTCTCAGTATGAGATTTGTAGGATGGACTTGTAGGATAAAACGGAAGTTTTCAATATGGAAACAGAAGGTACCAAGATCTCAATATTGGAAATCAAAGTCGGCATATTTCAGTACGGTAAATGAATATTTAAATATCTCACAATGGGCACTGAGTGCCTAAAATTCTCTGTATGTGAAATGTAGGCCCGAAGGTCTCACTATGAGAACCCTAGAGTCGAAAGTCTTTGTGTGAAAACTTCAGGCCTGAAGATCTCTGTATAAACGTCGAGCCCATGGTATCAGAATGGGAACTCTAGGTTTAAGGCCTCAATGTGGGAACTGTCATATGATAACTGTAGGCCCAAAAAGCTGATTATTGCTCATTTTACAATTATTGGTGAATAAGACACAGGGTGTTTTGTAGGCATTTACATTTATATAACAAGGTGACAACAATTATCTAAATATGTAAATAAATATCTTTTAAAGTATACTTCTAGGCACATGTATATAAAAAAATTTAAGCAAAAATTATCCGTCAGGCCTCATTTAATCAGCCATCCAAAAGAAATGACGTACTTCCTCCTCATTGGATGGCCGACAATGCGGTGGAGTTTTATCAGGAGCTTCAGCAGATGTTAAAGACATACGCAAATCACGCATTGCCTTCATATTACGCTCCGTGGCCAAGGCTAAATCAATCATTGGTTGTGGATAATGAACTCCAATAATGCATTCTGCTTTATCCTGTTCTTCCATAGGCATACGCCAGGGTTCATGTCTGAAAATAGAAACATAAGTAAGTATATTTTTCTCGCTACCCCGGACATCTTCCCACATACTCACATATAACATTGAGGAACTTTACTTAATTCCGGTACGTATTGTTTGACATAATGACCCAGTGGATCCAAACGCTTAGCCAAAGCCACTGGGCATGTAACCAAAGTTGAATCAAGTAAACGTTCAAAAGCCGAAGAACTAACCCACATCCAATTGCCAGCACAAACGGACCAATCGGCATCCAGGAGATGTTTAAGAAAATATCTCAGACCGTGTTCCCAATTCTGCCAAAGACCTCCACGGGTTAGAAAAGTGGCCACCGTATTGCGAAGAGTGTGATGAAGCCAACCCTCAGCTAATAACTGACGCATGGCAGCATCTACCAAAGGAAATCCAGTTGTCCCTTCAGTCCAATGATTCAATTGTTCCACATTGGTGGGGGCCCATGGTATAGTCAAACATATGGCATTACCTTCCATGCGATCATAATAGGGATTATTAACAGACATTGTGTAGAAATATTCGCGCCATATTAATTGTCCAGTGATGTGGGCTCCACCCAACATTTGCATACCAAAACCTTCGGCTTGCAATTGAACAGTTCTGAAGAGATCATGAACATCCCAATAGAATTTTCTTACGGACAAACAACCGAATCGCAAATGGGCACTCATCGATTTGGGAGATTCGAGAATGTTTGGAGTAGCCTGATTTGGTAGATAACGACCGCAACGAAAGGCATTCTCTTCGACGCTAAGACGTTCACGTAAATGCAATAGAGCTTGAGTTTCTCCACCAATCCATTTGGTTTTAGCCAGATAGCTGAATTTCTCCGGAAAAATATTGAATTGATCGGTAGTAGGGAACTGCAATAGATATAGAGGTTACACTAATTATGGATATTGGGGATTAAATAAAGAATTTTGGTTCATATTTTTTCGAAAAAAAGACCCAGAATGGGTGTCCAGGCCTGGCTTTTTATTTTACAGACATATGCAACGGAGGTCGTCGAATTACGATGCATCCGAATTTCCCCCGCAGCATTCTACCTCACATCTGATCTTAGCAACTACGTCCGGGCCTGTTAGTACAGAGAGGTACACTCTTTACCTTTAAACGGATAGGACGTCAACGTCGATTTTAATGATCAACACGACTTATGACATTCGTTTCAGGTTTATGACTACGTGCGAGTGGAAATAGACAATTCCACGTTTTCCAATTTTAGTGTGGCTAACTGTAGCAGTTCTTCAGACATTTCTAAAGCTAAATGGTCGGTTAAATTACATCAACTCCTTATGATTCTTACCATTGACCAACCCCCAGTTTTCATCATCTTTAATCCCGATAGAGTATAAAAATCGAGGCTCACGTACGTTGATAGCCGATTGGTTCTAGCAAACTTTAGACTATCCACCACCAATTATGACATTCGCTCCTGAGTAATGAGCACAGGGTTAAAGCTCTGGCAGAACAATGTGTTAACACCATGATTCTTACAAAGAACAAGGATGCGACCACCGAAATTACGGTTGCTGTATTAGGTCGCCCGACACTTTCTTTACTTCGTCTGGTCTTTTGAATAGAGTTACATAGCAACTCTTTATTTGTTTGAGTTCAGACCTCCTAATCCTATATCTCAAATTTATCCTCGATCACCCCGGAGGATTTGCCGGCTGTACATACCGGAGAGTTACCGAGTATACCGGCTGTTAAGCGGTTATTAACCGTAGATGCTAGAATAATTTAATGTCCACCTCGAATTTTGGCATTCGCTCTTGGATAATGACCACAGCTTAGGCCGCGGCAGAAGAAGTCCATGGCTCCACGATTCTTACTGCGACGGCTGGAATTACGATTTGTTCTAGCAGTACGTCAGACACTTATTCGGCAGCAATTACACTCGCTGCTTGAATACATACAAGAGAGACTTTACTTCCGCAGGGTGACATCAAAGATCCCAGATGAGCGTGGTTTCAAAATTAGGGATCTAGATTAAGTGACTAATAAGGATTCAAAGAACGCAAGCCAAATATGTGGTTAGAACACCTGAAGCGTACGAGGAGTGCGAGATTTTTCAGCAAATACTCCTTGGGTATACGAGAATGACGGATTGGCTTTGATACCCAGGTTTCCGAGGTTATCGATGTCATTACAAAGCCAAAGACTTCAAGGCGCTGATCCCGAGAGTTGATATTGAAGCGCTTGGAGATTAACTTAAATGATCTTAAGAGGCGTACGAAGCTTTTCAGCGACTACTCCTTGGGGATTACGAAAATGACGGATTGGCATTTATACCCAGCCACTAGGCTCTAACCCCGAGAGTTCATATTGAAGTGCTTGAAGATTAACCTATTGTTAAACACTTGACCACTATTCTGAATGGATTCGATATTACAAGACGTCACTTAATTTTGGCATCGTCGAAATAATTGATCTTTAGTGGTGTACGAGGCTTTTCAACGACTACTCCTTGAGCATTACGAGAAGAATGGATTGGTATTGATACCCAGGGTCCTGAGACAGCTAAAGCCTCTAAGGCTCGCCAAGAGTGGATATTGAAGTATTTACAGATATCCCTTTCGTTAAACACTTGACCATTATTCTGAATGTATTCGCTATTTCAAGACGTCAGTTCATTTTGGCATCGTAGAAATATGTGTTCTTTAGAGGTGCATGAGGAACACGTGGCTTTTCAGCGACTACTCCTTGAGCATTACGAGAAGGATGGATAGGTATTGATCCCACGATCCGGAGGTTATTGATACCACTAAGGCTCTAACCCCGAGAGTTGGTGTTCATACTATTGGAGGTTTATCGTTTGTTGAATTCTTGACCACTCTCCTGAATGTATTTGGCATTACAAGACGCCAGTCAATTTTAGCATTGTAGAAATAAGTGATCTAAAGAGGTGTTAGAGGGGTTTGAGCGACCACTCCTTGGGTATTAGGACAAGGATAGTTTGGAATTGATACCCAGGGTCCCGAAGATATTGATGCCAAAGCCTCTAAGTCTCTAACCCCGAGAGAAGATATAGAAGCTCTTGGAGATTAACCTATCGTTAAACACTTGACGACTATTCTGAGTGGACTCGCTATTAGAAGACACCAGCCAATTTTGGCAACGTAGAAATAAGTGATCTTAAGAGGCGTACGAGGAGTACGAGGCTTTTCAGCAACTACTCTTTGAGTATTACGAGAATGATGGATTGGTATAGATACCCAGGGGCCGGAGGTTATTGATATCATTAAGACAACCAAAGCATCTAACATAAGTCTCTAACCCCCAAAGTTGATATTGATGCGATTGGAGCTTTACCTTTATTTGAACACGTGATCACTACGTAGAAATTAATGATCTGAAGAGGCAGACGATGCATTTCAGCGACCACTCCTTGGGAATTGCGAGAAGCATATATTGGCATTGATACCAAGGGTCCCGATGTTATTGATGCCATTAGGACAGCCAAAGCCTCTAAGTCTCTAACCCCGAAAGATGATATAGAAGTTCTTGGAGATTAACCTATCGTTAAACACTTAACCACTATTCTGAATGGACTCGCTATTAGAAGACACCAGCCAATTTTGGCAACGTAGAAATAAGTGATCTTAAGAGGCGTACGAGGAGTACGAGCCTTTTCAGCAACTACTCTTTGAGTATTACGAGAATGATGGATTGGTATAGATACCCAGCTGCCGGAGGTTATTGATATCATTAAGACAACCGAAGCCTCTAAGTCTCTAACCCCCAAAGTTGATGCGATTGGAGGTTTATCTTTAGTTGAATTCTTGACCACTCTCCTGAATGTATTTGGCATTACAAGACGCCAGTCAATTTTGGCGACGTAGAAATAAGTGATCTGAAGAGGCGTTTGAGCGACCACTCCTTGGGCATTACGAAGAAGCATAGATTGGCATTGATACCCAGGGTCCCGATATATTGATGTCATTAAGACATCGAAAGCCTCTTAGGATCTAACCCGAAGAGTTGATATTGAAGCATTTGGAGATTAATCTGTAGTTGAAAACCTGACCACTCTCCTGAATGGATTTGATGAAGATAGGGTAGAGGATTGAATTGGAGTAGATTGATTTCGATGTTGAAGCCAAGCACTCGAGAATAGATGAATCGTACAATCGAATATCGCCCCTCTTGTAGTAGCCATGATACTTAAGGTCCTACTCCAAAGCCTCTATGATTCTAACCCCGAGAGTTGATATTGATTCGATTGGAGGTTTACCCTTAGTTGAACAATAGACCACCCTCCTGAATGTATTTGGCATTACAGGACGACAGTCAATTTTGACCACATAGAAATCAGTGATCTGAAGAGGCGTACGGGGAGTAGGAGGTTTTTCAGCGACTACTTCTTGATCATTACGAGAACGATGGATTGACACCCAGGGTCTCGAGATTATTGATGTCATTAAAACATCAAAAGCCTCTAAGGCTCTAAGCCCGAGATATTGATGCGATTGGAGGTTTACCTTTAGTTGAACACCTGACTATTTTCCTGAATGGATTCAGTATTACAAGACACTAGCCAATTGGGGCAATGCAGAAATAAGTGATCTAAAAAAGCGTACGAGGAGTACTAATCCTTGGGTATTTCGAGAAGAATAAATTGGAATTGATATCCACAGTCACTAAGTTTCAAAGCCTCTAAGGCTATAACCCCGAGATTTGATATAAAAGCGCTTGGAGATTAATCTATTGTTCATCGCATCCATTCAGGAGAGTGGTCAGGTACTCTCCTGAATGGAGTCGATGAAGATTGGCTAGAGGATTTCGCAAGGCTTTCAATGAATCCAAGTTACTTGAGTAGATTGATCCCGATGTTGAAGCCAGGCACTCGAGTATAGATGAATTGAGCAATCCAATATCCCCTCGCATCTTGTCTGTAGCCATGGTACTTAATGTCATATAATGAAAGAGAGAGTTTCCTAACCTTGTGGGAACGTTTCCAAATTCTATTCCTTAGTGGGATGATAGCTCCGATTGGATTCCATAAAATATTGTACATTTACATCTTTCAAGGATAGAAATGTATACCTCTTTTTGGAAAGATCAAAGGAATGGTGAAAGTTCTCAGTTACATGGAGCCTATACTTCGGCAACCAAACTGACTTAACGTACCATCAGATTATCCGTGACGCAGACGCACAAACCCGCAGGGACTAATATAGCGCATGACGCAGAGTTACAATATCTGTCGGGGTTCTAATTATTTATGAGTAATGCTCGGTTACAAGTAGATAGTCAACAACGTATGGTAGCTTGACAATATTTCGCGAGCTAGGTGGATTGCACTAACGTTACGAAGCGTTTCTATCAATTCAGTGCCATACGTTTTCGATCAAATATCGATACTATTTTTTTCGATTTTAGTATGTATTCAATTAATTTAGAAAAGTTTGCACTTTTTATTAGAAACGAAGTTGTCATTAGGCTCTGGCGTGCATTGGGTCTTGGATTCAATTTCAGAAATTCTGACAGCAATAAAACCGTGTGTGATCCTGGTGACATTTCAGAATACTAAGTGGCGCCGGAAAGACATTCCAATACTCTGTTCTGCCCTCATGGCATGTATCCATAGTAAATAATTCTTCTTACCTCTTTAAATCCCTTTATCTCGTCCATGACTAAATCATTAATCATCAAAAATTCCACACCATTCCAATCGGGATCCAAAGCTGGCCTTGGTGGTAGACCTATAACTTGAACAGTATGCTATACAAAATAAAGAAATATCGCAAATAAAATTTCAATTAAGCTTTGTTTGATAGAGACCCAAATTGTATTTACCAAAAACATTTGATAGGTCAATGGCGGTATACCACCATTAGTATCGATGACATGTTGTGGATCCCATAGAGTATGTGAGATTTTTTCTATAGCCATTATATCCAATTCATGGCATAGATTTTTCACTGCATCATCTCTCTGTGTCCATATTGGTTCACAATCTTGTTCGAAGCAAAGCTTACTTATGTTATAGTTCTGATGAAGTTTTTTAAATATTTGTACTGGTTTTCCTTGGAATATGTATAGACGGCCATTGCCGCCACTAATGGCACGAAATTGATCATCAAGATCTTTAAGAGAGTCCAGAAGAAATTTGAAACGATTGTAGCCGACACATTTTGTACCTGTAAGTAGATAATCGAAATTCCCCTTCGTTATAAAGTACAGTGAAACCTCTCATACTTCTGACACTCTGAAAAACGGACAACTCTCAAAAGTTGTCAATTTTCATGAGACTTTTGCTATATTAACACATAAAAATTAATCTCTCGTAAGTGGACAACTCCCAAATGCTAAGAAAATTTAGGCGACAAAATTTTCTTAGAAATAAAATTTTGACAAAATTTTCTATAGAAATAAAATTTTGACATTTTTTTTTAAATAAAATTTTACAAAATTTTCTATAGAAATAAAATTGTGACAAAATTTTCTATAGAAATAAAATTTTACAAAATTTTCTATAGAAATAAAATTTTGACAAAATTGTCTATAGAAATAAAATTATGACAAAATTTTCTATAGAAATAAAATTTTGACAAAGTTTTCTATAGAAATAAAATTTTGACAAAATATTCTATAGAAATAAAATTTTGACAAAATTTTCTATAGAAATAAAATGTGACAAAATTTTCTAAAAAATAAAATTCTACAAAATTTTCTATAGAAATAAAATTGTGACAAAATTTTCTATAGAAATACAATTTTGACAACATTTTCTATAGAAATAAAATTTTGACAATATTTTCTATAGAAATAAAAGTTTAACAAAATTGTCTATAGAAATAAAATGTTGACAAAATTGTCTATAGAAATAAAATTTTGACAAAATTTTCTATAGAAATAAAAATTTGAAAAAATTTTATATAGAAATAAAATTTTGACAAAATTTTCTACAGAAGAAAAAAATTTGACAAAATTTTCTATTGAAATAAAATTGTGACAAAATTTTCTATAGAAAAAATTTTTTGAGAAAATTTTCTTAGAAATAAAATTTGGACAAAATTTTCTATAGAAATAGGAACAAAATTTTCTTTAGAAATAAAATTTTGACAAAATTTTCTATAGGAATAAAATTTTGACAAAATTTTCTATAAAAATAAAATTTTACAAATTTTCTATAGAAATAAAATTGTGACAAAATTTTCTATAGAAATAAAATTTTGACACAATTTTCTATAGAAATAAAATGTGACAAAATTTTCTATAAAAATAAAATTCTACAAAATTTTCTATAGAAAAAAATTGTGACAAAATTTTCTACAGAAATACAATTT
Source organism: Haematobia irritans (assembly GCF_050003625.1). Lineage (NCBI taxonomy): Eukaryota > Metazoa > Arthropoda > Insecta > Diptera > Muscidae > Haematobia > Haematobia irritans. The sequence goes on along the minus strand of NC_134397.1, from coordinate 39,504,451 downwards.
TGACAACATTTGCTATAGAAATAAAATTTTGACAAAATTTTCTATAGAAATAAAATTGTGACAATATTTTCTATAGAAATAAAAGTTTAACAAAATTGTCAATAGATATAAAATGTTGACAAAATTGTCTATAGATATAAAATGTTGACAAAATTGTCTATAGAAATAAAATTTTGACAAAATTTTCTATAGAAATAAAATTTTGACAAAATTTTCTATAGAAATAAAATTTTGACAAAATTGTCTATAGAAAAAAAATATGACAAAATTTTCTATAGAAATAAAATTTTGACAAAGTTTTCTATAGAAATAAAATTTTGACAAAATATTCTATAGAAATAAAATTTTGACAAAATTTTCTATAGATATGAAAATTTGAAAAAAAATTTATCTAGGAATAAAATTTTGACAAAATTTTCTATAGAAATAAAATTTTGACAACATTTTCTGTAGAAATAAAATTTTGACAAAATTTTCTATAGAAGCAAACTTTTGACAAAATTTTCTATAGAAATAAAATTTTGACAAAATTTTCCATAGAAATGAAATTTTGACCAAATTTTCTTAGAAATAAAATTTTGACACAATTTTCTATAGAAAAAATTTTTTGAGAAAATTTTCTTAGAAATAAAATTTTGACAAAATTTTCTATGGAAATAAAATGTGACAAAATTTTCTATAAAAATAAAATTCTACAAAATTTTCTACAGAAATACAATTTTGACAACATTTGCTATAGAAATAAAATTTTGACAAAATTTTCTATAGATATAAAATTTTGACTAAATTTTCTATAGAAATAAAATTTAGTGAAAATTTTATTTCTATAGAAAATTTTAATTTCTACAGAAATAAAATTTTGACAAAATTTTCCATAGATATAAAATTTTCACAAAATTTTCTATAGAAATAAAATTTTGAAAAAATTGTCTATAGAAATAACATTTTAACAAACTTTTCTATAGAAAAAAAAAAAAAAATTTTTTGACAAAATTTTCTATAGAAATAAAATTGTGACAAAATTTTCTATAGAAATAAAATTTTGACAAAATTTTCTATAGAAATAAAAATTTTCAAAATTTTCTATGGATTTTTTGTTTGATAAAATTTTCTCCAAATTTTGGTAGATTGTTTTTGGCTCGAGTGCGTGATCCCAGGACACTTTGTGTATAAAGCGGGTATGCTAACCATTGCGTCACGGTGGCTCTTGGCTTATATTTGGAGCTTTTTCATTTTTAATGTAAATATTCAATATCTCCATTAATTTAAAAATTATTTTATTAAATCCAAAAAGTTTTTCTTAAATTTAAGGAAAATTTGCCTTACTTCAAAGACATATGACTTTAACCGAGGGACGTATCCTAAATTAAAAAAAAATTAAAACTAATATAATGAACTTAAATTTTAGTTACATATTTTCGTACATATTTACATATGCACGTTATATCTTTTACGTAAGGCTAAGTTTCGTTAATGTAAAAAAAACAACAATTTTTAACTAAAGAAATAACATTTAAATTAATTATTTCATAAATTTTACCGTATTATTTGCAATATACGGTAACATTTATTGTGAGCACATGATATAATTTTTTTAATTATAGAAAAAAAAGTTCTTTACTTTGTGAAGTGCCTATTACAAATTGAAGTTTTAAACCGAAATTAATTGCTCTGCAATACTTGTGTTACTTCATTGTAAACAGAAAATGAAAAATTCGCAAATGAGATTTATTTCCAAAATTTATTATCAATTTATAGAACCTAGAATAAAAGCTGGGTAGCTTCCTCCAAAAAATGATTTTATTTTAAATAACCCTCGTATTTGGCTCGGAATCAATACCAAAATCCGTAAAAGAATGACAAAATCAAGGATCCAAGTAAACCTTTTTGAGTGTCACTTTCACTTTCTTATGAAATAATCATTCCATTATTTATCTTAAAACAGTTTTCTTTGAATACCAAAATAACACCCTTTTTCATGAAAATGTTTGCTTATAATTTCATATTTCGTGTCAGCCACCCTGCAGTAATAACTTACACAATTAACCTGAAACATTTCTATTGCATTTTAAATGTCAATTCTCTTTGGAGATTCACTCAAGTTGACAACATTGTATTAGAACTACACGCCAGCGTTGCAACAATAACTTTTTAGTTTGGACCACCATTTTGCCAAAATTGGACCAAAATTCGTACTAGCGGACTATTTTCCCAAATTAAATTACTATCATTTAAAAGTTAACATTTTTCCAACATTTTACTTCGATAGGAAATTTTGTCAAATTTTTATTTCTATAGAAAATTTTGTAAAAATTTTATTTCTATAGAAATTTTTGTGAAAATTTTATTTCTATAGAAATTTTTGTGAAAATTTTATTTCTATAGAAAATTTTGTGAAAATTTTATTTCTATAGAAAATTTTGTGAAAATTTTACTTCTATAGAAAATTTTGTCAAAATTTTATTTGTAAAGAAAATTTTGTTTTTATTTCTACAGAACATTTTTGCAAAATTTTAGTTCATTACAAAATTTTGTCAAAATTTTATTTCTACAGAAAATTTTGTCAAAACTTTATTTGTATAGAAAATTTTATTTCCAAAGAAAATTTTGTCAAAATTTTATTTCTATAGAAAATCTTGTCAAAATTTTATTTCCATAGAAAATTTTATCAAAATGTTACGACTATAGAAAAATTTGTCAAAATTTTTATTGCTATAGAAAATTTTCGCAAAATTTTATTTCTAAGAAAATTTTTTCAAAATTTCATCTCTATAGAAAATTTTTGCAAAAATTCATTTCTATAGAAAATTTTTGCAAAATTTTATTTCTATAGAAAATTTTATCAAAGTTTTTTTATCTATAAAAAAATGTCAAAATTTTATTCTATAGAAAATTTTTGCAAAATTTTATTTCTATATATAATTTTGTCAAAATTTTATTTCTATAGAAAATTTTTTCAAAATTTCTATAGAAAATTTTTTCAAAATTTCTATAGAAAATTTTGTCAAAATGTTATTAATACTGTAGAATATTTTATCAAAATTTTGTCACAATTTTACTTCTATCGAAAATATCGTAAAAATTTTATTTCTATAGAAAATTTTGACAAAATTCTATTTGTATAGAAAATTTTGAAAAAAAAAATTATTTCTGTTGAAAATTTTGACAAAATTTAATTTCTATAGAAAATTTTGTCAAAATTTCATTTCTTTAGGAAATTTTGTCAAAATTTCAGTTTTATATAGATAGTTTGTCAAACTTTTATTCCTATAGATAGTTATTGCAAAATTTTCTATATAAAATTTTTACAAAATTTTCTCCCTACACAAAATTTTTGCATAATCTTTATACATTTTTTAAAAGTTTACTTCTGTACAAAATTTTGTTAAAATTTTATTTCTACAGAAAATGTTGTCAAAATTTTATTTCTATAGAAAATTTTGAAAAAAATGCCGATTTGACGAAAATGGATCAAAATCAAGCAAATTCCATTTGGTCCGACAATCGGCCCAAATTTAAAAATTAATAATTTTTTGGACCAACTTTGGTCCGATCGGAACAAAATGGCAACCCTGCTACACACCACACTCACAAATGCAACGCTATGTTATAGCGTATGTATACACTACCCTTGTGAGAACTTACCCGCACTTTCGCCGTCGAATATAAAAACCGGTAACAATTTTACACCGAATTGTTTATCCGAAATGGCTTCCAAAAGAGCTGGATTATCATGTAATCGAAGCCCATGACGGAACCATAGAACATTCACTGGCATTCTAGTAAATGAGAATGAATTAGCAAGCGAATCAATAAGCGTGCAGGTATAATTATTTAAATGTTCTCAATTGATATTGAATTTTCTTTAAATTTTGTCAACAATTGGTTAATTGGTTATTGAATGCCGTTTTAATACATTCACAAGAATACACGATTTTTTTCAATTTTCAATTTTTACCGATTCCGAGACCGAGACCACACACGGGTACAGCCAATTGACAAATGCACTCTCAGTTTAGCTGGAAATGCTTGGGAAACTTTTTGCTACATTCAATGCTGTTATTATTTGTTTTTGCATACATGTGTATGTGTTTATAACCCCCCCTCCCCTTACATATGGGTGTAGGTTTGTATGTTCAAACGTCAAAGCTGAAAATGGTTTGAGTTTTTATTTTTATTTTTTGTTTTTGTATTTGTAGTTGTTTTAGCTAGCGCGTGCTATTACTCTTCTATTAGTGTCATTTGTGTTTGTTGTTGTTGATGGAGAATGCATTATCGTGGTGAGATTTGCAAAACCCACTCTCACTATAACACCATCACCACCCCCAGACTAGACGACCCCAAGCCCCTGGGTTGTTCGAACTGAGTTAACCACACGTTACAGTATGTGATGGATTGTGGCGTTTTTTGTTACATTGTTTTCTTGGTTGCCACTTGTTGAGATTTAGGGTTTCTCTCTCGATTTGTTTTTCATTTGTGTACTAAATGGGCTATGACCAGCTAAATTTATGAGTTAGAATGAAGAATATGTAACAAAAATTGGTATAGAGTTCCCCTGGACATAAGATTGCAGGCGAAAATCTTTAATAATTTTATAGATAGAATTAACAAGTAAGTAAGTAAAGTAGAATGTCGGGCGGTGCCGACTATATCATACCCTAAACCACCCCTACTGAATTAGTAAACATCACCATCATGTAAGGCATCATTGGTTCAGGTTTGGGAGATAAAGCGTAGTTCTATCTCAATCTGAACATAAACGCCAGATCTTTGGAGCTATATCTAAATTTGGTCCGATTTTTCAATAGCGTTCGTCCTTGTGCCGAAAAAACACTCTTTACCAAATTTCATCGAAGTCGGTTAATAAATTGGTACATGGACGGACGGACACCAAGGGCTAGATGTACTCAGGAGACGATTCTGAGTCGATTGGTATATATTTTACGAGGTCTAAAATCAATATTTCTTGAAGGCACATTTTTGGCAGATCAAAGTTTTTATACCCTGACCACTATGTGGTGTAGGGTATAAAAGGTGGACCGCCGGCCATAAAGTATCTGCTGTGAGGAGGCTTTGAAACGAACCTTGACATTTTCTGCTTAAACTTTGGAAAAGCAAATTGATACCTCTCCAATTGGCAAGGGGAAGATTCATATGTAAGATTCATATGTAAGATTCATATGTAAGATTCATATGTAACAGCAGTTCACCAAATATATTGTTAGAGTCATTCTTATCTGGCTTGCCTTCACTACACTTCATCAGACCATTTCCTACTAATTCATACAATCTAACATATACCGAAATGAGGATATTTTGACAAAATTTTCTATAGAAATAAAATTTTGACAAAATTTTCTATAGAAAAAAATTTTGACAAAATTTTCTATAGAAATAAAATTTTGACAAAATTTTCTATAGAAATAAAATTTTGACAAAATTTTCTATAGAAACAAAATATTGGCAAAATTTTCTATAGAATAAAAATTTTGACAAAATTTTCTATAGAATAAAAATTTTGACAAAATTTTCTATAGAAATAAAACTTTGACAAAATTTTCTATAGAAATAAAATTTTTTTGCAAAGAGGTACTTCCTCATAAATTTTCTATAGAAATAAAATTTTGTCAAAATTATTTACAGAAATAAAATTTTGACCAAATCTCCATAGAAGATTAATTTTTGATTTTTTTTTCTGTAGAAATAAAATTTTGGCAAAATTTCCTATAGAAATAACATTCTGACAAAATTTTCTATAAAAATAAAATTTTGACAAAATTTTCTATGGAAATAAAATTTTGTCAAAATTTTCTATAGAAATAAAATTTTGACAAAATTTTATGTAGAAATAAAACTTTGAAAAAATTTTCTATAGAAATATAGAAATGAAATTTTGACAAAATTTTCTATAGAAATAAAGTTTTTACAAAATTTTGTATAGAAATAAATTGCTTATTTTTTTCTATAGAAATAAAATTTTGTCAAAATTTTCTGTAGAAATAAAATTTGCAATTTGGTGATTTTGGTAGATTTTGCAAAGAGGTACTTCCTCATAAATTTTCTATAGAAATAAAATTTTGTCAAAATTATCTACAGAAATAAAATTTTGACAAAATTTCCTATAGAAATAAAATTTTGACAAAATTTTCTATAGAAACAAAATTTTGGCAAAATTTTCTATAGAATAAAAATTTTGACAAAATTTTCTATAGAAATAAAATTTTGACAAAATTTTCTATAGAAATGAAATTTTGACAAAATTTTCTATAGAAATAAAATTTTGACAAAATTTTCTATAGAAATAAAATTTTGACAAAATTTCCTATAGAAATAAAATTTTGACAAAATTTTCTATAGAAACAAAATTTTGGCAAAATTTTCTATAGAATAAAAATTTTGACAAAATTTTCTATAGAAATAAAACTTTGACAAAATTTTCTATAGAAATAAAATTTTTACAAAATTTTGTATAGAAATAAATTGTTGTCAAAATTTTCTATAAGAATAAAATTTTGACAAAATTTTCTGTAGAAATAAAATTTGCATTTTGGTGATTTTGGTAGATTTTGCAAAGAGGTACTTCCTCATAAATTTTCTATAGAAATAAAATTTTAACATTTGTTTTGTTTTGTTATTGTTGGTTTTGTTCTTTAAGCATTGTTGTTGTTTTTTATTTCAGCTTAAAACCATACATTGACTAAACTACAAGAGTAGCTTAACCAACAGAGGAAAAGAATGTTTGTCAAATTTATTTGGGCAAAGCCCTATAGACTGCAAGATGGTTGGATGGACGCACGTTTCGGAATTACCACATTCCTCATCAGCATCCTCTACTTGCAGCAAAGCTATCAACCAATTATCAGAATAAATTCAGGCAGTTTATTAAACCCAACAAAAACCACACTTGAACCCTCCGAAAAAAGGTTTTACATTGATAGCCGGCTTATGCCGAAATAAATTCGAAACAAACATATCTCTTTTCCTATGCCACTGTCAAATCATCGATTTGAATTCTGGGTTTATTTTATAAAATTTTGTCAAAATTATTTACAGAAATAAAATTTTGACCAAATCTTCTATGGAAATTAATTTTTGACAAATTTTCTATAGAAATAAATATTTGACAATTTTTTTTTCTGTAGAAATAAAATTTTGACAAAACTTCCTATAGAAATAACATTCTGACAAAATTTTCTATAAAAATAAAATTTTGACAAAATTTTCTATGGAAATAAAATTTTGACAAAATTTTCTATAGAAATAAAATTTTGACAAAATTTTATGTAGAAATAAAACTTTGACAAAATTTTGTATAGAAATAAAATTTTGACAAAATTTCCAAAAAAAAAAATTTTGACAAAATTTTCTATAGAAATAAAATTTTGACAAAATTTTCTATAGAAATAAAATTTTGACAAAATTTTCTATAGAAATAAAATTTTGACAAAATTTTCTATAGAATAAAAATTTTTAGAAATAAAATTTTTACAAAATTTTGTATAGAAATAAATTGTTGTCAAAATTTTCTATAAGAATAAAATTTTGACAAAATTTTCTGTAGAAATAAAATTTGCAATTTGGTGATTTTGGTAGATTTTGCAAAGAGGTACTTCCTCATAAATTTTCTATAGAAATAAAATGTTGTCAAAATTATTTACAGAAATAAAATTTTGACCAAATCTTCTATGGAAATTAATTTTTGACAAATTTTCTATAGAAATAAATTTTTGACAATTGTTTTTTCTGTAGAAATAAAATTGTGACAAAATTTTCTATGGAAATAAAATTTTGACAAAATTTTCTATAGAAATAAAATTTTGACAGAATTTTCCATAGAAATAAAATTTTGACAAAATTTTCTATAGAAATAAAATTTTGACAAAATTTTCTATAGAAATAAAATTTTGACAAAATTTTCTATAGAAATAAAATTTTGACAAAATTTTGGCAAAAAATTTCTATAGAAACAAAATTTTGGCAAAATTGTCTATAGAAATAAAATTTTGACAAAATTTTCTATAGAAATAAAATTTTGACAAAATTTTCTATAGAAATAAAACATTGACAAAATTTTCTATAAAAATAATATATTGACAAAATTTTCTATAGAAATGAAATTGTGACAAAATTTTTTATAGAAATAAAATTTTGACAAAATTTTCTATAGAAATAAGACTTTGACAAAATTTTCTATGGAAATAAAATTTTGACAAAATTTTCTATTGACATAAACATTTTGATAAAATCTTCTGTGGAAATACAATTTTGACTAAAATTTCTATAAAAATAAAATTTTGACAAAATTTTTTATGCATATAAAATTTCTTTCTATAGAAATAAACTTTTGAGAAAATTTTCTATAAGAATAAAATTTTGACAAAATTTTCTATAGAAATAAAATTGTGACAAAATTTTCTATAGAAATAAAATTTTGACAAAATTTTCTATAGAAATAAAATTTTGTCAAAATTATCTACAGAAATAAAATTTTGACGACATTTTCTATAGAAATAAAATTTTGGCAAAAAAAAATTCTTTAAAAACAAAATTTTTTGAAAAATTTTCTATAGAAAAAAAAATGTTGACAAAATTTTCTATAAAAATAAAACTTTGACAAAATTTTCCATAGAAATAAAATTTTGACAAAATTTTCTATAGAAATAAAATTTTGACAAAATTTTCTATAGAAATAAAATTTTGACAAAATTTGCTATAGAAATAAAATTTTGACAAAATTTTATATAGAAATAAAATTTTGACAAAATTTTCTATAGAAAAAAAATTTTGACAAAATTTTCTATAGAAATAAAATTTTGACAAAATTTTCTATAGAAATAAAATTTTGACAAAATTTTCTGTAGAAATAAAATTTGCAATTTGGTGATTTTGGTAGATTTTGCAAAGAGGTACTTCCTCATAAATTTTCTATAGAAATAACATTTTGTCAAAATTATCTACAAAAATAAAATGTTGACAAAATCTTCTATGGAAATTAATTTTTGACAAATTTTCTATAGAAATAAAATTTTGACAATTTTTTGTCTATAGAAATAAAATTTTGGCAAAATTTCCTATAGAAATAACATTCTGACAAAATTTTCTATAGAAATAAAATTTGCACTAAAATTAGATTTTGTATAAATATTTATTTCTGCAGAAATAAAATGTTGACAAAATTTTCTATAGAAATAATATTTCGCAAAATAATTTTTTTTAGAAAATCAAAACAAAAAAGTAGTCTTAAATTTGATATTATGTAATTTTAGCAACTTTTGGCTTCGAAATGTACTTTTTAGTACTTTTTTGTCTTAACGGGGGCTTCGTGCAGAAGCAGTGGGACTCAAAGTCTATGTAATTAAACAAATAATTTCAAATAAAAAATTAATTGATACAATTAATTTTTGTGATTGATTTTGGATTCAATTTAAAAATTTGCCGACAAAATGTTTAATAGAATATTTTTTAAAATTCAATTAAAATTTTAATTGGAAAAATTGTGATGATATTTTTTTCTGTGTAATGTTGACATGGCAAAATTTCTCAAACCTCTGGGCACCATTGACATTTGTAAATTCTAGAAAACGGTGGCCACATCCGTTCCGGCCGATGTACCTTCGCCTTTTCAGAGCACGTTCGCCAGGTGCAGCCCGCGTTTCGGTATTTACCAGTGGATCCACGTCACACTCAAAATTTGGAGAAGGTCCCTCGAATTATAATTACTACGCTTTAAATATTCCACAGTATCGCATGTTGGGTACATTGAGCATGCGCAGCACAAATTGCTCAAAATTTAATTTAGAGTACGACCCGTGGGAATTTTTCAAATGTTTATTGTCTCAACTATCTTGCAGAGATTCACGGTATGCCAATACGAGATCGTGGATGTCACTTGGTGTGGTCACTTTGGAGGCATTTGGCATTTCGTCAAATTTTTATTTCTATAGAAAATGTTGTCAAAATTTTATTTCTATAGAAATTTTTTAGTCCAAATTTTATTTCTATAGAAAATGTTCTCAAAATTTGTCCGAGAGGCTTTCTTGTATAACACTGCATCTCAATCTCTAGATAATGAAGATCGAAGAATGAATTCTTATACTCAGAGATCTGGGGTTCATATCTCCCTCGCATAAGGGTTTGGTTCCTGCAGAAAAATGAAGAAGAATTTCCAAGATTTGTTTCAGAAAACCCCTGGCCTATTTCATTCCCTTTTCATGTTTCTCCTGTGTTACCATTATCCTTCTATCCCTTAATTTTCCATATTTTAACTCTTCCTTGGAGCCATAATTTACACTTTAACTGGAATTATCTTTACATCGTATTATTCAAAATAATTGCCTTCTATTTCAGTCATATCCTTAGGCAGACAGAAAGTTATCCCAAAAAATTTCCTATTCCAAGTTACTTTTACCACAATCAATATCCGCAGGATATTTTACACTCAATTGAGCTAGTTGATAACTTTTACAATCCTCTTCTTGCTCTCTCCGCCTCTCTCTCTTACATCTTTATGACCCTACTCTGCTTTTAATCGTGACTCAATCATCTTGAAATTGAAATTCTTTGTCAAACTATTTATTCATATCAGATTCAATCTGAATGACGACAAGAGAACGACAACAATGACAACAGCATAGTTAGATTCCTTAAATTCAGAGCTTTTGTAGAGTTCCCCTTATGAAGGCAATTGGAATCGGAACGTGTCACATTTAAATGGCTGCAAAAGCAGAGAGGGTAAAAGGAAACGGTAACATCATTTGTAAAGTATACAAACTCAAGGAAGAGATTTAAATTGCGAGTGGGGGAAATTGAAATAAAGGAAATGACAAGGATGTCAATAACACACACACAAACATATTTTATTTTTGTTAAATACTCCAAAGAGTGTATCCAACACGAGGGCAAACCTGACAATCAGACAACCAACGGTGGTAAGATTTGAAATCACGTGTAAAATATTTCCATTTAAATGATGTCGCAACGCACCCAACATGCCAAGCAACCTAGCAACCAACCAACCGGTAGTGTATTGAGAAACAAACACAGCGGGAGTATGAAATGAATTGAAACATTTCCAAGAGGATGTGTATATTGGCATGGATTGGTAAACAAAAGGATTATCTTCGATTTAATCGATTTGATGGAAAAATTAAGAAATTAATATGGATGCAATGAAGTAAACAAAATATTTGGTTGATTTGGCTGTATCCTGGTCAGTGTTGCCAGTATTCCAAACATAATCCACCAAAATTTGAAGAAAATTCTACGAAAAATAAAATAAAAAAATTCTCAAAATTTTGTTTCTAACGAAATTTTTGTCAAAATTTGTTTTATATAGAAACTTTCCTCAAAATTCTATATCTATAGAAAATTTTGACATTTTATTTCTATAGAAAATTTTGTGCATTCGTTTTGTTTTGTTATTGTTGGTTTTTTCTTTAATCATTGTTGTTGTTTTTGATTTCAGCTTAAAACCACGCATTGACTAAACTGCAAGTGTAGCTTAACCAACAGAGGAAAAGAATGTTTGTGTGGCAAAGGAAAAGAGATATGTTTGTACGAATTTATTTGGCATAAGCCGGCTATCGTTTAAACCTTTTTTCGGAAGATTCAAGTGTGGCTCACTTTTGGGTTTAGTGAACTGCCTGCATTTATTCTGATAATTAGTTAATAATTTTGCTGCAAGTAGAGGATGCTGATGAGGAATGTGGTAATTCCGAAACGTGTGTCCATCCAACCATATCGCAGTCTATAGGGCTTTGCCCAAATAAATTTGACAAACATTATTTTCCTCTGTTGGTTAAGCTACACTTGTAATTTAGTCAATGCATGGTTTTAAGCTGAAATAAAAACAACAACAATGATTAAAGGAAAAAACCCAACAATAACAAAACAAAACGAATTTTTTTTTAGATAATTTTCTTAACATTTTATTACTATAGAAAATTTTGTAGAAATTTTATTTCTATAGCAAATTTTGTCAAAATTTTATTTCTATAGAAAATTTTCACGAAATTTTTAATTCTACAGAAAATGTTCTCCAAATTTTATTTCTAAAGAAAGTTTTCACAAACTTTTAGTTCTATAGAACATTTTCTAAAAGTTTTATTTATATAGAAAATGTTCACGAAATTTTATTTCTATAGCAAATTTTCTCAAAATTTTATTTTCATAAAAAATATTCTCCAAATTTGTTTCCATATAAAATGTTCTCAAAATTTTATTTCTATTGAAAATGTTATTTGAATAGAAAATTTTGTCAAAATTTTATTTTTCTAGAAAATTTTGTCAAATTTTGATTTGATTTTATTTCAATAAAGAATTTTGTCAAATTGTAGAAAATTTTGACAGAATTTTATTTTTATAAATTTATAAATTTATAAAAAAATCAAAATTTTATTTCTATAGAAAATTTTCAAAAAAATTTATTTTTATAGAAAATTCAATTTGTTTTTTCTATAGAAAATTTGGTCAAAATGTTATTTCTATAGAAAATTTTGTTAAAATTTTATTTCTATAGAAGAATTTGTCTAAATTTTATTTCTATAGAAAGTTTTGTCAACATTTTATTTTTATAGAAAATTTATCAAAATTTTATTTCTATAGAAAATTTTCTCAAATTTTATTTCTATAGAAAATTTTTGCAAAACTTTAGTTCTATAGAAAATTTTGTCAATATTTTATTTCTGTAGAAAATTTTCTCAAAATTTAATTTCTATAGAATATTTTCTCAAAATTTATTTTCTATAGAAAATTTTGCCAAAATTTAATTTCTATAAAAAATTTTGTCAAAATTTTATTTCTATTGAAGTTTTTCTCAAAATTTTATTTATATTAAAATTTTTTTCAAACTTTTATTTCTATAGCAAATTTGATCAAAATTTTATTTCTATAAAAATTTAGTCAAAATATTATTTCTCTAGAAGATTTTGTCAAAATTTTATGTCTACAGAAAATTTTGTTAATATTTTATTGCTATAGAAAATTTTGTCAAAATGTTATTCCTGCTTCGACCGAACACCAAAAAAAGTCTTTCAGCGGTGGATTATCCCACCACAGTAATGCTGGTGACATTTCTGAGGGTTTTAAAGCTTCTCTAAGTGGTTGCACTGCAATGTGGAACGCCGTTCGGACTCGGCTATAAAAAGGAGGTCCATTGTCATTGAGCTTAACATGGAATCGGGCAGTACTCAGTGATAAGAGAGAAGTTTACTAATGTGGTATCACAATGGATAGAACAGTCTAAGTGCGCCTGATACATCGGGCTGCCACCTAACCTATTTCTATAGAAAATTTTGAGAGAATTTTATTTCTATAGAAGAATTTGTCTAAATTTTATTTCTATAGAAAATTTTGTCAACATTTTATTTTTATAGAAAAAAATAGTTAATTGTATGGAAAATTTTCTCAAAATTTTATTTCTATAGAAAATTTTGTCAACATTTTATTTTTATAGAAAATTTATCAAAATTTTATTTCTATAGAAAATTTTCTCAAAATTTTATTTCTATAGAAAATTTTTGCAAAATTTTATTTCTATTTAAGTTTTTCTCAAAATTTTCTCAAAATTTTACTTCTATAGAAAATTTTCTCAAAATTTTATTTCTATAGAAAAGTTTTGCAAAATTTTATTTCATTATAAATGAATGTTTCTTCAAGCTCAAGGTCTTTTTTAAATATTTTATTTCTGTTCTATCCGATTTTTGTACTTATATATATTATTTTATAATACCATTTTAAATTATTAACTAAAAGTAATTAATATTTACACTTATTTAAATTATAAAATATTTAATACTGTGATATTTATGAAATGTAATTTCTATAAATCTATTGTAGATCCCTGAGGAAGCTATTCAATATCGTAATCGCGGAATATTGGGAACAATAAATAAAATATTTAAAAAATACCTCGAGCTTGAAGAAACATTAATTTATAATTCTAACAAAAGGTCGACCAAAAATCAAATAAAAAACGAAACATTTTATTTATATAGAAAATTTTGTCAATATTTTATTTCTATAGAAAATTTTGTCAAAATTGTATTTCTATAGAAAATTTTCTCAAAATTTAATTTCTATAAAAAATTTTGTCAAAATTTAATTTCTATAAAAAATTTTGTCAAAATTTTATTTCTATTGAAGTTTTTCTCAAAATTTGTATTTATATTGAATTTTTTTCAAACTTTTATTTCTATAGAAGATTTTGTCAACATTTTATTTCTATAGAAAATTTTGTCGAAATTTTATTTCTACAGAAAATTTTGTCAAAATTTTATTTCTATAGAAAATTTTGTCAAAATTTTATTTCTATAGAAAATTTTGTCAAAATTTAATTTCTATAGAAAAATTTTGTCAAAATTTTATTTCTACAGAAAATTTTGTCAAAATATTATTTCTATAGAAAATTTTTGTAAAATTTTTATTTCTATAGAAAATTTTGTCGAAATTTTATTTCTATAGAAAATTTTTGTAAAATTTTTATTTCTATAGAAAATTTTTTCAAAATTGTCATTGTATAGAAATAATTGTTATTGTATAAAAAATTTGTCAACATTTTATTTCTATAGAAAATTTTGTACTTCTACCAAAACATAAAGAATTCTACCAATCAACCAAACTGTAAAAAATCTACCATTTTTGGTAGAATTCTACCAACTGTGGCAGTCGTGATCTCGCTCCGTTGAACTTTTGCACCAGGACATTGTGGAGAGTAAGAATGACATGGAAAAATACCAAAGTCAAGACGGCGCTTGGCCGCGAATGGGCCACTTTCATGTAGTGTGTGATGACTTTGTCATTCCCAGCTCGTATTCATTAACCATTGGTTCTATATATATGCCGGATATTATGGGAAAATATCCTAAAAACAGCATTGAAGTCCTGGGCTAACAAACATTTCGGCCGCATACCATGGACATTCACAAGTCAAACAGCATCATTGCATGTGTCAATCATGATGGTTTTAAAATGGAAGTTCCTCGCTTCATTTTTCTATCACACACCAAAACCTCCGAATCTTAGTCGGTAGGACTTTTGAGCCTAGGATATTTAGGAGAAGAAGGGTAAGAATCACTTTTGTGTAGTAATTTTCATGATGGCTTTGTCGACCATTTGGAGACCATAAATATATCGAGCTTATTTATTGTTGCATTCCACATCAACCGCCCTGTATATGGCTTTCGTGGTAAAGTTTTGGGGATTGACAAGTATTATTGTTTTTATTCCGACGAAATATTCATAGCCTTACTCCATACTTATTTTAATGCAGTTAGTGTAATATGACATTTAGGGTATCTATAACTGTTTTATTTAAAGCCTTTGAAATACAAAAGGAGCAAATCTTTTTTACGTCACCTCATATCGCTATGATTTTGATTCCGGCCCAGCAAAAAAATTTGGAAGTTCTTCCAAAGACACAACTTTAAAAGCATTATGTTCTTTATTTTAACTACCCAGGAAATTATTTTGGTTAAATTTTTTTATAACTTGGTTTTTCGTACTTTTAACTTTTTTTGTTTCAAATAGGTTAAAAACAGAGTAAGAATTCATAAAATGGTACAAATCATTTAAATTTTGTCAAAAAAATGCTAAATCCAATCTGGAAAATTTTTTGAAAATATTTGAGGTCAAACGTTTCCGACAAGCGTTAGAATCCATTAAAAATTATAAAAATTATTTATTTGACAAAATATCACAGAATTTTTTAATTTATACCACATTCACATTACACTTCCAAAATCCACTTTAAGTAGATTTCAACTGTCATAATCCCTTATAAATAAGGGATTTCAAATCCACTTTTAATAGATTTCGAGCCTAATGTGTATGAGGTATTACATACAAAATATTGAATTCGGATCACACCTAAAGAAGTGATGCAAATTCAGTGCAACGGCTGTATAAATGAAGGACTTCCGTCCTATGACAAGCCCATGTTAAATTCGTGGCTTCTGCGTCAATTTTGCACAACTTCCGGATCCAAAAAGAACATTTTCATTACTTTTTTGGCGATGCTTTTTTTGCTGGGCAAACGATCTACCCTATACCAAATGCCCATCATTTTTTAAGTTGGTGTAAATTTAGAAAAGGGTTAAGCTTTCATGTACCGAATCGAATACGTGAGGTTTCATAAACATTCATGGCTATCACAGTAAGTTTTCAAGCGTAACAGTTTGAAGTTCATTACCAAAGGATTACATGTTCACAAGAAATGTGCTATAATTCGCATACGCAAGTAGCCCTATAGACAGACAGTTATACTCCCGCATGTCCTGGAAACCGAAGAAACGGGGTAGGGGGGCGATAACAGGATTTGAAAACTTTCCCAAAAAGGATTTTATTTTGTAAGATCTAAGTGGGGGCGGGAAAAGGACCATACATTCTAATTCAAGCTGTGAGTGGGAGTGTGGAGACTAAATGGGTAATCATCTTTTCGTCATATATTCATGTGGAGTACCATATATCATCATTGATGCTTGTTGGAAAAACATGGAAGACATTATGTATTACATTTATTTATGTTATATAATCAAATCCTTTCACATTGTGGGCAATCATGAAAGCAACCTAATCATTTCCTTATGAAGATTTTAACGGGAACAGTGGTTGATTTGTTGAAAATTATTTTGGGGATATTTTTACAGATAACATGGCGTTTTTTTTTTAATTTAACAAATGCTTACCAATTATTACTGTAGAATTACCAATAACTATAGAAAATTTTGTCAAAATTTTATTTCTATAGAAAATTTTGTCAAAATTTTATTTCTATAGAAAATTTGGCCAAAATTTTATTTCTATAGAAAATTTTGTCATATTTTATTTCTATAGAAAATATTGTCAAAATTATATTTCTTTAAAAAATTTTGTCAAAATGTACTTCCACAAAAATTTTTGTCAAAATTTTATATCTACGGAAAATTTTGTAAAAATTTTATTTTTATAGAAATTTTTCAAAATTTCATTTCTATAGAAAATATTCACCAAATTTTATTTCTATAGAACATTTTCACAAAATTTTATTTCTATAGAAAATGTTCACAAAATTTTATCAAAATTTTAATTCTATAGAAAATTTTGTCATTATTGTATTTCTATATAACATTTTCTCAAAATTTTATTTCCATGGAATATTTTGTCAGAATTTTATTTCTATGGAAAATTTTCTCAAAATTTTATTTCTAAGAAAATTTTCTCAAAATTTTATTTCTATAGAAAATTTTGTCAAAATTTTATTTCTTTAGAAAATTTTGTAAAAATTTTATTTCTATTGACAATTTTGTCAATATTTTATTTCTATAGAAAATTTTGTCAATATTTTATTTCTATAGAAAATTTTGTCAAAATTTTATTTCAATAGAAAATTTTGTCAAAATGTATTTCCATAGAAATTTTTGTCAAAATTTTATATCTACGGAAAATTTTGTAAAAATTTTATTTTTATAGAAATTTTTCAAAATTTTATTTTTATAGAAAATTTTCACAAAATTTTATTTCTATAGAAAATGTTCACAAAATTTTAATTCTATAGAAAATTTTGTCATTATTGAATTTCTTACCAATTACTACTGTAGAACCAATTAGTACTGTAGAATTACCAATAACTATAGAAAATTTTCTAACAATTTTATTTTTATAGAAATTTTTCAAAATTTTATTTCTATAGAAAATTTTCACAAAATTTTATTTCTATAGAAAATGTTCACAAAATTTGATCAAAATTTTAATTCTATAGAAAATTTTGTCATTATTGTATTTCTTACCAATTACTACTGTAGAACCAATTACTACTGTAGAATTACCAATAACTATAGAAAGTTTTATCAAAATTTTATTTCTATAGAAAATTTTGTCTAAATTTTATTTCTGTAGAAAATTTTGTCAAAATGTATTTCCATAGAAATTTTTGTCAAAATTTTATATGTACGGAAAATTTTGTAAAAATTTTATTTTTATAGAAATTTTTCAAAAGTTAATTTCTATAGAAAATTTTCACAAAATTTTATTTCTATAGAAAATTTTCACGAAATTTTATCAAAATTTGAATTCTATAGAAAATTTTGTCGTTATTGTATTTCTATAGAAAATTTTCTCAAAATTTTATTTCTATGGAATATTTTGTCAGAATTTTATTTCTATGGAAAATTTTCTCAAAATTTTATTTCTAAGAAAATTTTATCAAAATTTTATTTCTATAGAAAATTTTCTCAAAATTTTATTTCTATAGAAAATTTTGTCAAAATTTTATTTCTATAGAAAATTTTGTAAACATTTTATTTCTATAGAAAATTTTGTCAATATTTTATTTCTATAGAAAATTTTGTCAAAATTTTATTTCTTTAGAAAATTTTGTCAAAACTGTATTTCTATAGAAAATTTTGCAAAATGTATTTCTAAAAAAATTTTATATCTATGGAAAATTTTATTTTTATAGAAATTTTCTATAGAAAATTTTCACAAAATTTTATTTCTATAGAAAATGTTTACAAAATTTTATCATATTTTTAATTCTGTATAAAATTTTGTCATTATTGTATTTTTATAGACAATTTTCTCTTATTTCTATGGAATATTTTGTCAGAATTTTATTTCTATGGAAAACTTTCTCAAAATTTTATTTCTAAGAACATTTTCCCAAAATTTTATGTCTATAGAAAATATTCTCAAAATTTTATTTCTATAGATAATTTTGTCAACATTTTTTTCTATAGAAAAGTTTTTCAAAATTGGAATGGAATGTTTCCCCAAATCTACTAAGAAATCAAGAATTCTTTAAATCTATCAAACAGTACAAAATCTACCATTTTTGATAGAATTCTACCAACTGTGGCAACCGTGATCTCAATTCGTCGGACTTTTGCCCCAGGGGCATATGAGTGTAAGGTTAGCATTAGAGGTGTGCGCGTGACACGCGTGAATGACGTGAGCCGTGAACAAAATTTAAAGGAACTCTCGTGAATGTGCGTGAATGGGACTAAAATGAATATGTCGTGCGTGAGCGTGAAATAAAATCGGTTCGTGAGTGTGCGTGAATAAATTGTCTGCAAAATCGCGCTCAAGAAAAAAATCAATATTTAATTCATACTCGAATGTAAACTGAAATTAATTTAGCTCTCGAACTATATTCTATTTTTGAATTTTGTTACCTTTGCTGATTTCCGTTTGGAAAATGTCGTGAGTCTCGTGAATTTGTCGTGAATCACGTGAATCGTGCGTGAGTGTGAATCTTTAAAAGTAGTTCGTGCGTGAGCGTCCGTGAGTACTGGTTTTCATTTCGCGAATGTGCGTGAGTGGGATTGGCTACCACACGTATCGTGCGTGAGCGTGCGTGAATAAACATTTTGCTTCGTGAATGTGCGTGAATATGAGTGAAATTTCAGTCACGCACACGCCTCTACTTAGCATTAAAAAATAGCGATGGGTCGATCATCTCAAGACGATGCTTCGCCAGGAATGGGTCAAACTACCGCAGAGCTA
Organism: Haematobia irritans; assembly: GCF_050003625.1. Lineage (NCBI taxonomy): Eukaryota > Metazoa > Arthropoda > Insecta > Diptera > Muscidae > Haematobia > Haematobia irritans. Next base: position 39,484,975 of record NC_134397.1, on the reverse strand, counting down.
CTTTCGAACAGCGTATGATGGCTTTATCAGCCGTTTGGAGGGTATAATTCGTGTGAAATACATTTTAAATAATCTACGAAACCTGATTAAAAAAATAGAAGCAAATAGCCTTTTATTACGTTGCATTACATAACAGCATTCTGTATAATTTGGATTCTGTAATTTATATGTCTGGAAATTACATTTCCATGTAGAACAATGTATAGTAATATAAATGCACTATTCATATAAACGCCTTTGTGGTATGCTACACTTTTTGTTTTAAATGTGTGACACTAGTAGAGTGATACAAATGTTGCCTTCTACAACAGATCAATACCTATAATGCCTAGAAAGCAGATCAAAGGTTTCAAAACTTAATCAAATAGTGACGTTGATTTACTTTTGTAAATTAATGGTTCAATATAAACGCCAGCATGGTATGCTACACTTCTTTAGTTTACCTTAACCGTTTTTGAGGTTATGTCAATAATGTAATGGAAATATTCCCATCATTTAAAAATCATGAAGTACATAACCATAGTATGCTACTATATAAACAAAAGAATATCATATCAGGAACCCACTGTCTTTGGTAGGCATTCTGCAATCAATTCATATTTCGTTACATAAAATTATTATAAAATTTTCAGGTTTGGGATTTTGGGTCATTTCCTCTGGAGATCGACCCAAGCAAATCATAATATTAAAAATGATGTTAATAATTTTCTAAATTTACATATACATATGTATGTAAGTATTTACGTCTTATACACTTAAGAGTATTCTCGTATTCTCATATGTAAGTGTGTATGTATGTGTGTAGGTCGTGCACATTGATTATTTTACTCCATTGAATTTGGGTAAATTTGAATCCATAGAATATTCTATGGACCTAATAACCATGCCAAAGTATGGCAAACCCCTAATAATGTCCTGCCATTTATTTAGGATATTATAATGAGTTTTACCGTTTCCTTTTGGATATTTAAAGAAACAATGTATACCGAAAATATTATAACAAAAGAGATTACAACCTAAGGGGTCATATTTCATTTTCTTATGATATTTGGAAATTATTTAATGGTAGATTTTTGGTGAAAACTTGTGAGGAATTGATTGATATTAATGGTGGAAATAATTTGGAGAAGACTTAAATATTTAAAGGTCTTCGGATGAGTTCAGTGGTAATACGAGAATTATCTTTTATATTCAGGAACACAAAATCGTTCGTTAAAAATCGCTTTATTACTTTTGTAAATATTCCCCATTCAGGTCTGCGTTTGAACCAATTGTCCAAGAACTTTTGTAACTCGGGTTAGGGTTTTTTTTATTTCTATAGAAAATTTTTGCAATATTTTATTTCTATAGAAAATTTTTGCAAAACTTTATTTCTATAGAAAATTTTGTCAAAAATTGTATTTCTATAGAAAATTTTCCCAAATTTTATTTCTATAGAAAATTTTGTTAGAATTTTATTTTTGTAGAAAATTTTGTCAAAATTTTATTCTATAGAAAATTTTGTCAAAATTTTATTTCTATAGAAAATTTTATCAAAATTTTATATCTGTAGAAAAGATTGTCAAAATTTTATTTCTATAGGAAATTTTGTCAAAATGTTATATGTATAGAAAAATTTGAGAAAATTTTCTATAGAAATAAAATTTTGAAAAATTATTCTATGGAAATAACATATGGACAAAATTTTTTATAGAAATAAAATGTTGACATAATTTTCAACAGAAATAAAATGATGAAAAAATTCTCTACATAAATAAAACTTTGAGAAAATTTTCAATAGAAATAAAATTTTGACAACATTTTTTTAGAAATAAAATTTTGACAAAATGTTCTAGAGAAATAAAATTTTTGACAAAATTTTTCTACAGAAATACAATTTTGGACAAAATTTTCTATAGAAATATAATTTTGACAATCTTTTCTACAGATATAAAACTTTGACAATCTTTTCTACTTATATACAATTTTGGCAAAATTTTCTATAGAAATACAATTTTGACAAAATATTCTATAGAAATGTAATTTTGACAATCTTTTCTACAGATATAAAATTTTGACAAAATTTTCTATAAAAATACACTTTTGACAAAATATTCTATAGAAATAAAATTATAACAAAATTTTCTATAGAAATAAAATTTTGACAAAATTTTCTATAGAAATAAAATTTTAACAAAATTTTCTATAGAAATAAAATTTTGACAAAATTTTCTGTAGAAACAAAATTTTCACAAAATTTTTTATTGAAATAAAGGTTTGATAAAATTTTCTATAGAAATAAAATTTTGACAAAATTTTCTATAGAAACAAAATTTTGACAACATTTTCTATAGAAATAAAATTGTAACAAAATTTTCTATGGAAATATAATTTTGACAATCTTTTCTACAGATATAAAATTTTGACAAAATTTTCTATAAAAATACAATTTTGACAAAATATTCTATAGAAATAAAATTATAACAAAATTTTCTATAGAAATAAAATTTTAACAAATTTTTCTATAGAAATAAAATTTTAACAAAATTTTCTATAGAAATAAAATTTTGACAAAATTTTCTTTAAAAACAAAATTTTCACAAAATTTTTTATTGAAATAAAGGTTTGATAAAATTTTCTATAGAAATAAAATTTTGACAAAATTTTCTATAGAAACAAAATTTTGACAACATTTTCTATAGAAATAAAATTTTGACAAAATTTTCTATAGAAAAAAAATTTTGACAACATTTTTTATAGAAATAAAATTTTGATAAAATTTTCTATGGAAATAAAATTTTAACAAAATTTTCTATAGTAATAAAATTTTGACAAAATTTTCTATAGAAATAAAATTTTGACAAAATTTTCTAGAGAAACAAAATTTTGACTAAATTTTCTATGGAAATAAAATTTTGATAAAATTTACTATAGAAATAAAATTTTGATAAATTTTTCTATGGAAGTAAAATTTTGATGAAATTTTCTATTGAAATAAAATTGTGTCAAAATTTTGCTACAGAAATAAAATTTTGACAAAATTTTCTATAGAAATAAAATTTTGACAAAATTTTCTATAGGAAAAAAATTTTGACAAAATTTTCTATGGGAATAAAATTTTGACAAAATTTTCTATAGAAATAAAATTTTGATAAAATTTTCTATAGAAATAAAATTTTGACAAATTTTTCTATAGAAATAAAATTTTGACAAAATTTTCTATAGGAATAAAATTTTGACAAAATTTTCTATAGGAATAAAATTTTGACAAAATTTTCTAAGAAATAAAATTTTGTTAAAATTTTCTATGGAAATAAAATTTTGATGAAATTTTCTATTGAAATAAAATTGTGTCAAAATTTTGCTACAGAAATAAAATTTTAACAAAATTTTCCATAGAAATAAAATTTTAACAAAATGTTCCATAGAAATAAAATTTTGACAAAATTTTCTATAGAAATAAAATTTTGGCAAAATTTTCTATAGAAATAGAAATTTGACAAAATTTTCTATAGAAATAAATTTTAGACAAGTTTTTCTATATAAATAAAATTTTGACAAATTGTTGTATATAAATGAAATGTTGACAAATTTTTCTATACAAATAAAATTTGAGCGTGCTTCCTCTATCTTCATTCGTTTTGTTTGTTATTGTTGGCTTCTCTTCAATCGTTATTGTCGTTTTTGATCTCAGCTTAAAGCCATGCATTGACTAAACTACAAGTGTAGCTTAACCAACAGAGGAAAAGTATGCTTGTCAAATTTATTTGGGCAAAGCCCTATAGACTGCAAGATGGTTGGATGTACAGCTTTTTCGGAATTACCACATTCCTCATCAGCATCCTCTACTTGCAGCAAAACTATCAACCAATTATCAGAATAAATTCAGGTAATTCACTCAACCCAAAATGAACTACACTTGAACCTCCCGAAAAAGGGTTTGATAGTCGGCTACTGCCTAAACAAATTTGCCAGCATATCTATTTTCCAACAATAACAAACAAAACGAATGAAGATAGAGGAAGCACGCTCAAAAACAAACCCAGCCAAATACATTCAAATCGATGATTTGAGTTTGGCAAAGGAAAAGAGATATGCTGGCAAATTTGTTTAGGCAGTAGCCGACTATCAAACCCTTTTTCGGGAGGTTCAAGTGTAGTTCACTTTGGGTTGAGTGAATTACCCGAATTTATTCTGATAATTGGTTGATAGTTTTGCTGCAAGTAGAGGATGCTGATGAGGAATGTGGTAATTCCGAAACAGCTGTACATCCAACCATCTTGCAGTCTATAGGGATTTGCCCAAATAAATTTGACAAGCATACCTTTCCGCTGTTGGTTAAGCTACACTTGTAGTTTAGTCAATGCATGGCTTTAAGCTGAGATCAAAAACAACAATAACAAAAAAAATTTTGATAAAACTTTCTATAGAAATAAAATTTTGACAAAATTTTCTATAGAAATAAAATTTTGACAAAATTTTCTATAGAAATAAAATTTTGACAAAATATTCTATACAAATAATATTTTGAGAAAATTTTCTATAGAAAATTTGCTATTTAAAATTTGCTAGAGAAAATTATAAATATAAACTTTTTTTTTTAATTTTTTAAATTTTTTTCGCTATTTTTCAATTTTTTCTCATACCAATTTGTACACATCATCTAAACTACCCGGAAGTCACAAAATTTTGGTCAACAGTTTTATCCAATCGTTTTACCTTGACACCATGCATAACTAAGCCAATCAACGACAACTTTTCGACACGAAATATTACAAAAGTGGTACAGGATGTCATTGGCCAATACCATTTCGAAACGTGCCTTAAAGTTTACTTGGTCTTTGCGAAAAATTCACTTCAGTAATGGAATCACGCCTTATCCATCCTTTTCGCCTCCTATTTCAGCAGCCACCTATAGTCCAGTTTTCATAAAGACATAATCAAACAAACAGAATAACAAACAAAAAATTGGAAAGACATTTACAAAATGGATGCGATGCAATGCAATGCAATGGTCAATGAATGTGCAATGAAACGTGAGTTTCAGTGAACATTGCTGACACATTGCCTTCTGTGAGAAGAAGGTGTGAGTGTGGCGGTTATTTGGTTGGTGCAATGTTGTACACAGGCAAAAATTTGTGATAAAATTTCTCCCACTCTAACTAGGTTCAAAGGAGTTTTGGACAATAAGCTTATCACCCGGTACATTGTTGCATTGGGGAACTTTATTTATTCCATTTTTGTTACTTAAAGTACAAAAGATTTATTCACATTTAAGGCTCTTGCATATTTTGGAACTCAATGGCTTAAGTACAACCTTTTTTTCCAATATGTGTCGAGGAGCAAGTTTTCTATCACTGCGGCGTGGATTTCGATCAAATCTGGCCTCCACTTTTCGGATCGTTTCTGTTTTTTTGTTGACTTTTGGGACGCTATGACACACTGCCAGGCCTACGGTAGAGAGCAATGACATCCAGGCCACTACAGAGACATTCGGGCCTACTGTTCCCCCACAGAGACCTTCGGGCCTATTGTTCCCCACAGAGACCTTCGGGCCTACTGTTCCCCCATGGAGGCCTTGGGGCCTACTGTTCTACCGTGGAGACCTTCCGGCCCACTGTTCCCCCACAGAGACCTTCGGACCTACTGCTCCACCACAGATACCTTCGGGTCTACTGTTCTACCATAGAGACTAACAGGCCTACTGTTCCACAACAGAGACCTTTAGGCCTACTGTTCTCCAACGGAGACATTCGGGCCTACTGTACTCCCACAGATACCTTCGGGCCTACTGTACCACAACATAGACCTTCGGGCCAACTGTTCCACCACAGAGAACTTCGGGTCCACTGTTCCACCACCATGAACTTCGGACCTACCGTTCCACCACAGAGACCTTCGGACGTACAGTTTCACCAAAGAGACCTACGGGCCTGCTGTTCCACTATAGAGACATTTGGGCTTACCCATCGCTCTCAGAGACCTTCGGGTACATTGTTCCCCCACAGATATCTTCGGGCCTACTGTCCCACCACAATTTTTGGAGGCGACAAAGCTTGTACGCAATAAAATGAACTGCCAATGGAATTAATCTGTCAGGCGAGTGGTTTAGATTAGATAGCAACCTGAGGTTGGTTGCAATATATATCCAGCACTGTGTATGTTAGGTAAGTTTAGATATAGTGGCGGCTCGATATTTCGCGCTCAGACTATTAGTCCATTGTGATACCACATTGATGAACTTCGTATTTATTTTGTAGGTTCGGTAAAAAGTAAATGGTAATAGCGTAGCCTATCCCGTTCGATATTATATAGTTGTACTATGTTTGGTACCTAATTGTACGTATTTCAAAAAAATATCGCCCTATATTGGCCTTTTAATTTAGCTGAAATTCATATTTATTTTGTACGTTCAATAAATAGTAAATGGTAATAGCGTAACCTATTCCGTTCGATTTATATGTGGTCATACTATGTTTGGTACTTAATTGTACGAATTAAAAAAGAAAAGATAAATATCGCCCTATATTGGTCATTTTACTTTTGGCCGAAACTCGTATTTATTTTGTTGGTTCGGTAAATAGTAAATTGTAATAGCGTAACCTATTCCATTCGATATATATAGTCGTACTATTTTTGGTACCTAATTGTACGTATTTCAAAAAATATCAGCCTGTATTGGCCATTTTACTTTAAGCCGAAATTCATGTTTATGATATCGGCTCGGTAAATAGTAAATGGTGGTAGCGTAACCTATTCCGTTCGCTATATATATGTAGTCGTACTATTTTTGGTACCTAATTTTACGAGTTAAAAAAAATATCACCGTATATTGGCCATTTTACTTTTAGCCGAAACTCATATTTATTTTGTACGTTCAGTAAATAGTAAGTGGTAATAGTGTAACCTATTCCGTTCGATATATATAGTCGTACTATTTTTGGTATCTAATTGTACGTATTTCAAAAAATATCGCCCTGTATTGGCCATTTTACTTTTAGCCGAAATTCATGTTTATTTTATCGGCTCGGTAAATAGTAAATAGTAAATGGCAGTAGCGTAACCTATTCCTATTCGCTATATATATGTAGTCGTACTATTTTTGGTACCTAATTTTACGAGTTAAAAAAATATCTCCCTATATTGGTCATTTTACTTTTAGCCGAAACTCATATTTATTTTGTACGTTCAGTAAATAGTAAATGGTAATAGCGTAATCTATTCCGTTCGATATATATGTAGTCGTACTGATTTTGGTACTTAGTTGTACGAATTTCAAAAAACAATCTCTCTATATTGATCATTTTACCGTTGGCCGAAATTCATATATACTTTGTAGGTTTGGTAAATAGTAAATGGTAATAGTGTATCTTAAACCTTTCGATATATGTAGTCGTACTATTTTTGCTACCTAATTGTATGTATTTCAACACAATATCTCCCTATATTGATCCTTTTACCTATAGCCGCAATTCATGTTTATTTTATCAGCTCGGTAAATATTAAATAGTAATAGCGTAGTCTATCCCATTCGATACATATGTAGTCGTACTATTTTTGGTACTTAATTGTACGAATTTCAAAAAAATGTATCTCCCTATATTGGCCATTTTACTTTTAGCCGAAATTCATATTTATTTTGTAGGTTCGGTAAATAGTAAATGGTACCATTTAATAAATTTAGTACTATTTTTTGTACATATAAATTATATACTTTCCTTCTTCGTTAATTTTGACATGTATTATGGACCACATATGCCCAATATCATATTTTCAATTATTTTTAATCAATTTCATTGATAAAAAAATGAATATTTTTTTTGGATGTGTGCAAAAAATATTTACCACATGGATGGATATGGATGTTTTCGAGGTCGCATGAAGGCTTGTCCATTCCTCTTTTGATGGAGTGTCTGATGGCCTTGTGTGCATGTCCTTTGCTCTCAAAGTGCAATAACAGATTTTTGTGTTATCAACGAATAAGTCGAGCTATTCGTTAAAAGGATTTATTACACACAATACAAGGTTTCCACTTGCCATACAAAAAACGAAAGCTAAAGCAAAGTTAATTGGATTTTTTTAGAAAATATTGAGCAATGTAATTCATATTCGTTCATGTGCAATGAAATCTCGCAAAGAAAAAAAATAAATAAACTAAAAGTAAATAAAATTCAACATTTTTATAGATTAAATAAAAAACCCAAATTTCAATTTATTCTAAGTGAAATTTTTCACAATTACTGAAAAAAAAAAACAAATCTCCTTTTTAAAGTTAATACAACAAATCATTTGACAATAAATTTGTCCTTTTTTGTCTTGCTAGCTGTCCCAACAAAAACAGCAACAACGAAAATCCTATTTGCAAAAATCTTTTGAATGTTAATTGCAAATGTTTCCATATCAGTAAATATATCTGATTGCACTTGCATCATTCTCATCTCTCATCGTCGTCATCATCATCATAAGAAGATTTGTAACAGATTCTATTGTAGTCATTGTAGTTGCTTGCATTCAATGATGTTGACTTGACTTTTTTGTGTGTGTGTTCATTTGTTCGGAGTGCTTACCCTCTCTCTCTCTTAGTAGAGATATCTTTGTCATGCGATTTGTCTGATGGTGACTATGGCAAAGATGTCAGGAATATTAAATATGCTTCAAAGACTGTAAGAATTTGTGTGTGTGTGTGTGTGCGAATAACATGATTATAGATGGGTGACAAAGAAAAAAATGTCATCAACGCGTTTCGATGAACACCCCAAGTGAGTTCAAAGGAAACTGTAGCATATGTTCAGGGAGCTTGAAGAAATATCTTAAAGTGCTATTGTTTTTTACCAAAAAGTGCATGTATGATGCATTTCTATGTATGGGAGTGGGAAGATGAGAGGTTAAAAGCACAATGGAAAACTATTTTAAGAATGGATATAAATTTTGATTTAAAAATATTTTCGCAAATCACATTAATAGAATTGACAATTCTATATGAGATTTATTAAATTTAACCAGTTGAAATAAGTTAAACAACCATAATGACACAAATAAAAAACAAGTAAAGAAAGTCTAAAGTCGGGCGGGGCCGACTATATTATACCCTGCACCACTTTGTATATCTAAATTTTCGATACCATATCACACCCGTCAAATGTGTTGGGGGCTATATATAAAAGTTTGTCCCAAATACATACATTTAAATATCACTTGATCTGGACAGAATTTGATAGACTTCTACAAAATCTATAGACTCAAAATTTAAGTCGGCTAATGCACTAGGGTGGAAGACAATGTTAGTAAAAATATGGGAAACATTTAAATCTGAAGCAATTTTAAGGAAACTTCGCAAAAGTTTATTTATGATTTATCGCTCGATATATATGTATTAGAAATTTAGGAAAATTAGACTCATTTTTACAACTTTTCGACTAAGCAGTGGCGATTTTACAAGGAAAATGTTGGTATTTTGATAATTTTTGTCGAAATCAGAAAAACATATATATGGGAGCTATATCTAAATCTGAACCGATTTCAACCAAATTTGGCACCCATAGCTACAATGCTAATTATACTCCCTGTGCAAAATTTCAACTAAATCGGAGCTAAAAATTGGCCACTGTGGTCATATTTGTGTAAATCGGCCTAAAGCTATATATGGGAGCTATATCTAAATCTGAACCGATTTCAACCAAATTTGGCACGCATAGCTACAATGCTAATTCTACTTCCTGTGTAAAATTTCAATTAAATCGGAGTAAAAGATTGGCCACTGTGGTCATATGAGTGTAAATCGGGCGAACGATATATATGGGAGCTTTATCTAAATCTGAACCGATTTCAATAAAATTTGTCACACTTGACTACACTACTAATTGTACTCCTAGTGCAAAATTTCAACCAAATTGGGGTAAAACTCTGGCTTCTGGGACCGTATTAGTCCATATCGGGCGAAAGATATATATGGGAGCTATATCTAAATCTGAACCGATTTCAATAAAATTTGGCACACTTGACTATAGTACTAATTGTTCTTCTTGTGCAAAATTTTAAGCAAATTAGGGTAAAACTCTGGCTTCTGTGGCCATATAAGTCCATATCGGGCGAAATATATATGTGGGAGCTATATCTAAATCTGAACCGATTTCTTCCAAAATCAATAGGTATCTATTCTGAGCCAAAACACATACTTGTGCCAAATTTGAAGTCGATTGGACTAAAACTGCGACCTAGACTTTGATTACAAAAATGTGTTCACGGACAGACGGACAGACGAAAATGGCTATATCGACTCAGGAGCCCACCCTGAGCATTTTTGCCAAAGACACCATGTGTCTATCTCGTCTCCTTCTGGGTGTTGCAAACATATGCACTAACTTATAATACCCTGTTCCACAGTGTGGAGCAGGGTATAACAAATATATACGGACGCAAGTTCGGCCAGGACGAATCTTATGTACCCTCCACCATGGATTGCGTAGAAACTTCAACGGAAGACTGTCATGCACGATCGAATTAATTGGCTTATGGTAATACTTACCAATGGCAAGGTACCTTTAAACTTCTTAAAAACGTCTTCTAAATTGTAAGGACCGATTTTTGTGTGATTGGGGATCGGTTTATCTGAGGGCTATACATATGGATCTAGTTATAGTTACATATGGTTGTTAAAGGCCATACACTATCACAATGTACCAAATTTCAACCGGATCGGGTGAAATTTGCTCATCCAAGAGGCTCCAGAGTTCAAATCAGGGGATTTGTTTATATGCGGGCTGTATATAATTATGAACCGATATGGACCAACTTTTGCATGGTTGTTAGGGACCATATAGTAACACCACGTACCAAATTTCAACCGGATCGGATGGATTTTTCTCCTCCAAGAGGCTACGGAGGTCAAATCTAGGGATCGGTTTATATGGTGACTATATATAATTATGAACCGATATAAGCCAATTTTTGCATGGTTGTTAGAGACCAAATACTAACATCACGTACCAAATTTTAAAAGGGGCGGATGACATTAGCTTCTCTAAGAGGCAGTCAAATCTGAGGGTCGGTTTATATGGGGGCTATACGTAAAAGTGATCCAATATGGCCCATTTAGAATACCATCTGACCTACATCAAAATACAACTACTTAAATATGCCAAGTTTCAAGTCGTTATCATGTTTCGGACGGACATGCTTAGATCGACTCAAAATTTCACCACGGCCCAGAACATATATATTCTGTGGGGCAATATTTCGATGTGTTACAAAAGGAATGATGATTGGAAATGAATGCTTTTTTTTAATTTTTAATAAAAAAGTAAACTGATACAATCCATTTGTTTAATCAAAATAAAAACACAAAGCGTTTTATGGTAACAATTAATTGCTCCAATTAACAATTTAATTTAAAACTGTAACGATGTTGATTGCAAAACTTAATTAATTCTTTAACTGATTTAATTTAAAAGTTTAACGAAATAATTAATTGAATCTATCATAAAAACTGATTGAGTTTTACAATCGACATCAATTAAATTTTTGATTGAATCTATTAAAAAATTAATCGATTTTTGCAATCAACATCAATTTCATATTTAATTGTATCAATTAAGAAATTAATTGAAATTTTCAAATCAAATTAATTAATTTTTTAATCAATAATTTTTTTATGCCCAATTAAAACTGTGATTGATACTATCATATTCGTGATTGTAGACAATTCAATTAAAAAATTAATTGGACCAATTAATTTTTTTCAAAAAATTTTACTAAAAAAATAAAATTTTGATAAAATTTTCTATAGAAATATTTTTGTTTTAGAAAATTTTATATAGAAATATAATTTTGGCCAACATTTTCTAGAGATATAAAATTTTGAGCAAATTTTCAATAGAAATAAAATTTTGACCAAATTTTCAATAGAAATAAAGTTTTGAAAAAAATTTTCTATTTTCAAGAAAAAATTTATTTAGTAATACAATTTTGAGAAAATTTTCTACAGAAATAAAATTTTGACAAAATTTGCTATAGAAATAAATTTTTGGAAAATTTTATAGAGAAATAATTTTTTGAAAAAAAAAATCTATAGAAAACAACAACTTTCTGAAAATTGTCTATGGAAATATTTTTTTTAGAAAATTTTATATTGAACTAAAACTTTGACCAACATTTTCTATAAAAAAAATGTGACCAACATTTTCTATAGAAATAAAATTTTAACCAAAATTTTCTATAGAAATAAATTTTTGACAAAATTTTCTATATAAATAAAATTTTAAGAAAATTTTCTATAAGAATAAAATTTTGAGCAAATTTTCTAATTTTGATATAGAAATTTGATCAAAATTTTCTATGGAAATAAAGTTTTGACAAAATTTAAAAAAAATATATATATAAAAAACAAACAAAAATTATATAGAAATAAAATTTTGACAAAATTTGCTATAGAAATAAATTTTTAGACAAATAAATTTGTGAAAAAATCTGTAGAAGAAAAACTTTCTAAAAATTGTCTATAGAAGTAAAATTTTGTAAAAATTGTCCATGGAAATAAATTTTTTGGGGAAATTTATATAGAAAAAAAAACGTCGATCAACATTTTCTATAAAAAAAATTGACCAAAAGTTTCTATAAAACAAAATTTGACCAATATTTTCTATAGAAAAAAAAATTTGACAAAATTTTCTATAGAAATAAAATTTTCTATAGAAATAAAATGTTAACCAAAATTTTTTATAGAAATAAAGTTTTGACAAAATTTTCTATAGAAATAAAATTTTAAGAAAATTTTCTATAAAAATAAAATTTTGAGCAAATTTTCTAAACTTGCTATAGAAATTTGATCAAAATTTTCTATGGCAGTAAAGTTTTTACAATTTTCAACAAAAAAATATATATAGAATAAAAATTTTGACAAAATTTGCTATAGAAATAAATTTTTAGAAAATTTTTTAGAGAAATAAATTTTTGAAAAAAAATCTCTAGAAAAAAAAGCTTTCTGAAAATTGTCTATAGAAGTAACATTTTGTAAAAATTGTCCATGGAAATAAATCTTTTAGAGAAATTTATATAGAAAAAAACTTTGACCAACATTTTCTAAAAAAAAAGAAATTTTACAAAAATTTTCTATAAACCAAAATTTGACCAACATTTTCTACAGAAATAAAATCTTAACCAAAATTTCCGACAGAAATCAAATTTTGACAAAATTTTCTTAGAAATCAAATTTTGACAAAATTTTCGTAGAAATAAAATTTTGACCAAATTTTCTATAGAAATAAAATTTTGACAAAGTTTTCTATAGAAATAAAATAATGACAAAATTTTCTATAGAAATAAAATATTGATAAAACTTTTCTACTTTTTTTTTTGTTTTTTTTTCAATCATATTTTACAATTATTATTATATTTATACATCTTTTTTTATTATTATATTTTTTTTCTTTCAATTGCAATGTTAATTATCAGACTGTGATGCGAAAATAACATTATTTTTACCTAGTACTGTAACTTATAAGATATAAAATCTTGTTGTGCTAGGACAAATCAAATTTATAAATAAATAAATAAATAAAAAATAAAACTTTCTATAAATTCAATATAAAATATTTCTTTCGAATAAAAAAAACATTTTTTATACTAACTACAAAAATTTGAAAATAGTAATTGTTTTTAATTTGGTAGATTTTTGGTATTTTTTTGTTTATTTTGGTAGATTAGATGAAGATGGTAGATAATCATATTTTAACTGTCAATCCTCCTAACGTTCGTTTATTTCATCAATTTTCCCATTTAAGCCTTTCGCCCAAATGTCGTGATTTTATATTCTACCGATGATGTTGCAAACAATTGCCCGCATCAAAATGTTGTTGAAGCCATCAGACAAATATCCGAATCCGATGATACGAGTAAAGGATATCCTGTCAATCTCATAACATGAAATTAATACCACATCACAACAAGTTGCATTTTCCATTTGCACCATAACCAAATCAGTTTGCATTTGTCATTTTGGGCAAGGATTTTCAATGCGTATACGATAAGCTTACACGCATGTAGAACGAGGCAAACACACGCACACTCAGTTACATACGATATATGGAAAAGCCAATTCACAAACACACGCACACACACACACATGCATACATCAACAGACTTTCCTAAACACATTCAAACATTTAATTTTACATTTCCCTCATTTTCATGAATATCCGGCCATGCTATACAGTGTACCAACACACTTGCATACACACACAAAGCCACATCGACAGGATGATAACAATGCCAATACCGTTTCCAGGGAAATGCAATTTGCCTTTTAATTTACGCATCGCATTAACATAGCGACAATGGAATGTTGATGAATACGTCATTCATAGAATAGCAAATGCGGACAAAACTAATAATGAAAATGCGAAAAGAAATGAAATTCCTTGAATAACAAGAATTTCTTTTAAGGACAAGAATAGATTTCTTTAGAAATTGAATGGAAAAGCCCAAACGTAAAATTAATTTTAAGATAAATTTTCATATAAAATCAGTGTCGCAGCTTTTATGAAAATAATGCTGGAAATTTAGATTTCATGTATAGATACCCATTTTTACATATAGATTTCACGATTGCCAAAAATCTACCGAGAATGGTAGATTTTTTACTGTTTGGTAGATTGGTAGAATTCTTCATGCTGACGAAATAAAATTTTGCAAAAATTTTCTATAGAAATAAACTTTTGACAAAATTTTCTATAGAAATATTTTTTTTTAGAAAATTTTATATAGAAATATAATTTTGACCAACATTTTCTAGAGATATAAAATTTTGACCAAATTTTCAATAGAAATAAAATTTTGACTAAATTTTCAAAAGAAATAAAGTTTTGAACAAAATTTTCTATTTTCAAGAAAAAAATTATTTAGTAATACAATTGTGAGAAAATTTTCTATAGAAATAAAATTTTGACAAAATTTGCTATAGAAATACATTTTTAGAAAATTTTATAGAGAAACAATTTTTTGAAAAAAAATCTATAGAAAACAACAACTTCCTGAAAATTGTCTATGGAAATAATTTTTTTAGAAAATTTTATATTGAACTAAAACTTTGACCAACATTTTCTATAAAAAAAAATGTGACCAACATTTTCTATAGAAATAAAATGTTAACCAAAATTTTCTATAGAAATAAAATTTTAAGAAAATTTTCTATAAGAATAAAATTTTGAGCAAATTTTCTAATTTTGCTATAGAAATTTGATCAAAATTTTCTATGGAAATAAAGTTTTTACAAAATTTTCAAAAAAAAAAAATATATAGAAATACAATTTTGAGAAAGTTTGCTATAGAAATACATTTTTAGAACATTTTATAGACAAATAAATAAGTGAAAAAAACTGTAGAAAAAAAACTTTGTGAAAATTGTCTATATAAGTAAAACTTTGTAAAAATAGTCCATGGAAATAAATTTTTTAGAGAAATTTATATAGAAAAAAAACTTTGACCGACATTTTCTATAAAACAAAACTCTTGGAGGAGCAAAATTTTCTATAGAAAGAAAATTTTGAAATACAATTTTTAGAAAATTTTCTATAGAAATAAAATTTTGACAAAATTTTCTATGGAAATAAAATTTTTACAAAATTTTCTATAGAAATAAAACTTTGACAAAATTTTTTATGGAAATAAAATTTTGCAAACATTTTCTATAGAATTAAAATTTTGTATAGAAATAAAATTTTGACAAAATTTTCTATGAAAATAAAATTTAGACAAAATTTTCTATAAAAATAAAATTTTGAAAAAACTTTCTATAGGAAAAGAATTTTGGCAAAATATCCTATATAAATAAAGTTTTGAGAAAATTTTCTATAGAAATAAGATTTTTACCAAAATTTTCTATAGAAATAAAATTTTGACAAAATGTCCTATGGTAATAAATTTTTGACAAAATGTCCTATAGAAATAAAATTTTGACAAAACTTTCTATAAAAATAAAATTTTGCAAACAAGCTATCGACTTGAAACTTTGCACAAGTAGTTGCTATTGATTTAGGTCGGATAGTATTGCAAATGGGCCATATCGGACCACTTTTACGTATAGCCCCCATATAAACGGACCCCCAGATTTGGCTTGCGGAGCCTCTAAGAGAAGCATATTTCATCCGATCTGGCTGAAATTTGGTACATGGTGTTGGTATATGGTCTCTAACAACCATGCAAAAATTGGTCCACATCGGTCCATAATTATATATAGCCCCCATATAAATCGATACCCAGCTTTGACCTTTGGAACATCTTGGAGGAGCAAAATTCATCCAATTCGGTTGAAATTTGGTACGTCGTGTTTGGTACGTTGGTCCATATAGGTCCATAATTATATATAGCCCCCATAGAAATCCATCCCCAGTTTTGACCTTCGGAACATCTTGGAGGAGCAAACTTCATCCAATTCGGTTGAAATTAGCTACATTGCACTAGTATATGGCCGCTCACAACCATGCCAAAATTGGTTCATATCGGTCTATAGTTATATATAGTGGATCCCCAATTACACAAAAATTGGTCCATATCGCCAAAATTAATCTACCAAAATTTTATTACTATAGAAAATTTTGTAAAATTTTATTACTATAGAAAAATTTTGTCAAGATTTTATTTCTATAAACATTTTTTCTCAAAATATTTTTTCTATAAAAAATTTTGTCAAAATTTTATTTGTATAGGAAAGTTTATCAAAATGTCATCATTTTATTGCTATAGAAAATTTTGTCAAAATTTTATTTGAAAAGATAATTTAGTCAAAATTTTATTTCTATAGAAAATGTCAACATTTTATTGCTATAAAAAATTTTGTCAAAATTTATTTCTATAGAAAATATCGTAAAAATGTTATTTCTATTGAAAATTTTCTAAAAATTTTATTTCTATAGAAAATTTCGTCAAAATATTATTTCTATTGTCAAAATTTTATTTCTATAGAAAAATTTGTCAAAACTTTTTTGCTATAGAAAATTTTGTCAAAATTTTATTGCTATACAAAATTTTGAGATTTTTTTATAGAAAATTTCGTCAAAATTTTATTTCTATTGAAAATTTTCTAAGAATTTTATTTCTATAGAAAATTTTGTCAAAATGTTATTTCTATAGATAATATTGTTAACATTTTATTTCTGTTGAAAAATTTATCAAAAATTTCTTGCTATAGAAAAATTTTTCAAAATTTTATTGCTATACAAAATTTTGTGCTTTTTTTATAGAAAAATTCGTCAAAATTTTATTTCTATTGAAAATTTTCTAAAAATGTTATTTCTATAGATAATTTTGTCAACATATTATTTCTATAGAAAATATTGTCAAAATTTTATTTCTATAGAAAATTTTGTCAAAATGTTTTTGCTATAGAAAATTTTGTCCAAATTTTATTGCTATACAAAATTTTGTCAAAAAAAAATTTTATAGAAAATTTCGTCGAAATTGTATTTCTATTGAAAATTTTCTAAGAATTTTATTTCTGTAGAAAATTTTGTCAAAATATTATTTCTTTCGAAAATTTTGTCAAAATTTTATTTCTATAGAAAATTTCGTCAAAATTTTATTTCTATTGACAATTTTATTGTCAAAATTTTATTTCTATAGAAAATTTTGTCCAAATTTTATTGCTGTACAAAATATTGCCAAAAAAATTTTATAGGAAATTTCGTCAAAGCATTATTTTTTTTTTTTTTTTTTTTTTTTTTTTTTATTTATTTATTTGTAAAGTCTAACACCTTAAGAAATTAAATTCTTATAATGTTGGTGTCAGTGGTTCAACACAATTTTGCTTGTAGTATATAATATTGTTTTACATTTATAAATTATGTACTATAATAGATAAAAAAAATATTTAAATTTGTATAATATGTTGTTTTTTAGTTTCATATGGAAAAGTTTAAACTTAATGTAATTTTATAAAGGTTTTTAATATAGATATTCCATTTATTTTAAATGATTGCAAAGTTGCCTTTTAAAATGCAGGATATTGCTTATTAACTGTAAGTCTGGTGGGAGTTTGTTCCAAAGACGAATTGTTGGTATAAAAAAGAATTTTTCTGACTTAGAGCTTTTAAACCGTTTCTGTATAATTTTTTTACCTCGGTTTGAGCGAGCGAACGTTATCCTTTCGAATAAATATTTAGGTTCTTTGTTATAAACTATTTTATGCATGAAAACCAAGCTCTTATAATTTAAGTAATTTTCAAAACTCATATTGAAAATTTGATAAGAACAGTTTGATATTCTGTCTCTTCGTTTTAAATTGAAAATATATCTAGCAATATTATTAAATGTAATTTTGAGACGTTGCAAGTCGATAATATCGCAATTATGGAAGATTTCAGATCCATATAAGAGTGTAGGTATAAGGTATGTCTTTGCTAGCAACATTCGTATATCAAGAGGTGTTGATTGTTGTACTGCCCATAGATTTCGCAGCATGGCGTGAACTTTGCCGGAGACTTTAGTTATATGGTTAGACCAAGTTAATTTTTCATTGAAACAAATTCCAAGATTCATAGTAGATGAGGTATAATCGATCAATGTGTTATCAATATATAAACCCTGAATGTTATCATCCACATCTGATTTTCTTATATAAATGCACTTCGATTTACGCGGATTTATACATAGCTTATTTACTTCAGCCCAGTTGTTAATCTTGACTAAATCACTATTTATTTTCCTAACACACTCATTAATTTCACTAACATGAGAAGAGCGATACAGTTGCACATCATCTGCGTAAATGTGCATCTTGGAGTTATCTAGAATATCCGGGAGATCATTTATGTATAGACAAAACAAAAGCGGTCCCAAAATCGAACCTTGAGGAACTCCTCTTTTCAACACCAAGGTTTCTGATACTTTACCATGTGAATGTACCCTCTGCGACCGGTTATCTACATACGAAGATAATAACCTACAAGCAGAGCTTGAGAAATTAAAAATCCTGTCAAGTTTTGTTAGTAATATAGAATGATCAACAGTATCAAAAGCTTTACTGTGGTCAAGTAAAATGAGGAAGGAATGCTCCCGTTCGTCCATATTAGCTCTCAGGTCATCCGTGACATCTATAAGAGCGGTCACACAACTTCTATTTTTCATAAATCCCGACTGTCTATCAAATATCAGTCCATTATCTTCAATATATTTAATCATTTGTTGATACATGAGCTTCTCAAGCACCTTTGATAAGTAAGGTAATATCGCGATCGGCCTAAAATCGTTGTCAGTCTTAGGTACAGGTAAAATCTTTGCCTTTTTCCATGCACTAGGAAAAACAGATTTCATTAAGGCTGTATTGTATAAGTATGTAACGTAAGGTAGTAGAGGTGTGCACGTGAAACGAATTTGTCGTGACTCACGAAAATTTTCGTGATTCGTGCGTGAGTCGTGAGTCACGCTCATGACAACAGCGTGAGTGTGCGTGAACGTGATTAACAAACCAAAATGTCGTGCGTGAGCGTGAGTCACGAAAATAATATCTTCGTGAGTGTGCGTGAGTAACGAATTACACTCACGAAAATATTCCTGCTCACCAACATAAAACGCTTAAGAGTTAAATTCAATTATAATTTTAGTGACACCTGGGATGTTAAGAGTTTAATAACACCCTCGATTTTAATAATGCTCATGTTTTCATACACTTCGGTAAGGTAAATTAATCATAAAATTATTCGTGAGTCACGATATTTTTCGTGAGTCACGGTATTTTTCGTGAGTCACGACGTTTTCGTGCGTGAGTGTGCGTGAGTACAAATTTTCTTTTCGTGAGTGTGCGTGAGCGTGAGTCCTACCAAAAAATATCGTGCGTGAGTATGATTTTTCAGTCGTGAGTGTGCGTGAGCGTGAGTAAACTATTACTCACGTGCACACCTTTATAAGGTAGTAATACTGGTAACACTATCTTAAACAATTTCGGATTAATTCCATCATCTCCCTCGGAATTGGATTTTATAGATAAAACAGCGGACAATACTTCTTCTTCACTTACACACTGGAATGAAAAGTCATTTTCCTTTCTGACACAGCAATAATCTCGATAAACGTTTCGAGAGTTACTCATGACATCTCCGCCTATAAACTTCATATTTAAGGAGTCCAGATCAATATCATCTTGTGGATTGCTATTATCCTTCAAACCTATTCCAATTTTTCGTATTTCCTTCCACTTGGCCCTACAATTAATCGCCTTCGAAAATTTCTCCTTATAGAAACGAGATTTTGCTATTCTAATTTCCTTTGCAACTACACAACGCCAAAACCTAAAAGATTCGTATAATTGTGGAATTTTATATCGTCTCCATCGACTATAGTATGCATCCCGTTTTCGAATTATGTTCCTTATGTGATTGCTGAACCAAGGTTTCTCATTGTTTGTAACAATTTTAGTTTTCAAAGGTGCACACATATCGAAAATTTCATTTAATTTCGTCTCAAAAAATTCCACCTGATCATCTACTTCCGGAGTATCGTATAATGTATCCCAAGATACGTTACAAATAAAATCCTTAAGAATGTCATAATCTATATTCCTGAAATCGCGAAAAGAAATCGTCTGTGGTTGTATAGTAAAATCGCAGTCATATATAATGTAAAGCAAATCATGTCTGGAGAACATTGGTGCTGACAACTGATCATATAACTTGATTTTCGACATTTGATTAACAAAAATTACATCCAGCAGACTATTTGAGGAATTATTATAATGTGTTGGGACATGAGTGTTTGTGGGAAACAAACCTAGCACTTGAAATGCTTCAGATAATGTGTTATCATTAAATAGGTTGCAATTAAAATCGCCAGAAATTATAATATCACTGAATGGTACAGATATGTCATTTACAACAGATACCACTTCGGTAATAGGAATACGATTATTTGGACGATACACATTGCCAATGAGAACCTTATGTTTCCCACTCATATACATCTCTAAAAATATATATTCCATGGCATCACCTACTGCTGATTTCTTTATCACACGACATTTTAAACCATTTCTAACATATATGCATGAGCCACCCGCAAATGTTTCTCTATCAGCACGAAATAATTTATACCCAGGAAGATTGTATATGCCATCCTGTAAATTAGAATGAAACCATGTTTCTGAAACACAAATTAAATCAACACCAGACGATATAAAAATATATTTAAATTCATCGAACTTATTATTTAGGCTTTGTGCATTTATATGAATCATTTTTAAACCAGATTTCTGTCTCCCAATAATGCGAATCATATTAAACATTTCGTCTTTGGCATTTCTATTTACATTAACTAGCATTAATCAAGGTTAATATAACAATGAAATCCTGCTGCATACAAGTGAAGATGAAATTATTTTGATAACAAAAAGTTTTATAAAAAACAGAAAGTGTATCAAGTTTAGTTAAACAAATAAAACATGTTTTTAAAACTAAAAAATAATTAGATATGTAGATGTTTATAGTTAAAAAGATAATAATTTTTCTCTGTGTGGCATTTAATATGATTGGTAACGCAATAGCTGCGGTGTGATGTTTAATGATTGGTGTTGGCAATATCCATTTCTGGCTGGAGAGAGAATGACAAGTCAGTAGATATACGAAAGAGATTGTTGAGATCATCAGCTGACTCAATCCGAATAGCAGAAACATATTCTGATTGTTTTATGTAAACAACTCCACGAAAAGTGTAGGCTGCTACTAAATGTTTTTTCTTTTTAAGCTTTAACGCTGTTTGCAACAATTTATAGTTGGAGCTGGTTAGGTCTTCGTTGATGTAACATGGCGTGTCGGCATCAAAGCCAAACAAACGAAGTGAAAGATTTGATTTGTTTGCTCTCCTGTAATTATGCGTTGCTTTCATAATTGTGCTTCTATCTTGAGAGGTGAAAAACTTGACCAGAACAACACCATCTGCTCTATGATTTTTGTTGTTTTTAATTCTTTGGATATTTTTTATATTTGGTTGTGGAATATTTAAAGAGGCGCAAAAGTTTTGGAATAATTGATATAAATTTTCATGTTGAAGAAATGGGATGCCACAAACACGAAGATTTTTTGATACTTTCGTATTTTCCTTGTAATGAATTTGTTGTTTTATTTTATTTATTTCGCTTTTGAGCTCATTTATTTCAGTTTGTTTTTCTTCTAGCTTGTTAATCTTGGTATTAAGTTCATCCACTTTGTTCGATACTGCATTTAATTTGTCTTTTATTTGTTTCATTACTTCATCAACACTTTCTTTAACACATTTTTCAATGTTTATAATCATAAGTTCGTTTTGTTTTGCAAATTTTGATTCTATGAGTTTAAGAATTTTTGGGGATTTGTTGTTGTGTGATAATGGTGTATCGTAAGTCACTTTTGTAGTTGGCGTAGAGAATACTTTTTTAGATTCTTTATTTATTATTTTTACTGACATCTTTGCTTTTGTTTTAATTAACACTGCAAATTAAATTTTAGCAAATTGCTATAATGCAAAATATATCAATTTAAATTTATTTATTTTATTAAAAATGCGGAGCTCTTTAAAAACACGTCCGGCGCGCACTCTTCTCTCTCCACCACTTTAGGATTTCTCTTGAAAATTTTCTAAAATTTTTTTTCTATAAAAAATTTTGTCAAAATTTTATTGCTATACAAAATTTTGTGATGTTTTTTATAGAAAATTTCGTCAAAATTTTATTTCTATTCAAAATTTTCTAAGAATTTTATTTCTATAGAAAATTTTGTCAAACTGTTATTTCTATAGAAAATATTGTTAAAATTTTATTTCTATAGAAAAATTTGTCAAAACTTTTTTGCTACAGAAAATTTTTTCAAAATTTTATTGCTATACAAAATTTTGTGCATTTTTTTTATAGAAAATTTCGTCAAAATTTTATTTCTATTGAAAATTTTCTAAAAATTTTATTTCTATAGATAATTTTGTCAAAATATTATTTCTATAGAAAATATTGTCAAAATTTTATTTCTATAGAAAATTTTGTCAAAATTTTTTGCTATAGAAAATGTTGTCCAAATTTTATTGCTATACAAAATTTTGTCAAAAAAAAATTATAGAAAATTTCGTCAAAATTGTATTTCTATTGAACATTTTCTACGAATTTTATTTCTGTAGAAAATTTTGTCAAAATATTATTTCTATAGAAAATATTGTCAAAATTTTATTTCTATAGAAAAGTTTGTCAAAACTTTTTTTGCTATAGAAAATTTTGTCAAAATATTATTGCTATACAAAATTTTGTGCAATTTTTTTTATAGAAAATTTCGTCAAAATGTTATTGCTATACAAAATTTTGTGATGTTTTTTATAGAAAATTTCGTCAAAATTTTATTTCGATTGAAAATTTACTAAGAATTTTATTTCTATAGAAAATTTTGTCAAAATGTGTTTGCTATAGAAAATTTTGTCCAAATTTTATTGCTATACAAAATTTTGTAAAAAAAAAAAATTATAGAAAATTTCGTCAAAATTTTATTTCTATTGAAAATTTTCTAAGAATTTTATTTCTGTAGAAAATTTTGTCAAAATATTATTTCTATAGAAAATATTGTCAAAATTTTATTTCCATAGAAAAATTGGTCAAAACTTTTTTTGCTGTAGAAAATTTTGTCAAAATATTATTGCTATACAAAATTGTGTGCAATTTTTTTTATAGAAAATTTCGTCAAAATTTTATTTCTATTGAAAATTTTCTAAAAAATTTATTTCTACAGAAAATTTTGTCAAAATATTATTTCTATAGAAAATATTGTCAACATTTTATTTCTATAGAAAATTTTGTCAAAATTTTATTGCTATAGAAAATTTGGTTCAAATTTTATTGCTATACAAAATTTTGTCAACAAGTTTTTTTTATAGAAAATTTCGTCAAAATTTTATTTCTATTGAAAATTTTCTAAAAATTTTATTTCTATAGAAAATTTTCTCAAACTGTATTATATACGTATTTAATCGGCCTTTTTTTGTTTAATATATACCCCGTATGGACTAACTTAAAATTTAGAAGACGGTATTAAAAAGTTTTAAGATACCTTGCCATCGACAAGTGTTACCGCAACCCAAGTAGTTCGATGACAGTAGTTTGTGGATGACAGTCTTTAGTAGAAGTTTCCAAACCATCCATGGTGGAGGATACATAAGATTCGGCCTGATCGAACTTGCTGCCATTTATTTATTATTATTTTTTTGCCAAAAATATAATTATCCTAATAATCGTTAATACATTTGGATTAAAAATGTTAATTTCCCATATTAAATTTCTTTGTGTGTAACACCAACACTCTGTAATTGGATATTAAATGATGCAGTGAAAGATAAGAGAACGCATAATATAAGTGGCATAGCATTGCCATGCTTCCGCACGGAAATTGTATTCATATTAAACAAAATTCCTTTTTATGTTTTCTGGTGTTTTTTTACAGTACGACTGCGTTCCACGGTTAGTATACGCAACATAAATTCAAAGTAACTCATACCACCCATAGGACTCAGAAGGCCAACCGTTGTCGATATCATTGTTTTGGGGTGTAGTGTAGTGGCTTGGAAGTAAAAATTCTGAAATAAAAATTCTGCGTGTAGAGCTCAGCCACAGTTACATGGCTTTTACTGGCAAAATAAAGCACGGATATAAAAATTCTACGTCTGGCCCAGTTATATAGTTACGGTTGTCACATTCACAAAGATTTATGGCAATGATTTAAATACGTGTGTTTGTGTATGGGTTTGGTGTTTTAGCGCATTACCGTTTACGTTGGCAATCACATGAATCGTATAGATTTGAATTTATTTCAAATTGGGTTTCCGAAAAAAGTAAAAAAAAAAACAGAAATATATAGAATTATGACATAGAGCTTGATAAAGCTCTTTATATTGGATATGATATTCGCATGTATAGATGCATTTGTGGAATTGCGATTTTGTTTGAATACTATTTGGGTGATTACGATAATGCATCGAATACTCAAACATTATAGGTTGGCGAAATAAATTAAATGTAAATAGATTAAAATAAATTAGCAGGCCATTTGACTGAAATTTAAATTTTGTGAATATTTTAGGCTCGTGGTAAGATATGCTGTACACTCAAAACCCATGTGAACCCATTGGGAAAGAAAATGAGGGTCATTTTTAGGGTAATTTTTAGAAAAAATTGGATTTAAGAATTGTTAAAATGTCTTTAGCGCTGTACGAAGTTCGAGACAGGTACAATTTTAGTAAAATTTATTCATTTGAGAGATTTATGAACTCAATTTAAGCAAACTTCTGCCATTTTAGGAAAATATGAACTATTTTATTTTTTAGTAAAATTGTGCACTATATTTGCGATTAAAATATAAAAAAATATTAGACAAATTCAAGAAAGGAAGAAAATTTGGGTCAGTCTCAGATTTTTAACTAGAAATGACAAAGAAAAAATTTACACATAAATCATTTTTATCACTTGTTACAAAAATTTCCTATTTTGAAGGAATAAATTGGGATTTTGAGAAAAAAACGCTGTATTCTCGAAAAATGTGAACCCATTGGAAAAGAAAAGGTGGGTCAATTTTAGAATGTATAATTAATCCCTATTACAAACACAGAAGTGACATAAAGAAATATTCAAGAAAAATTTTTAGACATAAATAATTTTTTTCACTTGTTACAAAAATTTCCTATTTTGAAGGAATAAATTGGAATTTTGAGAAGATAGGCTGTACACTCAAAAAATGTGAACCCATCGGGAAAGAAAATGAGGGTTAGTTTTAGAATGTGTAACTAAATCATATTTAACACGCAGAAGTGATCAAAATAAAAGAAGTATATACGGCCGTAAGTTCGGCCAGGCCGAATCTTATGTACCCTCCACCACAGATTGCGTAGAAACTTCTACAAAAGACTCATCCACAATCGAATTACTTGGGTTGTGGTATTTTAAAACTTTTTAACATCGTTTTCTAAATTGTGAGTTAGTCCATACGTGGTATATATTAGACAAAAAAGGTATGTTTGGGTAAGTCTACAAATAATTACGAATCGATACGGATTTTTTTGCACGGCATGTAGAGAGCCAGAATTGAAATATGGGGGTAGCTTATATGGGGGCTATATACATTTATAAACTTGATATGGACCAATTTTTGTGTGATTTGGGATCGATTTATCTGAGGGCTATATATAACTATAGACCGATATGGACCTAGTTAGGCATGGTTGTTAACGGCCATATACTAGCACAGTGTACCAAATTTCAACTGACTCGGATGAATTTTGCTTCTCCAAGAGGCTCCAAAACCAAATCTGGGGATCGGTTTATATGGGGGCTATATATAATTATGGACTAATATGCACCACTTTTAGCATGGTTGTTAAATATCATATACTAACTAACACCACGTTCCAAATTTCAACCAGCTCGGATGAATTTTGCTTCTCCAAGAGGCTCCGGAGGACAAATCTGGGGATCGGTTTATATGGGGGCTATATATAATTATGGACTGATAAAAACCAATTCCTGCATGGTTATTGGATACCATATACTAACATCATGTACCAAATTTCAACCGAATCGGAAGAATTTTGCTCTTCCAAGGGGCTCCGGAGGTCAAATTTGGGGATCGGTTTATATGAGGGCTATATATAATTATGGACCGATTTCGACCAATTTTTGCATGCTTGTTAGAGATCATATGCTAACACCATGTACCAAATTTCAGCCGGATCGGTTGAAATTTGCTTCTCTTAGAGGCTCCGTAAGCCAAATCTGGGGATCGGTTTATATGGGGGCTATATATAATTATGGACCGATGTGGACCAATTTTCGCATAGTTGTTAGATACCATATACTTACACCATGTACCAAATTTCAGCCGCATCGAATGAAATTTGCTTCTCTTAGAGGCTCCGCAAACCATATATGGGGATCGGTTTATATGGGGACTATATATAATTATGGACCGATTTCGACCAATTTTTGCATGCTTGTTAGAGATCATATGCTAACACCATGTACCAAATTTCAGCCGCATCGGATGAAATTTGCTTCTCTTAGAGGCTCCGCAAGCCAAATTTGGGGATCGGTTTATATGGGGGCTACATATAATTATGGACCGATGTGGACCAATTTTTGCAGGCTTGTTAGAGATCATATGCTAACACCATGTACCAAATTTCAGCCGGATCGGATGAAATTTGCTTCTTATGAGGCTCCGCAAGCCAAATCTGGGGATCGGTTTATATGGGGGCTATATATAATTATGGACCGATTTCGACCAATTTTTGCATGGTTATTAGAGACCATATACTTACACCATGTACTAAATTTCAGTCGGATCGGATGAAATTTGCTGCTCTTAGAGGCTCCGCAGGCCAAATCGGGGGATCGGTTTATATGGGGGCTATACGTAATAGTGGACCGATATGGCCCATTTGCAATACCGTCCGACCTACACCAATAACTACTACTTGTGCCAAGTTTCAAGTCGATAGCTTGTTTCATTCAGAAGTTAACGTGATTTTAACATACGGACGGACGGACATGATTAAGTCAATTAAAAACTTGTGTGGATTTTTTTTTAATTTTTTAACAAAAAATTTATTTCGAACAATCAATTTTTCAATCAACCTAAAAACACTAAATCAGCTAAGAAAGTAATTGAAAATAGTTACATTTCTAATTAAAAAATAAATTGAGTTTTGCCATCAATATAAATTAAATTTTTAATTGAATCAATTAAACGTTTTATTGAAATTTGCTAATTAAAATAATTAATTGCTTAAGCAAGTATTTTTTTAATGTCCATTTAAAACTGTGATTGATAACATCATTTTCGTGATTGAAGACATTTCAATTAAAAAAAATAATTTCGTGATTGAATCAGAAAAAAAATTATTGAGTATACACTCAACAAAAAATTTGTTTTGAAGTTTTTTAATAGGCTTTTTGGTCAGTTAAAAAACTTAAACAAACAAATTGGTAATGGAAAAATTTCAACAATAAAAAAAAATTCTTCTGATTCAATCACTAAATTAATTGATCCAATTAATTTTTGTAATTTTTGAGTGTC